>NW_009649614.1:1078319-1106117 GCF_000708025.1 Charadrius vociferus
GCTGAAAATCACCGCTATTTCTCCTTTCAGCCTACCTTCTGCTCTGTCCTTATTAATTTGTGGTAATAACTGAGCAAGTGGAAGTAAATGATGATTTCACACTTGGCTGTTACAGCGTGGCAAAGCTGTCGGGCTGAGGCTCTAGGACTCGAAACGTCTCCTGTGCTGTTGCACGCTGTACCTGTGCTTGCAAAAGGGATGATGGAAGTCCGTGTATAATCCTGGGATGGTATTCTGGCCCCACCGTTTCAGGTTTTCACTCAATCAATCTTCCAGGCTTTCTGCCAGCTGAAAATTTGAAATCGAAATCTAAGCTGCCTAATTGAGAGAATGAGAGGAGCAGTCAAGCGGTTCCTCATCGTTTTCTGTTAGTGTCTTAGTGGGACATGCAGTGTACAGATTTCAGCTGATTTGGCCACAGCAGCTGTACTTTGAAATTATAAGAGCAAGGTTGCTTTTTCTCACTTTTTTGTGCAATGTAATTATTATCCAAAATATAGCTATGTCATATATGTATTATCCAATGTGATTATTTTTACAATGAAATTAACTGTGCTACCATCTCATAAATCTCCACAAAATCGAAGTCTCATTCTTGGGCAGTGGCTCTACATGCACGAGTTATAGGGTTAGGACATAAGCCAGTGATTGGATGTCAAGGTAAATTTAAGTATCTTGCATCTGTATAGATTTTGTTTTAACTCCATGTTATTCATGAGAATAAGGAGAGAAGAAGAAGGGAGAAGCAATACTACTTTCCTATTTGAATAGGTGTTGTTGCTGCTGTTGTTTTTGATGTGGCCTTTGCAGATGTATGTAGACTTCCTCTTTAGGTAGACGGGAGCATTGACTGTGTTATATTTCAGTATGCTCTAGAAAACTGAACGACTGGTCATGTTATAGCAGGTATTATATTTTTATTAGAGAAGGGTATGCAATTTTTCTGCATACAGTTATTGTCATAAAAGGCTTCAGAGAGACAAAATCTTGTTGATGTGTAGGATTCTTTTTAAAAAAGTGCCTACACATATGATTACCTGTAAATTTTCTTTAAGAGTTTGGAAGAACTGAAATCTGGAGGCAACTTGTCCTTTCCATCCCAAAGTTTGATTTGAAAATGAATATTTTATTTGCCAGTAAAATCTTTCTTTCTGGGTTAGAGAGAGAGAGGGGAAAAAAAAAAAAAAAGACATTGCTGCTTTCTCTGTTGGACTAAAGTTACCTCGAGCGTTGAGTATTTCATTACCCCAACCTGACATTTGAGCACTTCAAGAACAGAAACATTCTGGCAGAGTCACAAGCACAGTTGGTTCTCAGTAATGTGTTATAGTTGTGATAACTGATTCTCAAGTATGTCAGTGCACAATCTCAAGCACTGTACAAGTGAGTAAAGAAGATGAAAGAAGAGTCCTAGGACTTGTTTGACAGCACAATTTCAGTGATGCTGAAAGACGGGTGCATTCTCCAAGTGACCAGCAATTAAGATCTAATTAATTGATTCTTTATTTTATTGGAAATATGGCTCTGTTGGAGCCGTACTGTCTCTTTTAAAGCTGTTTTAGGAAAAATATCTTTCACTTCTGTTACAGTGACCCTTGAATGTTCATGGCCTAAATAATATCCTCTTGGCTTGAGAGCAAAATTCCCGTGGGGTATTTCCTGGCATCTCTCTGTGGAAATTATTGAATAGCTAGAGAAGGATATTAACAGACATATAATCTTGCTGTTCAAAAAGAAAATGATATCTTCATAATAAGTTTATGCCTCTTTAAATGTTGCAACTTATTGCGATACTTAAGACAACCATTTCCATACATATTTTCTAAAAATACTTGAAAAAAAACCTCCAACACAACTGTAACAATACTTTTGATCTTCAACTGTTTTACAAACAGTGATAACTCTTAGGATTCTTTAAAGAGTTTCTAACTCTTTTCTCATTCTGAAGATGGGAAAACTAAGGCTAAAGCATTGCATGATTTTTCAAAAACACGAAAAATAGTGACAAAACTGGGATTTGAATGGGAGCTTTTGACATCAGATTGACTATGACACTTACGTTAATGGGTGCATTAAACTCATCATTCCAGAGGGTGGTCCCATTTCCACACCAATGCTTAATGCAGGACTATAATAAAAGTCTGTCTTTGGCACTGTAAGGTAAACCTTATGGCAGGAAAGTTGAGCTGGTGGTTGACATGTGCTTGGCACACCTGGATTCAAGCCCTCTGTGTATTTGATGCTTTATTTTCTCAGTAAACTGTTTAGTCCCTATGAAGGGATCTAATTAGATCTAGGCATCAGATCCAAAAGTGTGATCCACAATTCCCAGCACAAGTTTTTAGTTGCCTTTTCTGTTTTGGCAATAGAAGTTTTTAGTCTCTAGAGTCTGCCCAAAAGTGTTTCTGTCTTAGTGCAGAGAAGCTCGGTGTCTGAGTCTTGCCAGTTTTCAAAAGTGGAGCTTTTCCAGTTGCCACCACCTTTCTCCCCAGGCACCCTCTCCTGTGGGGCCTGGGTGAGCAGGCATGTTTTTCCACTCATCTGAAGCAAACCTATGGAACTGAACTTCACACACAATAAACCAATGACCAATTGTCTCTCTCGTCTCTCTCTCTGCCTTTCTCTATTGGACCAAGTGCAGTGAACGTGACTGTCTAGCTGGAGAATGGAGCGAAAGAGCTGAGTTCTAGTTTCTGCTCTTACAGGCAGCACTATTTACATATTTTGAATTCAAATTATTAGAGAAATATTAATATTTATAACTTGAATATGGCATATAGGACTACCATTCAGGGATATGTTCCTGCTGTTTCAGGAAACTTAATCAGAAAAGACTGTTCATAAATTTGTGACATTTACTATTAAAATCAAAATAATGCTGAATGCCTCACTGCTTTTTAGTCATGCATTTTTTTTTCTATGATAACTTCTTGGATTGGAGGGGATTTGTTCATTAAGCTGGGCAGCTTACTGATTTTAAACTGTTTTTGTTTTGTGTTCTGGACATTAATTGCTGGTGGCCTCACTTCAGTGAACTGTCGTCTGTATTTTTGTTTTGGTACCTGCTTTGTGTGGGATTGCTCTTTTCATGAGCACAACTGTACTTTCAAACAATTCCTGTTGTTGACAGTTATCTACAAATAACACAGAAATCATGGCAAACTCATTTCACTGAATGAAGAAGAGATGATCATTGTAGTTAGTCTTTTCTTGTTTGTAATTTAATTCACAGAATACATTCAAAGCAACTACTTTTGTATTCTTTTCTTTTTTTTTTTTTTCCCCCGCGGAATCAAAAAATAAATAGCACCAAACGTTTTTAAAATGGAACATCTTCCTAGCAGCTGGGAAGTGTCTTCCATTCACTATCATTATCAACAATTTTATATATTTCTGTTCCGCTAGACCATACAAAGGTTGATTGTAACTTTATTTTCCACCAGTGATGATTGAAAAAAAAATAACTGTGAGAATTATAGACAGAAAATGTTTTTCATGGGCAATGTTCATGCAACTCAGAAATAGAGTGGGATTTCAAAAGAGCTCAAAGATGGCTTATCTCAGTTCTTCTTGAAGTCCTGTTCAACCTTTTTTCTCATTGGAAGAAACTGGCCCAATTATTAGTATCTGAAGGAATATATATCAGATCCTACTAGTCCAGAAGTGATGAATTACCTTTCTGGGAGTAAAGTGAGGAAAGTGATAGACAAGAAATTGCAAGACATCTTTGAACAGCTTCAGCTCACTTCACCACTTATCAAACTAAATTCTTCCTGGTGATGCAATGGTGGTACAAAACCTTGGGGAGCCAAGATTGCGGAGCCCCTGAGGAGGGAGAAGACAGTCGCTGGAGAAACCAGAAGTGACTGAGGAAATTATACTGGATCTATGGGCACAGATGTATGAGATTTGCTAAGGTCTTGAAGCAGCTTGAGATACCAAATTAGCACAGGTCAATGTGCTGTGTGTGCGCTCTGGGTGACATGTTGGGGAAATTGCTGTTGTGGGGTGTGGACAGTTTTCCTCTCTCCTCCCTACTGGTGTAAATACCCTCTGCACTTGTAGGTCTGACATGTGAGGTTTTCAGATAATACTTCAGAAATGGGCAGTCTCTTACTAGGTTTGTACAGTTACCCTACTAATGGACGTCAATATAGAAGAAATATTAAGGGGACTTTCAATAAAAATAATACCTATTTGTGATTAAGTATTAGCTAACCCAACCAAATATTTACTGTGTGAAATACTGTTTACAGAGAAATCTTGAACATGTTATCTGAGTTGTATGCAGATTCAAATCCCTGAGATTTCCTGCTGTCAGCTGCCATAGCTCCCACCCTTTGTTAAAACATCACAGATGAAGAAATCCCAGTTCTCTATTGGCATGGGAAGAGTATGTCTTCTGTATTGCCCTTTCCCTTTAGCAAAATTTGTAAGGATTCTTGGTAATAGTCTCTAATAGTAGTAACTCTTAGGGGTGATTAAATTTGAATTAATAATCTCTCTTTCAGAGGTGCTAAGTATTCATGCAGTTAAGGGTCAAATACTAAAACCTAGATCTTCTTCCTTTTGCTATTGTGGTGCGCTTCTCCAGGAAACTAATTTTCCACTCATAGCAATAGTTTAATATTCAGCTGTTGATCATCTTTAGAATCAATTGCATTCACTGTCTGCCATCATCTTTCTGATCTCTGCAGCTCAAGCCTACTCTATTTCCCCTTTTTTAAATGAAACCCCATACCCTTTTCCAGGGCTCAGTGAGGTGATAAATTTCTTTCTTTTTTCAAAGTAAATCTGTGTCCACAGTTATATATTGTTACAGATAAGATTCCTGATCCTGAAGGACAATGCACTATATCTTAAGGGAGGGAAAAAAAAAATTCAACCCTATATGCAAGCTTCAAATGCATCTTTGTAGAGTTTCTATTCAAACTATGGCTGTGTGTCATTGCTTGCGGCAAATTAAATTTAGGTAAGTTTTACTGAAAATAACTGGGCTGTGAATGTTACCCATTATGCAAAGAACTGTAAATGCAGAAAAATGAAACCAAATAATGTAAAATCGAAATATCATTTATGGGATAACTCTTATGCAGTTGGTGACTGAGTTCAGATTGGAATGTATCAAGGAGGTACCTCAGGGGAAAGCTTTTCATGCTTTGCTCATGGGGTGAGCCTGCAGGGTGTGAACATCAGCACTTTCCAGATTCATGTACTGAGAAAATCATCACACTCCACCCCACATGCCAAGATAAAAGTTCTCTGTGACCTTTCAACTTGTTATCAAGAACTGAAGAATATTTTTGTCAGCAGTTGAAATCACTGTAAATAATTGGTTATATTTTTAACATGTATATCCCCTATTCTGTATCAGAATATAATTTTGTATACTAAGGAAAAGAAAAAAGAACTCAAGTCAGCATAGTCTTTGGAAAGCTCCTCATCCTTGATTTTCATATATTACCTTTAATAAAACAATCATTATTCAACAATGCCCTATTCCTGCAAATTTAGTTTTAAAATACTGGGTTTGGAATTTTTTTAATCCACTGTTTTAGAGGCTGAAAAATGTCAGCCCCAGGTACTCTTGATTTCCTACATTTTGCAAGCGTTGTACTCATCTGTTGGCTATATAATATAAGAAAGGTCAGGGTATGGTGACCCTCTAAATAAATGGCAGAATTATAGATTTGGGGCTTTTCTCTAAATTCAAGAGAGGCTGATCAAAGTTTTGGCTTACAAATATATTACTGAGCTTGTATTGCTTCTCTTCCAATTTTTATTGTTTTAAAGATATGCCCTATGAAGAAAGTTTTAGGAGAATTAAAAAGTACTTGTGCAATGGCAAAAACTGTGCTTTCATTTAATTCAGTGCAGGGATTTCAAAACCATCAGAGTACTCAATTTTACCCCAGTACATTGAAAGAAAAATGAATGAGAATTACTAGACTTTAAAACCATATACTTAGGTAAAATAAAGATGAGAGAATTATAATTTTTTCCCCACCTTTGATGATGAAACATCAGTAATTAAAAACTCAAACAGTTGTTTGCAGGTCCAGTGTTCAAAGTTGCATTTAATATCTGTGTGTAAAGAATATATTTGGTTTTCCATCTCATAGGATACAGGATTCACTGTCTGAGTAAACACATCTCTCTATGCCAACTGCAATCACGTTCATGTTAGTCTATAAATGTCTCCTTTTGTAGTCTCCTGCCTGTATCTGTTTCAACAGTATCCAGTGGATAAAGATATAATCCATTTCTGCAGGTCGAATAATCCTTAGAAGTCAGAACAGTTGAAGGGAACAGTGCACTGATTGTATCAAATAGAAATAAAATCTGTAGGTTACCTTGCACAGAGGCTGGGTTTTGTAGGCAGTGTAAGCAGTTATTTGCATGTATGTTTCCTTTTGCCTGGTAGCAAGGTGTTTTGTCTTGGAGATGAAACAAGCAAGGGCTAAACTAATTAACTAACCAGCAGTGATCTACAGTCTCAGCACCTCACATTCCTGAAGATTTATCCCATTTTGAATTCATTGCTATTTCCCTCCAGGGAAATAAAGATTGCTGCCTATTAAAGATGGGGACAGAAAAAGGCACCTTCACTGGAGACAGCCTGTACAAGAAAATAATACTGTAATCATTCCCTCCAATCAGCTGAAAAGGATTAAATCTTCTGCTTCTAAAGTAATGTTCCAATTGAGCCTTGGGGAAGAATAATTCATGATTAGGGAGAAGGCTGGTCTAGCAAATGTGAACATTATGTCCATTACTTAAACACACTTCCTGGGCTGACTGCTAATGTACCCAGGGGACCTTGCAGTAGCAGCAACTGATAGGAGCAATGAAATAGGCCGACAAGGACAAGAAGTATTATCATCTGCATTCAACAGCACTACATAGACTTTACCACTGTTAAATCACTGCCTTTGGTAAATAGCCCATATAACTCATTTTAATAGAAGAATTCTTCTCTTCTTTATGTGTATTAAACAACAGACTCTTATGAGCTGTGGCAGTGTATTGATTCCTGGGAAAGGCAGCGTGAATACCAATTCTGTAATTTATGCTGTTTTGTGGCTCTGGCTGTATTTGTTATGCATAGTGTATTAAACATTCAATAGCTCAATTTAATCTTTGCAGCCAAATTGCGCAGCACATCATGCCAGATAGTGGTTGTTTCATATACACAGCCCCTTTGCTTCCAAAGGGTATCAGAAGAGTTTGACACTCCCTTAGTTTTTGGTGTTACCCTGTGACTGAACAAATCACTAAAATTGTCACAAAAATTGGTGTCTTCCTAGTTTTAAGGGAATTGTTGGGGTAGTATTCCCACCTTCAGCTCTGTGGGTATTTCAGAAGCTATTGGTAATTCAAAGTAGCAAAAGCTAAACCAAAACAGAGCAGTCTTCTTAGTCCAGGAAAAATAGCTCTTTCCAAATAGCTCCTGGGGCACACCAGTCCTAAGGAAATGGCTGTTCTGTAGCCTTAACCTGTGTTTGTGCTGTTCTGTTTCAGAAGTCCCATTTGCTTTGTGTGTATCTGTTGTGTACGCATATGCGATGTGCACTTCTCAAAAAATTGCTTTGAAGTTGTCCTAACCATTGCAGCTGGGGCAATAAGCCTGAGTTGGGTAGGCTTTGCTGCTGGGCATGAAATCACAGCTGGTAGCTGTGCAGGACATGTCTCTCGACACCTCTGCAGAGGCATTAATTCCAGAGGTTTCTCACTCAGCTTTCAGGAACTGTTTGTTGGGAAGCTTTGGTGAGCTGAAGGCTGTTAACATCCCCTGCTATTAATGGGTACGAAGTATTCTGAAGTGATTTCGCTTAGCCGAAGGTCATTCCTTCTTTATCTGTGAGGTATTCTTCTGTCATAAAAGATAACTTCCAAATCTGCTTTGTTTTTCTTTACTTCTTCTTGCAATTACCTCTTCAAATTACTTCCCTAAGGAAGTTTATTTGCAGGTTGTTGTATCTGTTTGGAACTGAGTATGGTACTCTGGTATGGAGAAGTGACATAGTCTCTGTCATAGGTGTACCTAGTTTTATCGCTAACTGCTATTAATTGCCCCCAAATTAATTGCCTTGGAGTTTGAGACTGCACTGTTAAGGGCTGAACAAATCTTTAACGAGATGGTCCTTGCTGAAGTGAGCTGGCAGTGAAGATGGGCAACACTGATACAGGATGGTAGAATTTCTTGTCTGAGGTCCTGCAGCAGAACTGGGAATTGAACAGGGCCTACTCTCCTGTCCTACTGGGGGAATTTCATAGTGATTTTTCTTTTCCTGCCCTCCTCCAACACGCAGTGGGGAAAAGGCTTATCAGCATACTTTATAATAAATGTTGCAGTTTCTATTTGACATTTCTTAATAAGCAGTTCTTATGGGGATATGGTTCAGCATTGGTATCGCTCATCTATGTTATGAGTTTAGGTCATCAAATGTACACTTAAGTTTGTGCTCAGCCACGAAAATAGTGGGGCAGACTTTATAAATGGCTTTGTGGTTATGCCACTTGGGGCACAAGTGATATATGCTCTGCTTCTTTCTTACTTTTCACTTGGCTAAGAGTACACTTTATGATAATAAATACTGAAATAATTTTCTTTTGTTAGAAACTGTTCAACTCAAGTAGCAGGATGTAAGTGGGTACAAGACACCCAGGCTATTAAAATAAATAGAATCAGGAATAGCATTTTCCCAGTTGTTGAGGTTAAGAACTTCAGAAATGACAAACTAAGAGGAAAAACAGTGTGACCTAAAAATGATCTGGTTTGCTGAACTCATTTTCTTTCAGTAAAAGCAAATACATTAAAGATGTCCCCTGCATGCTATGGAAAACTCTTCTGCAATACGTGTCTGAATTGGTAAGCTGCAATGGAAAATGACCCTACTAATGTTAGATGGTGAGAAAGGTTAAATAGCTAAGAGGTAGGAACAGAAACCAAGTCCTCTGGCCCCTGCATTTGCTGTTGTTACTTCCTCCTTGCATTATGATCCACTCTGATATGCCAACTGCACAACAGTTCATTTCAAAAACAAAAAAAAAAACCTATTTTTTTTTCTTTTCACTTTTGGTAGCAAAAAACTTACTTTAAGACAGGCTCATCTGCAGATTGCAGTTGTAGACTGAGGTGCATGGTCTAAATAATGGGGTAGGACATGATACAACCAGCATTCCCAGGTGCTTTGGAAATACATAGTTTTCAGAGGATCTGAAACGAAGATAAAGTTGCTTGAAGCATGCTCCTTATCCCAGTTGTGTCAGACTGAGATGCTGCTTGGATTATGTCAGAGGAAATATTATGCAAGATGAGTAAATGCTCTCATTTAAGATATGTATTTGGTGACTGCATTGCCTAACAGGTGTCACCTAGCTAATACTATTCTGAACTTACACACTGATATCAATGAGGATTTTCCATTATATAGGGCTTTTCATTTTTACCTCTTCTGGAAGAAGCAGTTCCCACTTTACCACAAAAAGAATTACTGGTGCCATAACTGCCTGCCCACATATTCCACTGCAGAGGTCATACCAACTCATTACAGATACATTGGGCTGGGCAGGCTTTGAATTGGTGAACTGAAAGGAAAAAGAAGGCATTCTTGCTCTCTGGTTGTATTTAGATGAGGCACGTGGTGCTCACTGGCAGCATCTGAAGTCTGCGTGTGTGACAGCACTAGTGCTTTGTGCTGTGCAGCATTCACTGTGCTTGTGACTGTCCCCAAGGTGTGAAAACTCCAGCTGATTTGCTGGAGTATGTACTTGAGTGCTGGAGAGCAGCACTTGGTCCTGCCCCTGTGGATGGCATTGCTTTTGTTAACTTCCCTGGACTGACCCTGTTGCTAGATAGCCTTGTTTAATTGCTTCTTCCCAAATTCGAGACTTTCAAAAATACAGAGCAAATGCTTTTCCACACTTGTAGCCAACTCAGTGGTTTAATTGAGCTCAGATAAAGTCCAAATCTCTGGCCATTAGCAGACATGAATGCAGGTCTTAAATTTTCCTTTTGGCAGCGTGGATGGATTCTGTGCTTTGGCACATATCTGCAAAAGGCATCCAACAATGTGACCTGAGCACACAGCTGAGAGTCCTCTTCGTAATGAATCAAGCCTTGATTTCAGTAGCTGTTTTTTATGTATTATGATATACTGCTGAGTTGGTAGGTTGTGGAAATATGGAGTGCAGCTGTTCAAGAATCATTACATGGCAAATAATTTTTCCTGTCTGTACGTTAAATAGAAATCCTTTTACTCACTCTGGCCACCTTATGTGTAATTTCTTATGACATTCCTGCTCCAGTCAGGAACTTGTGACCAAACCCAAGAATCCTACTGATGCAGCAGAACATCATTTAGCAACATTTTGAATCTGTTTTGCGTTTATTTTTGTTTGGATCCAAGCATCCAACATATGCAGTTAGATGGGGCCATGCAACATCCTTTTCTTCAATTAAAAAAATCATTTCAAAATTACATAGCAGCAGTTCCTTTCCTCTTTCCTTTTTTCGGCTTTCTTGCACTCTTGAATTACCTCCAGGGTCAAATGCATAATGTAACAGCTTACCTCCTGTTTGATTTCCAAACCCTGGCCCTCTGGGGATATATCTTTATTGTTGCGGTGTTGCCTTGTAGCACTACAGGCTAACAGATCAATTCATCCTTCAAAGCATCCTATCACCTGTCGATATGAAATTCTAGCAATTACTAAAGTGGGATGGCTGCAAAGTGTCTGAAAAACATTCCCTATTGATTGGTTCATTGCTCCAGAGAATGATGAACTTGTTTAAGAAAAATTGATCTAGTAAATTGATTTTTTTTTTATCAAGGAATCATATGAATGTAATTTAAGTAACAATATTTTTTCCCTGGAGAATGTGTAATATATACTTGGCGTGTGTGCCCATAAAAAATAATAATAAAAAAAAAAGGAGGGGATTTATACAGAAAAACTTGGATTTTTTCCTCTAAGATTTATGTGTTGTTTTGCAACTACTTCCAAACACCTTTTCTATTGTTGAATGCATTTTTTTGTTGTTTCTTTCTTTAATCAAATGTGTATTAAAAAGTGAAGTTCCAATATTTAATTACTGAATTCATTCCCCTGGGATGCCCCAGGTCATTTGGGATATGAACTGTATCCTTCTCATTTGTCCAAGTTGAGATATGATTTTTCACATCTAGTTCCTTGTGAGACAGACTATAAGGGGAATAATTAATTCCATAACTTGGAAAATATCTTATAATTTCAGCTCTGCTGCTAGATCTGAACTCTTGCTGCTCTGTTTTTATTAGCTCTACTAGGAGCTAAAATCACGCAGCCCAGCCCATACAGACCATAATCTTTTGCATGGCAGTGCTGTGAAGGGTATTATTCTCACTCAGGGCATGCAAATGATCAATGATTTAATAGCCCAGTTAGAAATAAATTTCTCCCCACCTTGCCTCTTCCCCTCCCGTCCCCTTACACTTTAAAACTGTGTAAGAGTGAATACAGATCAAAACCAGAATTTCTGTTCTTATTCAGAAAAATATTAAGAAATTGCTACAGACCTTCTGTCTTCTACAAACCAACCTACAAATTGGATGCCCAGGGCTACTTACCCGAAATGCACAAAACCCGGCCCTTGGGCAATGTGGCATGGAAAGAGCTTTCAGTCTACTGAAGTCTGCTAAGAATCTGTGGGACATTTTTGTTCAGTTTTAAATCCTGTTATGCCCATTTCTGTCTTCAGCTCCTGCTCATTTAGTCATTTTTCACTTTTGATGTTGGTGTAGATTCTGCTAAGATGTGCCAAGGAATGACTGTGTACTTGTAGGAGTCTTTGGTGTTACTGTGTAAATCTATTTTTCAAGTGCTAATATTTTTGCTTCAAAAGTATTAGATTCAGTACATTGAATATCCATGAATGCATTGAAGTTGAGTGAAAAAGACGGTGGTACCAGAATACATGCCCAACTTCAAGTTGTCAGTTTTGTTATTAAAACAGAGGCCTCATGTTTTGAGTGTTTCCCAGGTAGAATGTGGGCTCTTTTCAATGCAAGGCTCTGCTTTCAGTAAAATTGTTAATTATAGATCATAATAAGCTGTTAGCAGCGAAACACACACATAATTTGAAAGTGAAATGAGGCACAGTACATAGATAAAGCAATTGTTTATTTAAGAGGTGATTAGCAGCAGCAAAACAAGCAAACCGATACTTGAACCTGAAAGAAATTATACCCATTTGAAATCGTTAAACTATTTGCTTATTTGTGCATTGCAACTTAATGCAAAGGTAAATGCATAACGATGTGCGTTTTCTCTCCTATGTGCTGAGTAGCTCAGTGGATATACGTCGTGTTTGAACTACCGTCTTATTAAAAGAAAAACCTGTGAAAAGGAGAAAAAAGTGAAGTGCCTCAGTTTCACAAAGGAAAGTAACTGAGGTTTAAATTGTCCTATACCATGGTAGACTGTAAGCTTTTAAAAGGCAGTATAATCACTGAATGAACAAAACAGTTTGCCTTGGGTAATTATGCCTTTCGGTTTCTTTCACTTTCAAGTTTATTTCCTCAGATGTTACATGGCGTGCTTGTTTGCCATGTCAGAGTGTTAATCTCAGTGCAAAACACTGTGATTTTCTGCAAGGATAAATGAGCCCAGAAACACTCTGAGTTCAGATCAAGTTGAATGCCATGATGGTAATCCAATCTAATTTTACATTTAAATCAGTGCTTAACTGGGTGTTTAATCTGGCTCTCATGGGACAGCAATTTCATTTGAAATGCAAAACTTTGCTCATACACAGCTAGGATAGTTGTTTTATAAAGTCATAGGATAGGTAGACATTAAGTAAATATTTATGAAGTCACAAAGCAGAGCTATGCGAATGGTTTGGTGAAGTCTAAGATGGCCCACATTGCTCTACTTTGAGGTTTCTCCTCCTCATGAAAAGGAGAGTAGATTCACTTTTAGAATTTTTTTTTTAATTCAGTGTGATTGTAAGAAGTTTCTGTGTTAAATGTCTGTGAACGCTTAAAATAAAACCATAAAGAGACGCTGTGGAAAATAACCCTTACATGACCATAGTCCTTCCGTAACAGGCGAGTTATTCTTTGTGATGACTATGCACTCCTTCCCTGCCTCTCTTTCAGCATCTTTATAGGCATGTATGTTCTGGGGACTTTCTTCTCCTTCCCAAAATCTTTGAAAACAAGTCAAAGTACTACCTGTGCATTCTTTATTTCTCCTCATTTGCTTGACATTAGTTTTGAAAGGAAGATACTGTTACTTAGCATCCATTCATTAAGTATTCTGCAAAAAGTAAAAATGATAGTAACCTGAGTATCTTCGATGAAAAAGCTACATCTTTGCGGTCTTGGAGAGACCAGCTTTGTAAGCATGTCTTCTCGTTATGCGTGCATCCATGATCCTGGAGCATCAGTAGCTTGGCAACATTCCTCCTTATATTGTAAGAACAGGCTGAGCGTAAGATGTTCATAAATCCTATCTGAAGAACGCGTCTTCAGGGTTCATCTGGAAAGGCTCCTGTGAGTTGTTTGCCTGGCCCTAATGTGGTAGTAAAGGGAAAAATGTAATGTATTTTGGTAAACTGCACTAACCAGACAGAGAAATTCAAAGAATGCTGGCATCAACAGATAGCAAGAGAATTACTGGTGGTGTGTACCTCAAAGAAAGGTAAGAAGGAACTTGGAAATGAGATGTACTGTATGTGTACTAGACAGATATGTTAGCCTAACTTGTGTACAAAATTGATCAGTCTTGATCCCAATTAAATTTTTGTCTGACTGCTGACAGAGCAGCTATGAAAGTCAAACGAACAAATTGAGACTCAGTGCATCACGAAAATCTGGTAATGTAGTGTTGAAAATATTTGCTGTGAAACGAATAAATATAGCCCAGTTGTAGAATGCTAATTGATAAAGATAATAGAGGGGGTGAATAAATCACTAAGAAAGCTAAACCAGCATAAAATGGAAGCTGAAAAAGATACTACAACTGTGTATGTGAATGTTTATTTTTACTTTTGAATTCACCGAGTGTCATGTTGACTGAGTTTCTCTTTATGGGCCTAAGTACAAAATTTTTGCAAATACTGAATTTTGTTCAGAAAAGTATTTAACCAGCTTTAATAAGAAAGACCTTGCTTCAGTGTCTACTTCTAAAGATTGTAAGGTTCTAGATGATTTTTAATCTCTTTACAACATCACCATGTTGTGAATGAATGGTCAAATCTGAGCAGATCTGCCTGTTGAAGCCAAGCCCCACTTATTCAGGAGACATTTAGAAACTTGTTATCTGCATACTGGAATCTTACTATATTAATATTTGTCAGGATTTAAGGGTATCTGGTGATTGAAGAGTAAAAACTAGTATTATTATAGGAACATAATGGTTCTCTGTTCTAATAATTATTCATTGCACTTTTTCAGCGTTTTCCAAACGTTTTGTAGCAGTCTTGCAGGACACTAATACTTCTTTAATTTTCTCTTTGCTGTAATGTCTGGAATTAGAGCACATCTTAAATTGTTCATGTACCTAGTTTTTGTTTTAATTCTGTGACCCTTTGTGCATCTTGGCTCTAATTTGGCAAAAGAGCAAAGGAAGTACTCTTACATGTGCAAGAATCCATTCTTGGCGCACATCTAGTTTAATCAAAAGCTGGAAGTACTGACAATCTCATTGGTCCCTGGAAAATTTCTAGTTGGATTTAGATAATTTAGACAAAATTTGAATAAAATTTGTACTGCGAGCTGCTGTAATGATCTCCTATCCATATTACAAACTGTAGGAATGCTTTGCAGTAGTTTTACACGTGGCATATATTCATTGAAATTGCAGGCAAGCAACTGCAGGCATTTTATGTACTTACTCCGTTTAATGTACTCTGGTATTTTCTTTTTATCTAGTCTGTCCACTTCCCTTCCTCCCTAGCTCTTAACAAGCTCCTTAATATTCAACCTCCAGCGACTTCTAAGGTTTACCTGAGACGACAAAATCTCTGTAACAGACCCACCGAAGTATCCTGTGGTTTCTGACCGTTTATCTCCTGACCTTGTATGCCTGATAAACAACACAGGGCTGTCCAAATTCCCTGTCTCTGTGGCTGTCTCCCTCTCCCAGGACAGTTGCATTGAGACAACGACTCATCTTCATTAGAACTCTGACTCATAATGCAATTAATTGTGTCAGGAAGTGAAACACAGTCCTTGAACAGACCTGCCTCTAAAACATGTCCCAACATGTGCTGAACCCAATAGTAGTGATTCACTGGAGAAAGTGTGTATTTCCACAGGTAGATGAGGGATCAGAGCAGACACAGAGGGATCTGGTGTTTTACGTACTTGGTTTCCATTGTTGGTTTTGAGGAGAGTGAAATTAGGTTATTAAAAGAAGTAAGGAGACTAAATCATAAGTTTTTGTTGTTATTATTACTGTTATTATTACTATTATTATATAAATAATAACAACCATATATCTTTTTCTGTCAGTATGGTCAGTCTCGTACTTTCTGGGCAATTAGAACTGACAAAATGTATTTTTAATTCAATGCTGGTAAAACAATTTTTTTGTGACATCCATGACTGGATTTCAGGTTTCCAACATGAAAAGCTAAGTCAGGAATGTAACCTTCCGACATAATACAATTTGTCTTATTATGTGTAGTTGTGGCTGAAGTCTCCAAGGATTTTTCTTAAATTGAACTATAGCCCACTCCCGACCCTTCACACAGAGGCGATTTCTCGTATTATTGGGCAGATATTCTGCATAACACATAAATAGTCAATAATAATTAAAAAAATAATAGAGATTCAAGAGACAATTCTCTGAGATGTTTTTGAAAGGATAGTGTACCCTAAAAGAAATTAGTAGAATCAGAGGTGGTACTGTATTTTAAACAAACTACAACAAAGCAAGTTTGCAGTTTTGCAACTTGCCATAGTCCTCACGTGGAAATATGCCAGGAAGCACACAGTGCATAAAACAGAGCTCAAGTTTTTGTGTCACTACATTTGCTTCTTTTTATTGATGTCAAATGCTTATTTCATAGATAGAAAGGTACATTTCCTTGTACTCTGAATGCAAAACTGAGTTGTGCTTGGGATAAATTTAATCAAATGTTTTTCTTCCCTACTCCCACAGCCTTTATAATTATTTACTTTTTGTCCTCATTTGACAAAGTGAGCTTGAATGTGCATAACAAATATGTGATTAGCATATGGTTAACTGGAAGTGTGTTGTAGGTGGACAGATATGCTCTCCAAATGGATTATGGCAAGGATCTTCAAAGTAGAATGTGGGAATTAGAGGCTCAAAATTCTATTGATATTCAACTGGAGTTGGACACTTAATTCCCATGGAAATCCCATCTAAGTGCAATTGAATTTTAAATGGTAGATACTGGGAGAAGAAATATAAAATGCCCTTAAAATATTGCCCATCCTGCTGCCCAGAATCATGTCAATATTACTGCCATCTGTGTCCTGTTTTCTCTAATCTGTCTGTTTTGTTATTACAAAATTTTCACTATTCACTACAATAACTTTAGCAGTAGGAACACCTGAGAATCTGAATTTTATAAATCTTTCTCCAGATTGAGGGAAGCATGAGGGAATGTGGCCAACATAAATACAAACTGTTGTAGCAGACAAGGACTTATTACCACTGTGCACTCTGAGTGACCAAAGAAAGATTCAGACTTTGCTTGGAAAAGCCGTTAGAGATGCTGAGTTTTCACAAAAGCAAGGAGAGTTGTCTCCTTGAACTTGTTTTCATTGCAGAGAAAAAAAAAAAGAAATTGTTGGTACATTGTTAAGCAAATCAGCTGAGATGGCTTCAATACAAAAATCAAAGATGGATTGAAGTTAAAAAAAAAAAAAAGATAAAAAGATATTAGCTGGACCTTGGTCAAACTGAAGAAAATTAGAGTACTAGCCCAACTTGGGGTATTTCTACTTAACTTTTGCCCCTAATAAAATATGCCTTTTTCTAGTTTGTGCCACAATTCTACTGGTGCTACTGTCAAAGGTAGATGAGAGAACTTCTTTGATATTAGTGTTCTAAATTTTTACTTTTAACTGATGAAGATTTTAAATTATCATATGCTTCTGGGATAACTTGCAAAATGAGGATTTTTCATTTTTTGAAAGTAGGTGAATGCTTTAAGCCAAAGATCAGTGGTCTTCTCCATTGTGGACTTGCCATCTAAAGGATGCCTGATCTAAAGATTCATGAACTTTGGGCTTTGGAAATCTAGACTTAGTGAGCCATGACTGGATAGCCAGACTGTGTGGTCATGCCACTCCTAGAATATGAATTACTCTGTTTAAAGCCAGGACCTTTCATCATGGCCTTGTGAACACACAAGTAATTGTGTCTCACTGCAAATCTAGGAAGCTGAGCAGCAGAACTGCCTCGGCCGCACACCTGAAGAAATAAAAGTTCTATGTCTAGTTTGTTTTGAATAAACTGTAAGCCTTCTATTCATGAGGAAAGGGAACATTTTCTTCTTTCTAGTGACAATTTTGGAACATTGCCAGTCCTTGCTGTTTTGTCACAAAATGGTGATAGTTCAATGTTTACCTCAGGCTCTGGTTTCTGAGAACAGGTATTAAATAGAAACTACATCTTTCACTAAGGGTATGAGGAAACAAGGAGAAGAGTTTCTTTACCCCTAGTTACAGAGGAAAATTTGAAATTTGTCCTTGGTCTATCCTAAAGATTGAAAACAAAGACTGTAAACAAAAAGATGTGTCATTGTCTTCTTTTATGCTCACCCCTCCTTTGAAGTTCATGATGTTTAAGTCAGCTGTGAGATTTCTAGCCTGCTAATTTATGATTTTTGACAATCTGGGTAATGACCAAGACTAATTATATAAGTAGCTGGCTTTTACATGAACTTGATCTGTTCTTACAGACATGATTGTCCAGCTGGTTTTGCCTGAAACACTCCACCTTTTAGTGTCAAGGAGTTGAAAAGAACTGGGATCAATCATGTATGTATATATATTCTTTTAGCCTCTGCTCCTGTCTCTCTAAACAAACAGACTGTTAAATCTGTTGAGCTTTGCAGAGAGAATGCAAAGCCATATCTCCTTCCTATCCTAAATTCACGCTACAGCAAAGTGACAGTAATGAAGGCTGCCTTGAAGACATATGGTGCAACTGGATGTACATTGCATTTTCTAAGCTTTTTAGGTAAAATTTTCAAAGGTGCTGAAATGAGCTTATTTTATTTTCAAAAGTGGCTTTTCAGTTCATGAAGAGTTTACATTTATTGTATTTCAGTGAGTCTCAAGAAGAATTTTTTTCCACATTGAAACAAAAATGATCATAATTATTTTTCTACAGAAGAATAGTAAGACAGAAATCAGAAGATATTTGTGAATTTACTCACATACATAAATAGTAAAATAATTTTAATATGAAGTGTTGATTTTTTAAATATTAATTTAAGGATCAAATATATTCCTTTCATTAAGTAGATCCATAAACTTACATGTGGATATTGCTTATTGTGAGTTAAAAAGTGTACAATAATATAACTTGGAAAATTCCTACTTCTTGTTTCCCTTTATCTTACATTTAGGGGAAGGGATTGGTTCAAACAAATGCAGCAACTGAATAGAAGTCCAGAGCTTAATTTTAATTTTTTTTCTACCTATAAACCAGAGTTTAGGTTCCATTAATCACTCACTTCAGATATCTTAAAATGTTCTGTCACCTAGCTTTGTAGCAAAATTTATTTCTTCTAATTAAGGGCAAGGCTTGAGTCCGAGCCTGGTTTGGACTTCAGGGTGCTGAACTGGCACAGCAAACATGAATGTTAAAGAGGAGACGGTTTCCAGCCAAAGAGGGCTCAAATCTCTTTGTTGCTTCCTTTTGCTGATGACTTTAAAGCCTGCCGTTGACACCGAGCCAACAGCTTGCTCTTGTTCCTTGTCAAAAGAAGGACTCTGGAACAGGGTCAGAGAGATGCATGTTGGTTTCTAAATGGAGAGACCTTTTTGGCAGTGAGCACAGTGATAAAAATAGCTGGAGCTGTGGAGAGAACAAAGACAAAGGGAAGAACAAAAGGTAAAAGGGACACCAAAGTTTAACTGCACATAATCAGACCCTGGATGTATCCTTGTTTCTGAATTTCTACCAAACATCTTTTTTCTACTGGCATATTTCTGCAATGTTTTGGTTTCTTAGAGCAGGCCATTAGACAAAGGGAGTTCTGTTGAAAAATGCACAAGTACAGAGAATAAAAGAAAACAATGGTTATTTAATTGCAAGTCTGAATTAAATACATTTCCAAGTAATTTTTCAATAAAATTAGATATAGGCCCAAGGATAAAAGTGTTCTAATCAATGTGGCCAAGGTCAGGACATTTGCATTGAGGTTAAGCATTGTGTTTCAGGTGCACTTTTAAATACAGTTTAAGGAATATTCAAACATACATACCCCATGTGGCAAAACCAGTGTGAGATTCCTGTTCCTAATTACTCAATTCAGCTCTGTGTCACAGCTTGCCATTCCCCAAGTTAAAATGACGCAAAGGTATGTGAGTTCTGGCTGTAAATCAGACCGCTGCCATCCAAGAATGCAGCAATAATCAGTCGAGCACCTTCTGCAGAGCTTTAACTTGCAAGAGCAAATATTTGGGTGTTTAACTACTGTTGTGCTTTCCTCCTTCTACGCAACCATGATGGCATCTGCTGTAAAGGTGTAGGTGATTACTCTTCAAGAGGACTGAGATACGGCTCACAAATTTTCCTGCTTGTGAACATCTAGAACACATTTCATGAATGGTTCTGTTTTGAGACATCAACTAGGACTGGAGCAATGGAAAACTCCCTGTACTGTAGTCTAGTTCACACAGGCACAGTGTGATGTGTTAACATTATTTTAAAAAATGCCTGTCAACCAGCAAGTTTAATGACAAAGAGACAAAGTTGAGAAGCCAAGTAGTTACAGGTTCTGATGGGTTATGTGTTCTGTAGGTTTGCTACTGGTACTTTGATTCAGTTCCACATATTTCTACTGCTAAGAAAAATAGCCTTTTAATGTTTCTAAACAAAATCAATTGTAGAAATGGCTGGATTTTTTTTGACCATCCTGAATCAAAGGCTATTGCAGTGTTATAATCTATACCACAGTTTGATAAATGAATGTAGTATGAAAATTAGGCTTGAGAAGTATAGAAACCTATGCATTGGTATGATGCATTTTATGTCGCAAGATCTGGGATGTAGCCCTTTAGTTCTCCTTTTTCATCCTCCTTTAAGTAAATAATTTTTTTTTGAAAAAAAAAAAAAAGATTCCCCCCCCCCCCCATTTTTTGTTTTACTATTGTCTTTTTTGCTTACAAACAAATAAAAACTGGGCTGAATTTTGAGTGTTTGCTTTCTCATGCTCAGCTAGTCTGTTTTCATGCATAGAAATTATGGTTTTGTAGTTGCAACGTGTTAACAGGTGGTCTTGTAAGACATCTTAAATTCCACTGATCATGTTTTTCATACTGGACTGGAGCTTTAGGCATTGGTATTAGTTTTCAGCAATGCTGGACATATATGGTGAAAAGCTTGTCAACCTGCAAACGGTTCTTTTTGTGTATATTGCTTTCTGATTTTACATAGAAATAGAACTGTTGGCTACTTAGAGAAAAACTATTTAGCATGTTTTTAGACCTGTGAGATCCTATAGCAAAGGGGAAGTATGGGAGACTCCCAACTTGGGGATGCATTCCAGATCAAGAGTATTTTCTTTTGTCTAGTCTTGTGGATCAATGTGACGAATATTTCTTCTGAAGGACAGAACTGAGTGCTATTGTCTTCCAGCTTTTCAGATGAAACTGAAAAATTGAGAACCTCTCTGCTTCACAAAGGCATAAAGCTGGTTCTGCTATGGAGTAAGGTGAATTAGTTGTACAAACATTAGAATTGGATAATTTTGCTTTCCCTGCAATTCTTGTCTGTCACTTTCTTTGTTTTTTTCCTCTTTACTCCCACCAAACCCAACTCTTTCCTGTCTCAGCTTACCTTCTTCCACCTCAGGTTTAGACTATCTGTCCCCAAACTCCACACCTGGGCTCACTTTGTTTTTAACAACTTATACATTAAGTGAATTCTATAGAGTAAAACAGTAACATCTGCCATTCTTTATGATGGTTGCACTCCTGAGCACTCGGGATATTGGTTGTTATCCTTTCAAGTCCTAAATGCTCTCAGATGTACCACAGACATCCTGCTCTTCTCTGCTTGCTGCTTTCCTCTTCCCTGTCACCACAGCAGCCACTATCCTTCAGCTGCTGCTTGATGTCAGAAAGAAGGTGAAAGCTGCTTATTTTTTCCCCTCTCCCTGAGCTTCTCTGCCACCTTATTTTTCTTTTTCTCTTCCTCATAAATCGCCTTTCTACAGACCATATGGAAGAACTGATTCACTCTGTGCCCTTCTCTTGCTGTAATGAGATATCTGCCAGAGAATTCATTCCATGTTAGTCTTGTCTTCTGTTCCGTCTGTAGCCTCTTCCAGACAGGGAACCTCACATGTGAGAAGGCCATTGTCAGCCCAGGGCTGATGTGTTGCACGCTTGAAGTTTTACATATATACACACACACACAGATTTGTCTATGTATAAATACGATTCTTGAAGTCAGTCAGAAAAAATGGGTTGCGTGTAGAAAGAGTTCCCAAGGCCAGGCTATTTCCTGAAGTAGTGTCATGCTCAGGTGTCTCCATGCTCATACTTCCACCAACTACCAGAGGATTTCGGCACTGTGTGGTTCAGCTCTTTGTAGAAACTCGTGACTTGGTCTCAGACAGGAAGCTTAGTACCAGAAGTCAGACGTCTGCACTGGCAGAGCAGTCCTATCAGGCTCAGGAGAGTAACATTAGCAGGGGTGCAACTTCCTGTAGCACCATAGCTTCTAGTGCTTGAATTGGCAGTTGGATCATTAAAATGAAATGGACTATGCAGATGCCTATGCTCCTGCAGAAAGAGAGAGGCAGTGGCAGTCTGTGGTTTTGTAAGCTTTGGATATCATTCCAGGCAATAAGAATCTTCAAAACATTTGGATTTCAGATGAAATACGTTTCTCAAATTGAGTGTAGAAATTTCCTCTTGCCAGAATCAAGAAAACATGTAGAAGATAACTGATTAGAAAAATAAGACTTCTAAGATTGTAATTTTATTTTACTGGCTTTTTTTTCTGTTTGGACCTTAAAATAAGAGGCATTGAGAAGCACAGGTTGATTGTTTTAAAGTAATAATTCTTGCTGAAACCCTATGAGCTCATCGAATCTCTTGCAGAAAGTCATGGAATGGAATCACAGAATTATTTAGGTTGGAAAAGACTTTTAATACCATTGAGTCCAACCGTTAACCTAGCACTTCCAAATCCACCACTAAACTATGTCCCTAAGCACTGTGTCTACAAGTCTTTTAAATATCTCCAGGGATGGTGACTCAGTCACTCCCCTGGGCAGCCTGTTCCAATGCTTGACATTTTCAGTGAAGAAATTTCTCCTAATATCCAATCTAAACCTCCTCTGATGCAACTTGAGACCATTTCCTCTTGTCTTATGGCTTGTTACCTGAGAGAAGAGACTGACATCCACCTTGTTACAACCTCCTTTCAGGTAATTGTAGAGCCTCCTTTTCTCCAGGCTAAACAACCCCAGTTGCCTCAGTTGATCCTCATAAGACTTGTGCTCTAGGCTGCTTGTTGCCATTCTCTGCACTTACTCCAGCACCTCAATGTCTTTCTTGGAGTGAGGGGCTCAAAACCAAACACAGTATTTGAGGTGCGGCCTCACCAGAGATGAGTATGGGGGGGACAATCACTTTTCCTGGCGCTGCTGGCCACGCTATTTCTGATACAAGCCAGGGTGTTATTGGCCTTCTTGGCCACCTGGGCACACTGCTGGCTCAAGTTCACCGGCCATTGACCAACACCCTCAGGTCCTTTTCACCGGGCAGCTTTCTAGCCACTCTTCCCCAAACCTGTAGCACTGCATGGGATTGTTGTGACCCAAGTGCAGGACCTGGCACTTGGCCTTGTTGAATCTCCTACCATTGCCTTGCCCCATCTATCCAGCCTGTCCAGATCCCTCTGTAGAGCATTCCTACCCTCAAGTAGGTCAACACGCCTGCCTAACTTGGTGTCGTCTGCATAGAACGTATGAGAGACTGATCCTCATGCATGGTAGCTTGTAATACATCTCATATTAAATGTGTAGCTTGTTCTACTGATTACAGCGGATAAGGGGATAACACCTTAAAGTCACTTCTTTCTCAAATATTTGTATTGGATGTTTATTATATGCAAAGTTTCTTAAGCATATAATTTTAACAGTAAACGTATCTGGGGTGAAGTTAACAACTGTTGGCTTGTGAGATATTTTTGGGAAGCAAAATTCAACCTTTATTGCAGTTTTGGAGGGGACACGAATCAATTTCACTCCAAGTCAGAACTAAATTGGTTACTGAGATACCAAATTTCCTGGTATGGCTGAATTTGTGCCTATGTATCCTGGCATGTCTGCTAACCTGTGAACTGCTAACCTATTACATCAGATTCTTCTGACTTTTCCATCTATATAGCAATAATAATGCGTGTTAGCTACTTATAAACATGGTTGCATTATTCAAAGATTTAATACATGTTAGTGGATGCTGGAAAATGGTATTGCATGACGTTAAATTCACATTAGGATAAACACAAGGATGAAATTGTTTAATTATGGAAACAGCTTTTCGTAAAGGAAGTGTTTCTTGGGGTTTTTTTTTGGTTTGTTTCTTTTGTTGGTTCCCTCCCCCCCACTCTTGCAAACATTTTCAAATCCTTTTCATAGAAAATTAAATTTGTCTACTACCTGCAGACTAATTATGAATAGCCTTCTTCACTCTCCTTTCTGCCCTCACAGGCACCTGTAAAAAGATCAGTCTTCTGACTGTAATTCACTTATAGCTGGTAAGTGTATTATGTGTAAATGAAAATTAACCTTTTTGTCAAAAAAAGTTAAAACTGGACTCCATGTCGGTCTTAAATAAGCTTTTAAAAAGCTCATCCACTCTCTTAAAAGAAAAGCAAACAAAAAACCCATGTCAATAAACTCTTCATTGAGTAAAAATCATGAGTTACAATGACACCCATAGTCCCGAGGACTTCTATAGTTGAGATGATGGACATTTAAGCTATATTTTTGAAATATGTAAAGTCACACAATTAATGGATACAATTTTTAGCATGTTCTTTGTTTAACCTACTTGTTTTTTTCTTCTCTACAATCGGGATCTTTATGTGCTTTTATTTTTATAAACACCCTCAGGTTTATAAACTTCATAGCTTAGGCTTGAGCTTTTCTGATTTCTGCTGAAAAAAAATCCTTTCCAAATACTTTTTTTCTCCCAGTCTCCCACAAGATAAAATAGTAGTGCCAGTTCTTTATCATATTACATTATTTCTTCTGGAATGAAATGAAAAATCTGTTGGAGAGAACTGACATCACTTTGCCATAGTCTTGCCTCTTTGAAAGAATAAAATAAAATTTATTATTATATTCTACATTAAGAAGACCTAAATGATAGAAATTTCTGTATCTTAAAGGCATCTGAGCGTCTACAGGCATTACAAAAACACTTGGGCTAAGAAATATAAGGTTATACATGACTGTATGTAACATTACTATAGTGGCTGTATATTACACTGCTGCACATTGTTTTCTGATGCGTTGTTTGCTTTGTCCTTCCTGTTCCCCAAGGCTTGCTGTAGGTGTCTATCCATAGAAAAGGACCGCATGGCTATGTGATGCAATGTTTTATCACACAGCATTTCAAAGGTGACATACATCATCCATTTTGGACAGTAAGTGTCCTATCCAAATGAAGCAGGAAAATCCAGGGAAGCCAGATGGGTAATTTTCTGGAGTATTCAGGGAAATGGTAGCTATTATGGTTCACTGACTATCCAAGGTGCTTTGGCACATATATCATTTTAAGCTATTCAGAACATAGTAACCAAAATCCAGTGAAGTGGCCTGATCCTGTCAGTTCCTTTTCATTTACTGCGGTCAGATTTTTGGCATAAACCTTAGCTGTATCTCTCCTGTGAATAAGATTGCCTTGCTGAAAAAATTGGAGGAATGAAGTAAACACTGATAAGAGGTAAACGTTTTAAGCTCTGCTAACTAAAAGATAATGATTTATGTTTTTATTGATGAATACCTGGCATTTTTACAGATCGGTGGAAGAAATAAACCCTTTCTTAATTACATTCAGTACAAAATTCTGTTTGTATGGACACAAACAGATAAATACAATATTTCTGACCTTTGTCTCTGTATCTATTTGCAACCATTAATTTTTGAAATCCTAGTTAGAAATGGAAGATCATGTATACAGTAATGCACATGCAAATAATCATTGCGGCTGTGTCTCGATCTTATCATGAACCTCATATACAGTTCTTTCTTTCGCAAATCCCCCCAAATCATTAATCTTAATACTTGTGATGTAGACATACAGTGATGTAGACATACATTTTGTTTGAATTAAAAAGAAATGATGACTAGTACTAGTTCACGTGTACTCACTTTAAGTATTGTACACATTCTACTTCTTTTGATCAAATGCAAATAAATGTCAGACATTTTATGTACATGTATGCTGCTGTGCCTAGCCATCAATGCTGACCTTTACCAATAAAGTAAGAAAAAATGGAAAAGGTCATGATAGGTATAACATTTTCTCTGCTGAAATGTTATTATGCTGTTTATTTACAGAAAGTTCCTAAAATCACGGGTATAGTTTCTTTAACAAAAGCTGTCTCAATATGGCAAGTAATTAGCAGGTTCCGTATGATAGTGAAAAGTGAATCCTGTTTAATGAAGTTTCCTTTTGCTGGGCTAAAATGATGTTTAGCACACCAGCTATAAAAAAAAAAGATAAAAAAATTCATACCTCTTTACTATAAGGAACAGCTTTTCAATATTGTACCAGCTACAGGCGGAAAATAAAAGATGCTACAATTATATTTTCTTACCGGGGGTGACCTCTAGTGTGAAACAATGGCATTTAGCATCCTTTTGGGTCTGAAATGACAGCTTTTTGCCAATTACACTGGATTTCTCAAGTTTTGTCAGTGTGTAGAGGAGCAAAGTAATTCTCATTAAAAAACCAACGCCCAACCCCTACCCTGGAGTAATTCTGTCTTCTCAGTCCAGTGTTTCCTTGAAATGTTTGTTTGCTTATATTTTCTTTAAAAGTTTAATAACTTTTCTTGCTCAAATACTGCAATTCAGATTCTGTCCTGTTACTTAAGGCACCGGTGAAGCTATTAGTTATACTTGTCATTAGCACTTTACACATTCATTCCTTTTCTACTCTTCATCTGTATGAATACAGCTATGCACAATAGAATATATAAATAAGCATGTTCTAATAATTCAAAGAGAAAATGTGTTAACGAAAATTAAATTTACCACACAAAAATCTGAAAAATCAGAGTATGTGAAAAAGCAAGCTATACCACAGGCTTAACTTCGGTCCATTTTTGGTGGATGTGTATGTAACATCTTTAATGCTGTGGGTGTACTAGCTTGTAGAAAAGCTATCTATGCGGTAATATCGTAGGGTTTTCCATTCCATTTTATCTATAGATGTGTTTTGTCTCTAAGGGCTGGATCCTATCTGCATATTCATGTTTATGAAAAGCATACAAGTGCAGGTTTTGGGTTTTTTTTTTTAAGTCAACGGCCACATCAACTCACAGCAACGCTGACTTTATAAGTAATTGTATTATCCCTTGGACTGTGTTTAAGAGAGGCATGAAGCTTATGTGCATTGCGGTATGACATGCTTTACTTTTACTCATCCCATTAGTTGTAAAATCGTTGCTGAATATTAATTTTCTTTGCTAAGAGACATGTGGAATTATTGTAATTCCAAATAGTACTATCAATATCAGTAGGGGACGCAAATTACTGAGATTATCCTCTGTTCATTAACAAGCTGGATGTTAGTATGAAGACCATCAAATAATAGCCACATAAAAAATAATTTACTGCACACTTTTATTCTTTAATTATAAATTTAACCAATGTGGGCTTGTCAGGAAAGGATATCATTGAATAAAAAACCAGAAATACTAGTTTGGGGAAAATGTATGTCAATTTTAAATGAAATATTTTAAGCTTCACAAATTAAATTAGAAAATTGTTCATTTTCCTTGAGATCCTAACCTTTGATTATTTTGTAGCCATGATGTTCTTGGGCTTTCACAGAATCATAGAATTTTCAGAGTTGGAAGGGACCTCTAGAGATCATCTAGTCCAACTCCCCTGCTAAAGCAGGATTGCCTAGAGCACATTACTCAGGACTTCATCCTGGCGGGTCTTGAAAATCTCCAGAGAAGGGGACTCCACAGCCTCCCTGGGCAGCCTGTGCCAGTGCTCTGTCACCCTGACTGTGAAGAAGTTTTTCCGTGTGTTGGAACGGAACTTCCTATGTTCCAACTTGTGCCCATTGCCCCTCGTCCTGTCACTGGGAACCACCGAGAAGAGTCTGGCTCCATCCTCCTTCAACCCACCCTTTACATACTTGTATGCCATAATAAGGTCTCCCCTCAGCTTTCTCTTCTCCAGGCTGAAGAGTCCCAGCTCTCTCAGCCTTTCCTCATAAGGGAGATGCTCCAATCCCTCAATCATCTTGGTTGCCCTTCGCTGGACTCTCTCCAGCAGTTCCCTGTCCCTTTTGAACTGTGGAGCCCAAAACTGGACACAGTATTCCAGTTGTGGCC
>NW_009649614.1:1106426-1136426 GCF_000708025.1 Charadrius vociferus
GACCCCTGGGGGACACCACTGGTTACAGGCCTCCAGCTAGACTTCGTGCCACTGCATACAACCCTCTGAGTCCTGTCACACAGCCAGCTCTCAATCCACCTCACTGTCACTTCATCTAGCCCACACTTCCTCAGCTTCCTAATGAGGATGTTATGGGAGACAATGTCAAAAGCCTTGCTAAAGTCAAGGTAGATGACATCTACAGCTCTCCCTGGCTTTGTCCAGACAGGTCTTGTAAGCTAAACAGATCTTAGGCTAAGTGCAAGCTAGGGAGTTTCTTGAGTACTAACAGGTGTAGGAAGTGTGCGGACATGTAGTAAACTAATCTTCAATACTGAGGTACATGACTAAACAAATTCTACTCTGCAAGAGGTGGACTTATTCAACCTAGTGTGATGGCCAGTACAGATTGGCACTTTAAGTTACATTAGAAGCTTGCAATGGGGTGGGACTGTTGCAATTTGTGTGCTCATTGCCTTAAAATGAAAAAAAAAAAAAAGAAAAAAAAAAGCATTTGTTCCTCAGATTATTGAAGTTTCCTTTTGAGATCTATTGGTATGCCAAAAAAATGCTAACATTACAATGCACTCTTAGAATAGCTGAGTATCTTGAAGGTTTTCAAAACAGAAGCAGGTAGTTTGAATTATTCCAGAGTTTCCCTGGAAGTCGATTTTGGTGTATCTATTGGCATTACTCCCTCCAGCCATTCCTTCCATAGTGAGTAACGGGACTTTTGTCAGATGTCAATTATTTCCATATCTTTTGTTAATTCATTGATAAGTGTCATCTTTTGTTATTATTATTGCTTCTATTACTGTTATGTATCTTGAAAAAAAATATTTCGGCATGTCCTATTTTCTGTCATTTCCTCTTAGATAGGTAAACTTCCAGGCTCTCTCATGTAAATAGCCTGTGCCAAATTGCTATATGTTAAAAACCTCTGGTACTTCCAGTTCAGCAGTTAGATCACTGTCTACAGCTAAGCAAAAGGGACAGAGGTCACCTTCATCTAGAGTGAAACAATCTTGGAAGATTAGGGAAATAAGATCTAAGTTTATCTAAATCATATTACAGATATTGAAGTTGACCTAACTTCAGAGTGCTGTTCTTTCAAGACTATAAATCCTGAGATTCAGATGGGTGGAAAATACTTGAAATCTGAGATACAAATATTTGTCCAGTTGCTAGCAGTACATGTTTGAACTTGATGAATACGCTGCTATCAGAAACTTGAATTCTCAGAGCTTTCCTTAGATATATTCTATGTATAGTCAGGTAGACATATAGTAGAGCATGCACTATGCTTAAACCCAGTTGTTATCACTCCTAGGAATTGAATCTGTCACATCAAATTAAATTGTAACTTTTCTGCCTAACTATTTTAATAATATTGGCTCACTAAAAGATTTATAAGTTTCTGAAACACTGTTCCTCCTGCCATGGGTTTGAATTGATTCCAAAGCTGATCTTCATAGACTTCTGTAGAGGACTATACTGAAAGGGTTAATACAGTTTTCTCAGTCCACTCTCCAAGGAGGATTTTCCCTTGTATATTTTTATTATTAGTGATAGAAAGCGTTCTAACCATGCTTTCATAGCATTGATCAGGAGGAGGCCAGCGTGTTAAACCTTGCAGTGTTTTGAAAAGTCCTTTTCACCCTAAAAACAGAGGTAGGAAAAGTGTTGTTTTGAGAGGTATTTTAGAAAAATTTAACAAAACAACCTCAGAATTGGAAATTATTTTCAAGAAGTATGCTTTGTAAATGAAAGCTTGTAGAGTAAATGATATTTGATATGCTTTTCCTTTGCACTCTTGTATTGATACTTGGTTTTGTTTTAGATTTTTTCTCTCTTATTTTTCTTCTGTTTGTGTCTGAAGACAAGTCCTAGTGAGTGTAGTTTCCGATTTCGAGAACTTCTTATTAGGGAAAATCTAGTACTTCTTGTTTAAGCTCTGAGAAATATTTTCCATTTTAAATATTTGATTGCTGGATTTGGTTGATGTACACTGTCTAATTTAGGATCTACCTGGCCTTGCCACATCAAAGTTTTTTCATATTTTTTTTGAAAAGTGTAATACCTTAGAAAAGTAGGTTTTTTTATGGTGGAGCAGACAAGATTCGGTTCATCCCAATGTTGTGACTTTACGGACTTAAGGTGAAAAATGAAGTTGACCAACTGCTTATTAGTCTGCCTGTTCTATAGAATTTTCAATTTCTGTCCTGTAGCCTTCTGCATTTTATCCAGCCTGTTTGGGCTCAGGAAGAACAACCCTCTGTGCTGAAAGGTACAGTGGATCCATTGCAGTGCAGTTAGTCAACAAAAATCCTGACAGTTTTGCATTTTGATTTCTTTAACACTTTATGACAAAATACACATACAGGTAATTTTGCTGAAGTTTTCCCATGTAAAGAAGATGCTCATCAGTTCTTTAATCTCCTTCATAATGTTATGAAAGCCTGTTACTTCACTAGTATCTTGAAAGGGTTCAACCATAGTGCGTTTTCAATATTTGCAGTCATTAAAGCCGAAGGCACGCAACTATTCTAATCTATTTAAATATTTTCCAATTGTTTACAGTGGGTGGCTTTCAGATTTTTTTTTGCACAAAATTTTATCTCCAAATGTGCTATAGAGAGCCTATATCTGGCTTGTAACCTTGTTTGGTCAGATACTACTTAGGTAAAACCTTGTGTAATTCCTGGACAGGAATATTTTCCACTTACTAAAAGCACTCAAAACAGTGTTCCTTACCCCATATCTTTTTGTGATATACTTGCAGTTTGTCTGAGTACCATCTAATCTGCATAGTGTAAAAATTCGTCTGCTGTCAGCCCAGAAATATTTTATTCCTGTAAGCTTTTCCTGTCTTCTCTTTCTTTCTCTTTGATTCTTACACTCTTCAAAATGAGGCAGGTCCAGGATAATTGTCAAATTTGTATGCTGATTCAGAGAAAAGCTCCACAATACTTCTCATGCAGAGACTTGTGGGATACCTCAGTTGAGAAATCAGAAACATAATGGGATTGATTTTGGCACAGGCAGTGTTGTGTCGTACACATTTCAGAGTTTTTGAAGATGACATCCAGATTGACTCCATATCTCCTCAATTTTTTACATCATTTGAGCAGTTTAACAGATGTTACACTGTATTAATGGTGGAAGACTAAATAATTGGAACATTACCACAAGAAAGTTTACACAGTGTATAAAAAGAGCTAAGCTCTGTGTCCCTACAATACTTCATTCTACTCCTAATCGCATGATCTATTAAAGGACAGATTTTTCTGTGAAGGGTATCTTAAAATAGCCTATAATCAAAATAATTGTATGGATTTTATAAATAAATGTTAAGAATACCCTTAACTTCACCTACAGCATATTTACAATATTAAAGAGAAACCCACTTCAAGTTTTCATTCTTGCAGTCTTACAGCAAAAGTAATGTAATTCATTAGTTTGTTTCATGAAAGCTACATGCTGGATAAACAAAATGCTGTGGCTTGTCAGGTCCCCTGTTGCATTTAAGTCCCTTTCTATAGATGTTTTATTAATTAGAGAATGCATTTATGTTTGCAAAATAACACAGGGATTGTCTTTATAGTTCCTCTGCTAGCTCTCAGGCATCCATTGTTTGAAACCAAGAGTTGCCACTGTGCTGGTTAGGTGGGATCTTGGCACATTATGTGCTAATAATAAAAATCTCATTTCAGATACGGCATTTTCTGTGGCATTCTGAAGTTTAACCTCTCTCATTAAAACTCTCAGGCTCCTTGTTCTTACATGATTATCTGTTGTTATTTGGAAAAGGGTTGACGGTCTCCTTTCAAAATCTACTAGATTCACTTGCAACAGTTTCTCAGAATGAAAATTTTATGCCTATTATTTCAAGGAAGTTCAAGTTGGTGAAACATGCATGACTTCTAAAAGATTATACTACTGTGTACTGTGTAATAGCACTGCAAGTGGACTTAGCTTGAATAATGGATAGGACGTTAGAAGAATTACTATACTAGTAAATACAATGCATTCTAGTACAGTCATTATCATTGTTTCACAGTCTGAACTGTGCTTTTCATTTTGACAGCCCCACCTTCTACAGCACATCACCTAGCACTTTGATCTCTTTTGTCTTGCTTTCCCTTTTGCAATTTTATATTGCTTCTTCCCCAGTCTCTAAGCAAGTGCTGACACAATTACCTTGACATCTTGAGATATAATTATAACGTTTTATGTTTCATGGCTCATTTTGGCCATAATAAGTAAGTCAGCTCACATAACCTTGGCCTGACTCCTTTGTGCTTATTTAACTGTTCTTAATCTGCAGAGTTTTATTGCTTGTTATGGCATCTTGTGCCACACAGTTTTCTCACAACCACTTAACCCTGTGTAGTCTTGATAATGTTTATTCTAAGTTCAATGTACGAAGTTCAGTGTACAGTTTTTAGTATGCTACCTATGGATTAGTAGATCTGATTGTATGTAGAGCTCCTGTATAACCTGGTCTACTTTTTATCTTTGATTAAGTCTGTGCGGCTTTGCTGACTAGGCAACTAATCATATATTACTGTTTTTCCATTTAAAATAAAATTACCAGACTAAGGCTATTTGGGCTGAAGGTGACATTAATTATAGTATTGCATATGTGCAAGTCTGTGTGTGCATATGGAAAGCATGAGGCTAAACTATAACAAACATATCATTGTCCAGGAGGAGAAAGGTAAGAGTGTTGCAAAAGCTTTGGGCTAGCATGATAAGGCAGTTTGCACAAAGACAACAGAGTTAGTTTTCATGAGGTATTTAAATGAAAACATAAAGTATGTTGAAGGTGAGGCGTTTCAGTCTGTCCATACTGGTCTTCACTGGAGTGAGCCATTAAGTGTTTGCTTAGTAAAATCCACTTCTGCATTTTGTAAACTGTTTTGTCTTTTGAAAAGTGAACAGATACTTATTCTGTATGTAATTCTGAGCCTAATTTTACTCAGTTCAGCTGAAATTACTACTGGAGCTCAGGAGCAAGTTTTTACTTTTCACTGGTCCATGCCCTGTTCCAGCGTGTCAATACAATGAAGCATTTTCCTGAATTTGCACTTAGAAGAATAGCCTTATTGAATTCATATAAATTACAGCTAGAGTTCATGGCGGCAGTCTTTTAAGTCAACAATCAACTTTTTTAGCTCTTGTGCTAAAACTTGTGTGTAAAGAACAGAGAGTGAGTGTGAAGAAAGCAGGTGTAAAGTCAAGGAATGGGTTTATGAACTGGGGAATAAATTGAGAGAATTTTTTCAGTATGTTGTTTTATGGCTCCTGGATATGTGCCCGTTTCTTCAGAAGCACAGAAGCTGTGCTGAAGCTGTAGTTCTCCCATGCACATGCTTTCTTATAACCAATTCTATTCAGATAGATTTCAGTATAGTGATATGTACTTCAAATTGAACCACAATGCTGTCTGTAATTAGAATTTCAGTACATTCAATATTCTTATTCTTATGCATGTGTACATGGGGAATATAATACATATTGAATATAAATAATTAGCAAAAAGTGAGAGTGGAGTTTTATAGGGGTCTGCTTATTTTTCTACTAATAAAAACATCCTGATTTTGAATATCAAGATGTGTTATGATACATTAATATGATTTTCTCTGTAGCACAGAATGTATACTCTCAAAGTCAATGCAGTCACCAAAAAAGTAACATACTATTTTAATTCTACATATTCTTGTCAGTTTCATGTCATCATAATAGTGAAAGCAAATGACTTCCAGCTATGTGGACAAGAGTACGAAATTTGCTTATTCACTTAGCATGTTTTGCACTTTGGGTCTTTTGTTCCCTACATAGGAACAAATTGCTTAGGCTGAATTATGCCTGAAGCTTATCTCATGTCTAAATGTTCTTTTCTATGTAAAATATTATGAACAGGTGGTATTTTTGCTTTGTTTAAGAACTAACATTTTTCATTCTTCTTGAGGCAAAAAAACAAGAGGAGCAAATAAACATAAATATTCAAACATGAATGATTTCATGCTCTTTTTAATGTTTTTTTTTTTACTTTGCCATGTAACCAGGCTGCACATGTCAATTCTAATTTTTGCATCCTGGCCTTAGATCTTGCTTTGGTAACAACAGCAACAGCCAGCCAGTGGAAGTTTACTTTGGAATACTGTTTTAGTCATTTACAAGCTGTTTATGTGACAGTTATAACCGAAAAGGGATCTAATTATTGACATTTTTTTAAAACACTCATGTTTTTTTCACTGTGATAATCAACATATTTAGAAGCTGTTAGTGATCTTTTGCTAATAAATTGCTGTTCGTACCATTATGTGTCATTGTAAAGAGCTGTTAACACATTTATAAGCTATCAATTATTAATTCATTTCTCTAATGTGCCGGCACTGCTTGCTGTATTTCTCCCTTGCTGTATAAACTAAATATCATGCCACATTTGTGTTTGAAAGCCTTGTTCTTCACTTCCATAGTGCAGCAACTTCCAGTAACTTTTCCTAGTCTGGCAATCCATAGAGGCTACAAGCATGAACACCGCATGCAATTTTCAAGTTTTAACTTCAGACTCGTATTTTGGTCATTAATGGTGAAGATACACTTAAGGAAAGAAGTTTCCAGAGAAGTTGTGATACAGTTGTCTCCTACTCAAAGACTTAGAAGAAGGGCTGCTTGTGAGCTGTCTAGCTTACTAGATACAGCACAGAATGACTTCCCCTTTGCTATCTGGATTGGAAGGCCATAGTTTCACTTCAAGGTCTTATATATCTCTGCCCACCTGTTTACTTTTGTACTTTCACCTGCTTTTCTATCCTCTCTTTGTTCAAACCAAGAACAAAGACTTGCAAGCTTTTCTTAGCATGCTTTTCCCTCTCTGTTCACACAGTTTCATCCATATGGGCCCCATTTGTCTTCAGCCCACTTCCTGAAGCAGTCTGACAACCCTTCGTGCTCTCCTCTTCAAATGACTTGTGAAGACACACAACTTGAGAAAAGAGGACGATAAATGTTGGCCTACTCATCCAGTGAATAGATGCATGTCTAGATACGTAAGACACTTATGAGTCATGGGGCTAACAAGATGTGTGTTTAACTTTTACCCTTTCTTTTCAATGCTTTCATCAATCCACTTTTTTCCCTCCCACTCCCTTATGTATGTACTGTCTAATTAGACTGTAACATTTTTGAATCAGGGTCATCTTTTTATGTATTTAAGAAGAGCTCTACATGTCACTTTTATATACTTGTGAAGTGCTTTACTCTTTGTGATATTTGGTTATAATGCATATTTTAAATGTGAGTATGTTTACTGGAGTTTTTTTATTATTAAAGGCTTCTCTTGTTTTCAGTGATGTGAATAAGGTGATAAAAGTGAATGATTAGAATAATTTCACTTTCTCACTTCAGAAGAAGAAATTTTTTATACACCTAGCTATGTTTTTCTTGATATGTACCTTCCAATGACAAAAATGTATGTTATTCAAAAAGGCAGTATTTTCCACTCATCTTAATTCACACTGAGGTATGGTTGTGCATTTGGATGTATTGCTTGTGAGACTGGAAAAAGTCATACTAATAGTTCTGAAACTTGTTAGGTGGCTTGATCTGTTGCTGACTGAAATGAGTGGAAAGTCTCCCACTGATTTCTGTGGGTGTTCAGTCAAGTTCTGTGTGTTCCTCCACCTTCATGCTTCAGCCTTTAGCAGTTTGGCAAAATTTCAGAGCTGCAAACCTTTTCTCAAGTCTAATGTGTTTTTTATGGACTTGAATTTTAAGTATCCCCACTTGGCTGGCATGGGGACTTTAATCTTATCATGTTTACAGGAAAGTAGCTGAATGGACAGGCATTCCTCTCTCTCTATTCCAGTTCCATTATATTTGGCATAATTTTTGACGCTGCTATGCTGTATGCCTGAATCTTCAATTACAGGTTGTAAGTTTGTCTTAAAAGTCTGAGAGCACACCACTGAAAGCTTTACACGGATGTTAGAACAGCAGCGAGGACTGAAAATCTGACTTTGAGCTGATGTTAAGCTAGCCAGAGTTATAGTTTGAGCTGCTAAAAGAAACTTCTTTAATTGGTTTTCTCAATTTCAATAGTAATGAATCCAAAGTTCAATAGGAATTTATATACACTGAACTAAGTGGTAGAGTAACAGCATACAGACTCAAGCTCAAAGTTTGCTACTCTACATTCAGCAGAAGGAAAGCATCAATGATAATTTTCTATAAGAGGAAGAGTAATGTAAGTCCAGGATAAAAGTAGGAAGAGCAGCAGACAAATAATGTCTGAATGATTTAATTAGGAGTGGAAGGGTGCAGAATCAGTAAAGCAGAGTTATAAGACACTGTCAGTTCATCCCTTTGTATTTTCAAGTATTTCAAAACCTCTAGAGTGCCAGGTGTGGTGGGAAGTGGCAAATAAAATAATAGAAAAACCAAACAAATGAAAAAACCACAAATCCTAGCAAAAAGCATACATCAAAGCATACACTTTGGGTCTTTGGCTCTTGAAAAGAAAGGCCACCCTGCTGCCTTTCCCAAATGCTAGCAGAAATCTTTCTCAGAGAGCAGTGGTAGTTTTATTATCAGCTACGCAAGGCCCTGTTGTCAGTGATTGACAAGGTTTCCACCTCCGATTTCTTCCGTAACTGTGCTTAACAACTTGGGACTTGCAGGCTGGGGAATCAGGGAAGCTGAAAATTCACCGGTGGGTCTTATGTGGCATATAGTAGCTCTCACTGCAAAATTTACAGCAACACATTTTAATCACAATCTTTTTTATTTGTACCATAGCAGACAGCTCTTAGTGCATTTAGCATGCAGAAATATTATTGTTTCAAAGGGGTATTATCAAAGCATGTTTCACAAGCATATGGTTTTGTCATCAGATGTGATACCTGGGGCCTTGATGATATCTTTTACTCAAAAATTTGGAGTAAAAAAGCTAAGTTGCCTTTCTCCTTCTTCTGTCTCTTCCTTTCTTCCCCTAATTTGGTAGCTGTTGTTAGTCTTCATGTCACATATGGATACAGATGGGAGTGAGGGTGGGGCAAAAAAGGAACCAAGTGGCTTCCCAATGTCACATAGTTGGTAGAATCCAGTATACTGATTCAAGAGTCCTTCCTCTTCTTTTAGCAGCAAAGAGATAACAAAGCATCTGCTTTTATAGTAAAGGTACAAATTAATTGTATCAGGAACTCAAGATTTAAACAAAAACCATACAACATCTAGAACACTCAGATAATTAATGATCCTTTGCAACCGGTACACTTGCACGAAGACCAGAGCTGTGTGCCCAGTAGTATGATTGCCACTTTTTCTGAGTGTGTCTACAGCAATTTAAAAATCTGTTCTTGATCACTAGTGTCTGTGGCTTGTTCAGTGGTTGCAGTGTCACTCCTAGAGGACGAAGATCTGATCAAACCTTCATTGCACTCAGTAGAGATTTTGCCATTGATTAAAGTAAGAGGAGTGATTTCCTAAATGGACATAAGGGCTAAACTCATCTCTCCCTCATAGGTCATTCTGTCAGGTCAGGCTTGGAGCATGCTAGTGGGACAGCGTGCTGAAAGCTTGCACTATTTCATATTTCACTGTAACCGTTCTGTGAATAAGTCAATGAGTTCAGTCTCTAGGGCATTCAGTCTAATAGCTTTCAAGATAACTAAATTCACTTTATAAATGAATTTATAGCTCAAATTTGAATATCTTCAGCCCATCACCAATTGCTGTGTTCAACAAACTGCAAAAGGAGAGCTGCCCTTACTGCACTACAGCAGTGGAGGTATTATTTTTAAAAAAACAGCTGGGAACATTTTTTCTTCCCTCCTGCTGGCTTCTTTAAGCTTACTGGACAGAATGTTTGAAAAACACGGGTAAAAGGAGAAAAAAATTGGTGTTGGTGAATGTGCTGAAAGCCCCTCTAGGTAATGCTTGAGTAACTAGAGTCTGACCTTGGCAAGTAAAGGAACAAAACACGGTAGCAGGGTTAAAACTCAAGACCCGGTAGCACAACTGAGATACTTTTGATGTTTGACGTTTTTATGATCCTCCAGTGTCTAACCAACATGAATAACCTGCAGGATTCAAAGAGCAAGGCTCAGCATCTTTATGTCAATTCAGTGATCTGTTCTCCCCAGCTCTGTCACTACAGATTTTTACCAGACAGATCCTGCAGTGCTCTTAGCACTGAGCACACACATAGAGATTAATCTTCATTTTACTCTTGTACTTCTCTTGCACCACATTGCCATCTGGAAGCTTGAACCAAAGGCTCTGCAAGACCCTTTTGAGAAACTGGATGTCTCAAGAATTGAAACTTCCTAAGCTTTTCTGAAGAAAGCACTAAACATCAGGGTACATCTCTAAACATATACAGCCCATCTTTTCAAGTCTTTGCCATCCTTTCCTTTTCTGGGACTGGCATCTTAGTATAGCTATGATAAGTGAAAAAAAAGAAAAACAGACAAGAAAAGTGCAGATAATAGCTAATGATTTAGCACAGCAAATATGAGAGATGACTAACAGGTTGAAAGGCAACATGACGGCACATGAAATTTGTTGCTGATAGAGGCAAAATGATGTGAAATTGGAAGAATAATTTCTTATTCTGGTGTACTTTCTTTACATATAAAATAACCAAGGAAAATAAAGATTGAACATTGTTGTTGAATTTAGGATGCAATGTTTCAGTAGTCAAAATAACAACAGGTACTAGATATTTAATTCCCATTGGTATTTGGAATTCCTATTTAATTGCATGACACAAAGGCAATCTGCATTATGACTGTGTCATATTCTCGGTGATAGAAGAGCCTTTTAATCATGCGGCTGTCAGAAAGAGAAGCTGGACAGATGAGCATGAGTGCGTATGCAGCAAATTCTTTTACTAGGAAAAGCTGAGATTCTTTGAGAGAGAAACAGGGAGTAGAGCATTTTAACATTTCTGAGGTGATATGAGAACATCACAAGAGAAGAAATCACATCCCTTGTCACTGATTGCCTGTAAAGTTCTATGTATTTTTTCTATGTCAGATGCAGTATACTTGAGAGACACAAAGGAAGAAAAATAGTCTCAAAGCAATTAGATACATCTCTAGGTTTGCAACAGAGTAAGCAGACTCTGAATATGAAAGGTCAAGATATTAATGAAATATAATTATGTGCATTAGCACTTAATGATGTTGCATATACTTCACTGACATACAACAGATCCAGGACCAAAGGAAGTACTCTTTCCTTTTTCACCTTTTCAGCCGCTCATATCAAAAGTGGGCTTCTGTCAAAAATGTTGCTGAATAGAGATAAGGAAATAAAGAAACTATTGGTCAAAGTCTGGATGGGGCCTGAATCAAAAGATGACTGTCCTATGCTCATCAAACTGTTAGAAAAATATACTTTCTTGGCCAGTTTTTGGCTCTGTAAAGTGAGGAATGGTTCAGGGCTATGGTTGCCAAAAATTGCAGTCAGATGCAGAAGCGAACATTCTCTTCCAGATGACGAACACCATGACTTCCTTTGGCTGTTTTCCTTTATTGACATAATAGGTTGTGGATGTTGACAAAAGCGCAGAAAAGGATCTGTTGAGCATGAGAAAATTTAAAATTGTTCCTTTGGATCAAGTTTCATAAATGTTTTTTCTCTCATATCATTGTGATCCAATACATCCTTGTCCCCTTGAAAAGAAATTTTTTAACTATGTGTCACTCCGGTAGGTTTTTAAATATATCATCATCCAAAGGCATTTCTGACTGTAATTCAATAGGGATGGCTATTGGTGCTGTTCTCCATCAGCCATATTGTGTTGATCCCATTTTCTTTTTACATGGATTGGGCACTGGCCACCTGCCCTTCTGTTTCAAAGTGCATGAACTTGCCATTTGATTGTCCATTTGTTTGGAGTCTGAGAGTTTTCCCTGCAGATTGGGAAGCCATAGGTGAAGTCTTTGTGAATGTCTCTGAGCCAGTGAAATTAAGAAATTCATTATGCATTTGACTCAGGAAAAGCATGACCAGGATGAAAACTTTCCAGTCACTGTATTTCTTTTCAGCAGGGACATTTGCGGCAGAATAAGCTACTCCACATTGGGCTCAGCTGCCTATTTTCCAACAGATGTGGGATTTAAACATTGGTTAGTTGGAATAGGTAAGTTCAGTAGTTAGAATTCTTCACATCTGGCAAATATGTTTGGCATTTTTTGGAATTATTTATGACTTTATTGCCCTATGTTTGCCAGCTGTTCTTGATTAAAAATCAGCAAGCCTGTAAACCTTAGCGTGGGAAATCTACTGTTAATGCAAAAACAGTAGATAAGAATGATAGATTTTTGGTTTCTAATAACAGTTGAAAGAAACTTGGTTGTTAACCATGTCAGCAGCAGTTCTGTCAAATGTGTATTATTACACCGAACATAGGTGAGGTAGTCATCAACAAAATACAGCTAATTCTACACCACCACGTGGATTTCATCACTGCTTTTGTTATAAGTGTTGATGTGCACTGCCAATGCTTCTATTTCTGTTGCACTTCAGATGGCCAGTGATGGACGGAGCAGAATCCTGTTAGGTAACAGAGTGAACTGACATGCCTCTCAATTTTAAGACTGGGCAGTCATTTTAAGGTGTTTGCTTTTTAACACCACAAAGAGCAGCTAATTCTTCAAAACTTTTTAGGAAACTCTTAGTAGTCATGCTTTAGCACAGACAGCATACTGTAAATTGTTAAAGAATGCATAAAACTTACTATAACCTGTAATAGCTTCATGTTATGTGAGCTTTACATTTCAGTAAACCTATTTTAAGCAATACAATAAAAATACTAGCCTTAGCAATCTCAGCTCCCAATGAAATGCACGTTAAATGTATTTATGAAGTGCATGGAAACCATATGTTCTGCTTTTTCTCATAAAAATTACAAGAAAGGAATGTAACTTTTTTTTTTATTATTTATATCTATACGTTAAAATTTCATGGCTCAACTGGCTTTTCACATTGTCTCCCAAAGAGCCTTCAAAAATCCATTTTTGTCGCTGCACCTCAAAGACCAATTGGCTGATAGACAGAGAGGCTTGAGAAAGCTGCAGATAAATTAATAGCAGAGAATGTGCCTGAGGACTATGCCTGGCTGCTCTTGAAATCCTTCTGAAGCCTGAATTATTTGTATTAAGATAGGCCAACACTCAGGCCTCTATGAGTCAATTCTTTGTAACAGTTGCCAATATTTTTATACCTGAGAGAGCAGCTTCATTCTTTATTATTGCTCAGGAATCAATACTCCCATTGCCCTCACAAAATGCTATACAAGCATTATTGGCATTTCACTTGGCAGTGAAGGGTATCAACATCAATCTCACCAACTGCGCACTTCGCTAACCTTGTTCCACTTCTCCAGCACAAATTTGTATTCAGTTTGCACTGTGCTCTCTTGCTCAATTTGAATGGGAATCCTTAGCGAAGCCCTGACACCTTCTGAGACGAAGAAATAGAAAGACATTATTTAGCCATGGAAAAAAACAATTTCCCTTGTGTATGTGCAGGTGTGTGTGTGGTAGGGGGTACAGAGAAGCTCTGTGACTAAAGAAGAATGTGACTAAAATGTGATTTTTTTTAAAAAAAAAGTAGAACAAGAAAGCCCAGCAAACAGCATTGCTACTGGTAGACTGTCTAAAAAGAGTGAAATCTAGATCCAAATAGCAGCTTCTGCTCCAAAAAGCTACCATGGGGTATAGGGTGTTTTTTCAAGGCTTATGAAATCCTTTTGAACTAACAGCTCCTAATTCACAAATAGTTCTACATGTTGAAGATAAGTGATATATTTCCAAACAAATGAACAACACTGTGTACTAGAGCAAAAGAAAAGCTCTTTGGAAAAGCAGCCACATTTTGCTCTAATTGTGTACAGCTGCACCAGTTTGATATGCTAGTTCAGTCACAAAGATTTGCATTCAACATGTAAATTCGGCTTTAAACATGCAATTTCTAGACGTAATCTAAAATGGGAATTGTTCAAAGCATCCTGTCTCCTGCAGAGCTTTGTGTCACTACAGAGTACAATAGAAGGCACAGTTTGTTCAAATAACACCAGAATCACGGCAGTGAGAGCACCATTAATAAAATAATAATCCCTTCAGTGTATCTGCTTTAAAACAACAACAACATGCTCTTATTCTGTTTCCTTCTCACTTTTCAGTGTTGAATCTGTGTATGTTTCCCTCTCTTTTATGATTATGGCCCAGCTTATCCTCAGGCAAGGATCTAAAAAAAAAAATATACTGAAGCAAATTATTTTTGTTCCAAAATGCAGGAAGATTATTTGGACAGTATAGATTTGTGCCTGTGTACCTGGGTGGGTGCGGGGTCATGACACACTGAGGTTATGTGTCCATGTTAATAACATTCAGGAATTTTCAGAAAGCATTTGATTTACTGAGAAGCGCAGCTATAAATTTCTTGCCATGAAAGAAATATTTGACTTCTCATGTGTTGCTTGCTATAGCTTCCTTATACCAGCAAGTGCCAAGGACACAGTACCTTCCAGTCCTGTTTTGCTATCTACTCACGTCTGATTACAGCTTAGAAATCTATGGTTGAGTAATTGAAAGTATCTTTAAATGGTATCAACAGAGTATTGATATTCCATATTTTCCTTGAATCCAAGCTTCCTTATTTACAGAATTTTGATTTGACTTTGCTTGAGCCTACATTCAGGTATCCTTGGTGGCAAACAATCCTTCTCAACTACATAAGACGTTACAGTGCTCCAATAGGCAATTTCTCATTGTTTATATGGAGGAGAAAATGGATAAACTGAGGTCTGTGCTGCACCAATTCTAAGACAGTTGCTCCTAAAAAGTGAGACAGGGATAAAAATTATCTCTGACAAGAATAATTCAGGAAGAGGGATGAATAACTGTCAGAAGCAGGAAAGCCTTTCTGTGATTATAATGTTGTTCATTTAAAAAGCTAAGAAGTACTACCGCTGTTGAAGTAAACAATAGGAGGATGGGGAAGGGAGAGGAACTGTAAACATCTGTCAGTATAACTCAAGCACAAAAATAACAAAAAAGGGACAAGAAAAATATCAGTAGATTAAATCTCTTGTGTACATCTGGCAGACCACTGATTTTCCATGAGTTTGAATTGCATTATTATTATAATTATTATTATTTAAATACATGCTTGATGTGAAAATAGTATTTTTCACACATAAAGTAAATAAACATTAGAGGCGGCAGCATGGTGACAGTTCCTGTCAACTTTCTCCATTTCTCTTAAGAGTCTGTATTTACTGTAGCAGTGTCTTGCATGTTTTGGAGGTAGGTTCTGTCACTCCTCTCAAACTGTTTACATCTAAATCCAAAGAGCTGATAAAGAAAACGTTATATAAGGCGTATTTTTTTTTAATTATTTTTTTAAATTTCCTGGAACTTGATCTAGCCTTTAATCTCACTCTAAGATCTTTTTCTTTCTCTTGTCTGTAATTCAGGCACCTGTAATGTTCATTCAGATTGACTGTGAGTGTGGTCAGGCAAATTGTTCATTCCTCCAAAGAAAGCTGCAGGTGCCCCACACCTGGTGGTGTTAGCTTCTAGGACTCGAGGTACTGCTGTACTTTCAACATACTTGTACAGTGGCTGTAAAACAGCAGTCTTGACATAGCTCCACAAGTGTCTCCCATAGCTATTTCCTGGCAACATGGAGAGCCGTGACATTGGTCTTCATGCTTCATTTTGATACCAGTATGAGTCTTGCATGTAGGCAGAGTCCTGTTTCACATAGTAATAAAAGCTTCCCCCTCTGAACTACTTTGTGACAAAGTGAGGTGCTTCAGTTCTGTGAGATTCCAGACTACTATTTGCAAAGCATAATGCAACATACACACTTACCAGTAACAGCAATGTGAAAAGAACACCACCACCACAAACCGAGACCTAAGCAGAAGCCTTGAGATGGATGCTTATGTAGAAATTTAGGTTCATAAACACATGGTCAAATTTGGAAAAACACCAAGATGTTCCCATATAGCCTGTTTGAAGTTGTTGGGGGACAGAGGAATGATGAAAACTGGGACATTTATTTAGTCTTGAGTTTTTAAAATTCTCTAAGGAAGCAATTTGTAAAACAGGTCGTTTTCATGCAAAAATGAAAGGTTGGCAAGAATACTACTTTTTTGTCATCTTTCATGAGGCCACTGCTCAATGAATCAGTTATTTTCTGGTACATTTTACTGGTACGTATCTAGTACATTATTTTGGTAATAGTGTCATTTCTTTGAAAAGAAAAAAAAAAGTTCTTCACAAAGTGATTATATTGAGTAAACTTCAGCAGCAACTGGTTATGGCTGAAGTTTATTATTTTGTGGAGCTGTAGTTCACATTCTGATTGATTTCAGAAATTTTCATAGTTAGGAATCAAAATATATGGTCTTACAAAATGCTGATGTAAACTTTCTTATGTGACAGTATTCCTTATGAATAAACATAGTAACTTTAAAACTGAGAAGAAGAAAATACTTTCTTGTTTCCTGAGAAGGAGACATCTCGTCCCTAGTCCAACAGCCAAGGTGCATTAGTGTGAGGCATTAGGACAACGACTTTTCTTTCTCTGTCCTCTCAGTTTCTATTCAGAGGATACTGCTGGATTTAGATGCTACTGTAGTGATTAAGACAGTCAGTAGATATATTGCTGCAGACTGTCCACAACACCTCTTGAGAGAATAGACACCACCTGACAGACGGATGCATGGTGAAACACCTGCTGCTGTAAGATCTCTCCTGCTATTGAATAGTTATGATTTTCCACAGGGACAAGTCCATTCACCATAGTGAAATTTCTGCCCCTGTACAACCTAGGACTGAAAATGGATCTGTTTAAATGTGAACCCCGCTATCCAAGCCTTCGTGGCAACCCAAAGCCACAATGGATCATGGATCATCCTCGTAACTGGTAGTGTGACACATTAAGTCAATTTTTCACTTTGCTTGTGAAGAGAGTGTGTGGTTAGGTGAAGAACTTCTCCCCAAATTGTGTTCTGACTGCTGTGAGACTTATTTGTCATGACATGACTTCTTTTCTTTGGGCAGTAGGTCTTCATTCTCTAATACAGTTCTCTAGATGAGGGCAGAAATTGTACTTGTCATTTGTCCATTTTTTTATAGTCTTGTAGCCCAGCTGCTTTGTAGCGAGAATTTTGTAGTTGCTTCATCCTACTAATCCTGGTATCCTCCTAGATCCTGAACAGTTGGCATCCTTGGTTTTGTTTTTTGTTTTTTTTCTTGCCTTCTTTTCAGGTCTGCAGCCACTTACTTGCGTCACTGTATGAGTCTTGTATCACCCTGATCTCATAGACCCAGAGAAAGACAACTGCTCTGGCCACAGAATTTCCAGTAAAACAAGTTGAGAAGGTAAGGTGTGTTGGTAAATTTAATTTCTATTTTTCTATACCAGACAGTGTGATCAGAGAGTTAAGATTACAATCCATAGCATGTTGCAGCCATCAATACCAGCTATGGGTATGTAGTAATTTGGAAAGTTAAAAGTATATATACATACATACATATATAAATCTAGGATGGTAAGCTATAAAGCTTTATATTTAGATTGTTGTAAGAAAAAAGTAGGTGTTAGGTATTGATTTTTGTTTCGGTTTGTTTTTTCTTTCTCTAAACTTTGTTTTCCTCACCTGTATATGTTTTTCCTAGTTTACTCTCTCTGATCCTTGGAGATATCTTTGAGACCATGCCCTTTGCTGATCGCACAACTGTAGTAACTGTTTTATTCCTGTGGCTCTGTTTCCGTAATTCTTGCTCCAACTCCATGCACCCACTGTGCCCCTTTTCCCCCAGTGCCCATCTTACACATCTCTCTGGTCTTTTTCTCCATCTTCTTTGTTAAACTCCAAGCCTGATTTCCACCTTGTTTTCCTTATCACCCTTGACTTTGTCCCTGATCCCTCGCTGTCCCTAAGTCCTGTACTATGTGTTGGTGTTCCTCCTCTGCAGCATGTTAATGCTTTTGAAGGTGCATGTTCCCATGCTGTCCCCTGGTCTGCCTCTCAGTACCCTGAGCACACGTCTCCACCCTTGTTACCGCCCCAGCAACTGCTACTGCAGCAGGATCTAAAGTTAGCAACAAATCAGTGTGATATACAGGGCTAATTTGAAGTACAAAGGCAAAATCATTACAGAGACATAAATTTTACTGGGGTAACTATGCCTTTCTGCTATGTGAAAGCTCTAATCACTCTCTTGAATTTTTCACAAACTTTATATGAAAACTTTTATTTATAGTTTCATGGTAAATGACGTTTAAGGGGAAAATTGTAGCAAAGGGGGTTTTGGTGGGCAGGCTTTTTCTGCTAGCTTAGTTACCTTGTGATCCTTTTGAAAGATTTACCCAGGTCATTGACTGCTAAAATAACAGGTTTGTCTTATTCACAGCCTCCCCAAAACACTTCTTTCACACTGATGCAACAGAACTACTTCAGTAACTTCTTAACTTGCAAGTCTGAGTAAGGTGGATCATATAAACAAGATTCAGCTGAAAAAAGGCATGAAGACACGGGGGGGTTGGGCTTCACCAGAGGAACAGAAAATGCACCAGCAATTGTTACTTTTTTAAATGTGAATTTGCAAAAATCTGATAGAAGGTTGTGTGACCTCCAGTTGGAATGGTATGTCATTTCACAGGTACAAGGCCTTCAAAAGAGGTGCGAATTTAGAAGCAGATGTTTGTGTTGAACTAATGCAACCTCTTTTAGAAGGCAAACACAAACTGTGAACCATATCCCAATTAGCCAGCTCTCTTTCTCTGCATAAATCAGTCTCTTTTTCTCCAAAATGGGACAGAAGCATGAAAAAACATCAATCCCTGTACATTTCTATTTAAGTGGCAGTTATGCAGATATTACAGTGGTGTGGGCAATGAAGCTACACAAGTGCACAGATAAAGCAGCTCCCTTCAGGTTATAGCACCATGGTTTCTTATATACATTCTTTACTCTCACAGTTGTAAAAAAAAAAATAAAAATCCTTTATTCCTAGTTCCAAATTCCTAAATTTGTTGTCTCTCTGTGTTTTAATAGAGGATTTTAAAAATAAAACTACTCCAAAAAGCTTACTAATTATAGTTAGAAGATATTTACCAAAATACCGAAAAAGATCACCTAAGAGCAAGAGTAAGAAGAACAAAAATAAGAAGTGATGAAAAATTGTCGTTTGAAAAAGTGCCTGGATTGTGAGTAGACAAGGTATTATTTTGGTATGGTTAGCCATTAATAATGTATCTCTGCTTTGTTTCTTAAAGGAAGGAAAAAAATTTTTCTCTGTAATCAAGTTGTCTTTCTCTCTTGGTTTCTTAGGAAAAGTCTGGTTTATGCATTAAAGAAAGATCAAGTAAAAAGAGGGAAAAGAGGACCTAACCACTTTTTGAACAACCTTTTTGTTGACAGTGGGTTTAGAGAGTGAAATGTGTTCAGAATGGATCCCTTCTGCTGGCAGGTGATATTTTGAGTTGTATGGGGCTGTTTAAGCTGATCATGATGGCATGACATGGGAGCAAGGGGAGAGAAACAGAGATGACTCTTAATGTTGTTTGCAGCTAGCTCAGTGCTCATCTTGAAATGATTTTGTGCTCAAGCCATTCAACAAGCATGATGAGGACGATAATCAGCCTTTGTTTTTAGATTCCTTTTAGCTTTATTGTAGAATAATTTAATTAAAATACATTTTTATTGTCATTTTACTGTCTCTGCCTGCTCTTGTTACTGCTTTAATTTCCTGAAAGGGAGATGTATGACATCCTGTGGGCATCAATGGTAGCTTTCAATCGTCAGTTCATGTTCTTTGAAATCATTTTCATTTCATGGAAAGAACTTATTATGAGGAAATAGAAGTGATTATCTGATGCAGAGCTGGGGGGAAGACTCCTTTCTCTTAAGGCACTCTGGTTTAGTGCTGGTATGGCTGGGGGGAATGAAATGGAAAAATCATGAATGTGTTTTATTGAATATTTTCTTTAAGAAGTAAGGTTGGTCCTGGGTGAAGGCTGGGGGACTGGGCCTCAGTCCCGAGCCTGTCATATGTATGATTTGCCAAGGCAGTTGTGCCAAGGTAGGTTTATGAATTCCTCCCTAACATTTTGTGCCCTGTTGTTTGTTTAAACTCTAGGTTCTTCCAAGCATTGCCCAGATCTACCAATGATCTACCAACCTCATCACTCTGCTGTAATTTGCTGTGCTGTCACTTTGGACAGGGGCTTATCAGTTTCTAGACATCTGCCAGCTGCGACAAGTGCCTGTGATATCCATGCATGCACCAAATGCACAGTAAATCAACATGACATGCACTGGGTCTTCATGTCTTAGACCTAGCAATGTTGGTGGGTCTGCCTCATGATATTTTCAAGTATAGCATCCGAATTTCTTTAGGGCCCAGCCCCTCTTAGAGGCTCTATATCTTTCTGTCATAAAATAATTGTATTTTCTCCCACTGAATCTGTCATGTGTGTGCTGTTCTGCCAGCTGCCCTGAGAATGGTGCTGCCACTCACTTTCATTTTTTGATGAACCAAGACGCCAGTAAACACAAAGGAGTCAGGAGGAGAACTGAGATTTACATAGGCTGAAGCTTGTTAATCACGGTAGCCAAAAACTAGTTATGTTTGGGTTTTTTTGAAAAACTGGTGGGAAAGGTAACAGCCTGCAGCTTCACTGTTGTAGGAGCCGCTTCCTGCTCGGTGTTCATTTAGTGCTGAGTCACCAGATCCCTTGCAGTGGGCGCAGTTTCACACGCAGCTCAGTCAGTGTGGCTGGTCTGACTGATGGGGACTAGAGGAACTAAAAGTGTGCCTCACTCATATTAAACAAACCTGGCTATATTAACGAGAGCTGGAATGAGTGTATTCCTACCCGGATAGGCTTCTTCTTCAACAGAAATGAGTAAGTTTAGTTATTAATAAAGATTCAGTTGGAGGTGTTTTAAACAGTATAGAAGTTTATGTGAAGCAGCTTTTGCATTTCTTGTAATTGTTGATATTTAATAGTGCAGAAAATGAATAAAAGTAGACATACGAGTGATAAATGCCCGGCTGTTTGACACACAGCCATGCAAGAAAGGTTTCTGAATCATATCTGCCATCCTTAAATGTGGAGTTTCTTAAGCACATAAATAAGGCTGTCAAAAGATCTAATCATACTATTCTTACCAGATGGTGATAGAAAACCAGTTTTGGGCTTTTGGTTGGTTTTCTTTTTCTTTTTTTGACACAAGTACTTAGTTTTTCAAAATACTTTAAAAATTTTTAAAAGTACTGGGGGGTGAATACCTCAAGAAGTCATTAAGTCTCAGGCATTTCTACATGAAGGGGTTTGATTCCGGTTTTGATTTTTACTGATATGTGAACATAGGCAAAATAATGGACAAACTGTTTTCCTCACAAGAAACTTGGTTGGCTTGGCAATGTGATTTTTGTGGTCCTAAGAATTTTTATTTATTTTTTAAAACTAATTAGATTCTATAATTGGCTAAAATATATAGATCCTGTTGAAGTTGATGAACATCTGCAAGTCCATCCTGTGACATTTACTGAGGGATCTGTATTTGGTATTTTTGAAAAGTCAGATAATTAATGCTTAGGGCTCTGCAGTACAGATTTTGAAAACAAAAAAAATAAATACTTAGTGCGCATTTTCCTGTGGTTTTTTTACAAGATTAGAAGTGGAAAAGTAGAAAGGGCTTTTCATAGTGATCTGCAGTGGTATCTGGCACAGGATTAGTTCTAGCAGTCAGACTGATAACAACATTTACATAATGAGTGTTTGCATTTGACTGAAGGCAAGGTTACTGAACTGCTTCCAGCCTCCTGGTGTTACAGTCCCACCCCTGAAGAGCAGCAGGCACAGTCCCAGAGGAGTGGTGTAGATCACATGGGTGGATGACGGCGAACAGGAGTGTAAAAATTACTGACCTTTTTGACATTTTAAACTATTAAAAGTATTAATGTATAAGTGACATTCAGCTATTAAAAGTATTATTAAATGTGTATGAGAACTCTCAGTGAACGATTATAGTAGTGTAATGATTTAGTCACTAATTTTCTTTCAACGATATGAAGTGTCGTGGAGCAGGATGAGTCCTCCTGTGACTCTTGGTATAGTAGTTGAAATATTGTGCTACTGGCAACATTGCCGTCACAGCAACATTGCTTTTGTCCAAACACCTTGATACAACTGGTCTTTTTAAGAATTCAGTTATAGGTTAAAAGTTGTATGCAAATTGCAATGAGACTATAGATAAATGTGATATGCTTTAAACATTTTTTTTTTAGAATGAAAGTGTGTAAAGAACAGCAATTTAGTATCCTTTATGTATGAAGAGAGACTTGAGGAATAACAGTTTCTTGAGCATTTTAAAAAAAATACTTCTGTCCCTTGGACAATCATGGGTAACTTTTTAAAAACAAATTCCAAAGTGTTTTTGATTTGCAAGGAGCAGAGGAGGACAAAGCATGCATATTGTTTATAAACATATCCCAAACGAGGACATTTCTAGTGCATGAGGAAACCCAGGCATAAGTCTGTGGCTGAGAGTGTTAACAAAGAAGAAACATGGTGCCACCTGCTTTTAACAGTTTCTCTTTCTGTGTGAAGAAATAGAACTCTGAGTAGAAGCTGCAAAAAAGGTGCAGTGAAAGATGGAACTAAAGGCTAAAGCTGCTCCAGCTCTTTGTTAACCATACTAGTTTGTGAAAGAACTGAGTCACTTTTGCAATCGTTAATATTATTTTAGTGGAATATTTGCCTTGATTTTCTTCTGGAATATTTATTACTTGTAAGAATTATGTCATTCTGATTTGCAATTTGAACATTTATTCATGCCATATGTTTGGTTGTCTTAGTCACATGATTTCAGCTCCTTTATTAAGGTCTACCAAAACTCTGAAAGCAAGAAAATAATAAATAAAATTCTATTAGTAGGGATGATCAGAGGAGATATTACTTGTGATCCAGCTCATGGAATATTCTGCAGTATTACAAGCATTTCTTGCAGTATGTGAGGATTGTTTGAAGGCTCACAAGTAACAGAAGTTCTTATCAGTTGAAGTACTTTTTTAAATTTTGAACCCCTTTGGTTGTCACTTTTAAAAAACAAGTAAGTGTCTTTTGCCCATGGGCTTTTGCAGTGGCTGTGTTACTGATTTTACTAGGCAGGTATTTTCCCTACTTAGTCAAGACACAGACGCTGCTGGTTTGCATGAATGGTACAGATGTTGATGTAGCTCATTGAGAACCTAAACCAGTGCTTAGTAGTTGTTGGGTTTTTCTCCATTTAGTTTGATTGAAAAGCCTGGTGCTAGTTTACAGTTCCTTCCCCAGGATATCACAGATTTGAAGTTTTAAGGTAGGGAGGATAAAAGTGTAATTAGAAGGGTTACCTTAGTTGGCTTTTATCACTTCTGGGTGTGATTTGAATAGTTTTTGGGGTTAGGTACTGAAAATGTGGGGCATTGACTTAAATTGTGACTGATTTTGGCTCTCTGGGAAATTCTGCCTTGAATGTTTTGTTGCTTCTGGACAGGCTGGAGGTTTTTGCTTGCTCTTTTTCTCCATTCTGAATTATGTTTATGCAAGATGTGGTGGGAAGGGAAGGGCAAGTTTATTTGTCCCTGTGGAGCTCTCTCTCACTTGGATTCATGTGCTGCTTTTGTTGTCTAGCTTTTTCCTTTGGTTTGTTTGTCATTTTGCCCTCTGTTTGTGCATAACACTATGTTGTTTCACCTGCTGTGCCCATTTGCACATAGAATGAGGTCCTCTAGAGCTGATAGTTTAGCGGCAACTGTCTTTGTGTCCCTCTTTCCACGTGGTGGCACAATGGAACAACCATTGTTGGAGGCAAAGGCGGTGCGTGTGAAGGCGATTTCTTAATTTTGGAACTCATGCAGTAGTGTGTAAAGGAGCGTGAAACCTTTCCTTCAGTCTCTTTTTTTTTTCCTTCTCTTTTTCCTGTGGCTAAATTTACCCTGATTTTTTAGATTTCTTTTCTCCTTTTTTTTCCTAAGTGCTTTTAAGGAACAGTGCTTAGGTCCACAACGTCAGAGTATCTAATACTGCTCTTCAAGAAGTCCTGGATGTTAAGCTTAAACTTAGATGATAGAATTATTCAAGCTTCTTGCATCAGTAGAATAAGGTCACTCCACTTCACCTGCATTCCCCACTGTGATCCATGAGCAGGAGCCAGTAGGCTTCTCCTCAGGAATCTTCTTCTAATTTTGATCATTGGTCTCAGAGAGCTTTTTGAATGTGATTCTGACATCTTTTTTTTTTTTTTTTTTTTTTTTTTTTTTTCTGCCTAAGCACCTGAACCGTTGGCATCATGACCATAATATTGAAAGAAGCCATTTCTGTGTTGGGGAAATTAATTTTCATAGAAAATATACTAGTTCTAAGTGTGTTAAGTACCTCATGAAAGTGGAAAAAGAGAGGTGATTTCGTCAGGGAGCTTATGATCACTATGGATATAACACAGCAAGTGAGGGTTACATTGATTATTTAGTACAGGAACATGAACATGTGTGTTCTTTTCTAAAGCAGATATTCTTTTTTCTAAGGAATGTATCAGCGGGAATTCAATGAGAAAAAGATGTAGAAAACAGATAAAAAGGAGCTGGGAAATGCTCGTCACCAACTCTGTGATAGATTTTTAAAACTCTGTTTGTATAAACTCTGTTTATATAATGTCTACATCATTTTCTCTCCTCTTTCGTAAACTAGGAACCAATAACAAGGGTATGAGAGAATTCCTGAAGATTTGAGACACGTAAAAAACTAAGGTTTACACACTGATATGGGTCATTAGAGTAGGTTTATTGAAAGAGATTAATTCAGAACGCTGTTCCCATCTACCTTACCTGGGTTAAACGGTGAAAATAGGCAGTGTATGCGTGTGCGCGCATGTATGTGGCCCTGGGGTCCAGGGCATGGCAAAAAGAAGAAATGTTTAATGCAGTTTCTGCTAACATGTGTTAATTGTTCCCAAGGTAAGTCCTTGTTTTGTGTTCCTGTCATGCACTTTATCCAGGTAAACTGTAGACACAGGTGCTGAGGTTGTTCTCCTTGCTCTCACTCCAGGGCTTTTCTGTGAAGAGGCTGTACAATTAGTGTAAACTGGAGATTACACTGTCATGTGAACAGATGGACATAAGGCATGGCCTGAGTCAGACTGATATAATGTTTATAAGATGCCACTGAAATGATCTGTGATGAATATATAATGCTAGAGCTGCCAAGAATGTTAGCCAGAAAAGCTTTGCTTCAAATATGTGTGGCTCCAAGTCTGGCTCTGCTTCTCGGATCCCTTCATAAGGTCATAATAACTTGCTTGTCTGCTGACACTAATCATCATCATCTCTAAGTATTATTGATCTTTTAGTGTCTGCCAGTCATCTTTATATGGCATATACTGTCACCACAAAGCCTTCTTTTAGAAAGCTTTACCTGAAAATAAGGCTATTATCAGTTAGTTTTAAATTCCGTCAAACTCTAGTTCCCACTTCCTAATGCATTGTCTTCTATATAACGTATGATTATTGCCATCAACTACCAGCAACCCGAATACATACCCAGGGGAAGGGAGAAAGAAAATATGAGTGAAAAAGAAATGCTGTGTATTCTTTTCTTCACTGCGTGATTTTTGTTTTCCTATCATTCTTTAACAGCCTTCAGAAAGGGAAACTGTACTGTCAAATGGTAGCTGCAAGGAAAAAAATATCTAGCTTAAAATGCTTATATGTCTCATAAGGGTGAAAATCTTCCCATTTTTACCCCACAGTGAGCTTTGGAAAAGAAAGATAAATCACTGCAGGATAAATTTCCCCTAATTCACACATTTATTTTTTTTTTTTTTTAATTCTTGTATTGAGTATACTATACTTCAGATCAGAAATTTGGTAGTGAATTACCCCATTGATGTACCTGCACATCCAAAGCATATTTTGCAGATTTCTAGTTACCCCTACCCAGTGTAAAATGATCTAATTCTTTTTGGTGTACGACAGTTTTCACGTTGCTAAAGCGCCATTGAGTATTGTTACTAATTTATGGTGGGTAGTGACAGAATTCCATCACGATTTTGTTCTATCTGATGCCTTTCCATGAAAATGTAAGAAATAGGCTAGATCACATGAACAAGATGAGATTCTTGATTAAGTTGATTAGAGTTAGTCAATTAAGTTATCAGACTTTTAACTTTCAGGTGTAATGGGCAGCCCTGTGAAATTTTGAATATTCCCATAAAGTTGTTTGTCAAATTTATGACAGCAATTGATATTTGCAGTAATTTATTTTCTTGTTGTTCTTGTTACTGTAATGTAGAAATTGACTTTTGCAGGCTGTGTCACCTGCCTTTTGCTCTCTATAGGGTGGCTTCTTTAATCTCTCTTCTTCTCTCCTTCTGCCCTGATTGTCTATGGCATAGTTTAAATGATTGGAACCTGAGTTTTCTGGATGTGCTTGTAATTACTGATTGAGGTTTTCAAAGCTATTAAGGATAAATGGGTGTCTGATTTCCAGGGAAATTAATGAGAGTGTGGGACTAAATGTCTAGCTTGTGATTTCTTGGCAGGAAGTATTATTTCATATTTCATGCGAGATTGATACATTAACATTTAATAATTCATTATAGATTTTGGATACCACTGACTCTCAGAAGCTCTAGATTTTTAATTTTGTGGCCTTATGCTCTTTGACCCATAGTCAAAGCCAAAAGCAAACCATACCCAAACTTAAATTTGTGTGGAATGTAATCATAAGTGAAATTTTGCAGCTCAGTCTGTGAGTGGAAATCTTCTTTAAACAGCATTAGAAACACTCCACCCAATCTGTCAAATAAACTCTTATGAAGGAACTTATTCTGAAGAACTTGTGTTACATTACCAATGAAAATGGAGGTTAAGTACTAACACTGTCAAAGCCAAAGACAGAGTCCATATCAGATCTAGATTTCCTTTGAAACCTCCCAGTTAGCACACATTTGGTAGAAACCCAAGCACATCTCGTTCCAGAGCAAAGATTCATACCAATTTCTCTCCAGGAGACGATGAGAGCCTCTGAAACACACAGGCTACATCTCTAGCATGGGATTCAGCTGGGGGCTTGCCCATTCTCTGCACTTATGTTCGTTCGCTCAGAAAACCCACCGGAGAGCTCCAGAAGAATGCCCAAGCCATTGCTGACCTTTAGGCAGTATGCATTGTCAGGAAACTAGGACTCAGCTGTGAAGTCTGGAGAGTAAGAGTGTAATAACACAAATGTATGATAGGGTCCTGTTTCTGTGCTCAAATCACTGTGTCAATTGCTGCATTATCAAACATCTTCAGCAAAGGTGATAGGTGGTCAGCTTGATTCATCACCTATTTTTTTGTGAGGCTTGCAGCAAAGTGCTGCTACATTGACTCCTGGTTGGGAAGCGTGTTTCACTGCATAAGGTTATGGGCATCATACAGAGCAGGAGGATTCTGTACCCTGGATTTAAAATCAGAGTGATCACAATAAGATCCATATTCTGGGAATGGAAATGTGTGAACTAACATTTTTTTTAATACTGCCGTGTAACAAGGGGAAATATGGTGAAAAATAATTACATTCAACCTGGATAGAAACTAAAAGGGAAAATACATGGGTTCTGTGGGTGTCTTGGGAAGACATAGATTGGGAAAGTAAAAGTCTGCTTTATGTTATCCCTTTTTCTTCATGGTTATGACATCTCTAATGCGAACAACTTCTTCAAAACTTTGGGGTTATCCACTCTTAAGCTAACAAAATAATTTTCTATTTTAGATTTAGCTCAGGATCTGTGTTTAGCTGTCTCTCATGTTTTTCTCTTTATTAGTCTCTGTGTCAAGGCTGAAAATAGTTAACACACTGTGATTATTGCAGCTCAGCCTCCAGGGCCATTAAAAGCACACTGACATCTATATAAGAACAAACCAGAACAAGGAGCTGCTTCTCTAATTTGCAAAACACGCAGTTTTCCTCAATCAAGTTCTCAAGTTGCTCTCAAGCTGTCCCAGAGCCTTCCTGGGTGGGCTACTGTGTCTGCACGCGTGCGTGTGTGCCAGGGAAAGGCAAAGAGGCGTAGGAGGCCCTGAGATGGAAATCTAATAAATGAAAAGGTCTTACATGATCTAAGATACTAGGCCCATTTGCAAGGCCTGGCGAGCTGACTTCATTACTGGCTGCCTCAGGTTATCTGGGTAGACAGTGACAGATCATTTTGTAGGGCCTGAAGGGAGCCAGATCAGTCTGCCTAGAAAAACAAATAAATCCAGGCCTGAGACTGAGGTTAAAAAAGATTTACAAGGCTCACTGGTGCATGTGGCCCTCTCAGAGAGGATTTTGGCTGCTGGCCCTGTGTGGCTACCCTGTTTCACATATGCTGCAATCTGCAAAGCGAGTAAGCAAGTGAATTACTTTCTTCTGATTGCAGGAAGTTTTCTTTTTTTTTTTTTTTTTTTTGCCAGCATCTGCACAGTAAACAGACAACAAACCACATATATAAAGACAAAGAAGAGAAGGGAAGGGTCTTTTACAAAAAGATCACATAAAAGAAAGCATAAATCTTTTGATGTCTGACCTTTTAGTCATACATTTCCAGGGGCAGATTGAATAAAACAAAAGTCATCAAATTGTTGAAAGAGTTATGTCTTCCATCCTGCATAAAAACAAAAGGCAACTGCTCTTCTAAGTAAGATAGGGAAGAAAACATGCAGAACCGTTATTTTTTTAAAAGCAAACACTTTAAAACTACTTGACATATTAGAAATTAAAATATATCTTTTCTTTATTAAAAGGGCTTCTAATTTAACCTTAAGCAATTATGGGAAGTAAAGCTTATCAGCTGATACAAGTTAGAATTAGTGAAAAAGGTCAAATGAACAGTCTAATTATGGTCCTTCTCCTTCACCCTGTGTGAGATCCAGAAAAAAATAATAAAAGAGGCATCAATGATAGAACATGTAGGATGGTGTGGTGGGTTACTCAGAGTTTAATTTAACTCTTCTGCTGTTGATTTCTTTCTTCTGTGTGCTACTCTAACATAATTTGTAAGCATCTGAGAAACACCGTTTGTATTTAACTTCCATACAGGTCCACTCAGTAGCCAGCAGAAACTTAGTAGCCACTTTCCCTCGTTAAAATGAAAACAACTAGAGGAAAACATGGGGAAATACTGTAAGAAAAAATAACAAAAATGGTGGTATTGCATGTTAGAAGCAATATCCATGCTCTCCTTCTCAACAATTTGTAGAATGGTTGCTGATATCGGTGAGATTTTATTCTCAGAAATGGGGAAGCGTGTTCTGGAGTTGCATGCAGCGCTGTTTCTCAAGTACAATTGCCTTTTGATCTTAGATAACAAATACATTCAACTGAGAGCCCCAGTTTCACTTTCCTCTGTTACTGAATAGTCTTTCTCTCATCTGGTGGATTTATGCCTATGTTTAGTTCAAACAAGAAAATATGGGATGGTTTGTCATACAGAAACAGATAAGATTATCAAGCTGTATGCAAAAGGTAAGATCTGAAGAAGATTCTTCTGTTGAAATATTGTCCTTCTTCTGAATGATTACTTATTTTCCTGTTTTTCCTAGGTCCTCATATTTTTTTCCTTTAATTGGAATGAATTTTAAGAAACAACAATAATAAGAGAAGAAAGGCAAGCACATGTCTAAGTTCTTTGTACAGGGACTCTTGGTTCTCTATTTGAAAAGAATAACAGCAGAGGCCTAGTAACTGATTAGGACGTCCAGGCATAGCTAAAATACACACAATAATACATAACAAGCAGCTACTGTTAGAATTGGATGGAGAGAGTTGCAGAAAACTTGAATCAGTTTGCTTTCGGAAGAATAAATGATTTGATTCATAACAAGTTTTTCCCCTTCCCCTTGCTCTTCCTTTTCCCCGTCCCCTCCCTTTTTGCAATCTCCAGGCTGTTTG
>NW_009649614.1:1141002-1141460 GCF_000708025.1 Charadrius vociferus
TGGAAAAGGGGAAACATAACCCCTATTTTCAAAAAGGGAAATAAGGAAAACCTGGGGAACTACAGGCCAGTCAGTCTCACCTCTGTGCCTGGCAAGATCATGGAGCAGATCCTCCTGGAAACTCTGCTGAGGCACATAGAAAACAAGGAGGTGATTGGTGTCAGCCAGCACAGCTATACCAAGGGCAAGTCATGCCTGACAAATTTGGTGGCCTTCTATGAAGGGGTTACAGCAGCAGTGGACAAGGGAAGATCAACAGATGTCATCTACCTGGACTTGTGCAAAGTGTTTGACACCGTCCCACACGATATCCTGGTCTCTAAATTGGAGGGACATGGATTCGACAAATGGACCACTCTGTGGATAAAGAACTGGCTGGGCGGTCGCACTCAAAGAGTTGCAGTCAAGAGCTCGATGTCCAAGTGGAGGTCAGTGATGAGTGGCATTCCTCAGGGGTC
>NW_009649614.1:1141752-1170773 GCF_000708025.1 Charadrius vociferus
GAGGTGATTCTGCCCCTCTACTCCACTCTCGTGAGACCCCACCTGGAGTACTGCATCCAGCTCTGGAGACCCCAACATAAGAAGGACACGGACCTGCTGGAGTGTGTCCAGAGGAGAGCCACAAGGATGATCAGAGGGCTGGAGCACCTCTCCTATGAGGAAAGGCTGAGAGAGTTGGGATTGTTCAGCCTGGAGAAGAGAAGGCTCCAGGGAGACCTTATGGCAGTCTTCTAGTGCCTAAAGGGGGTGTACAGGAGAGCTAAGGAAGGACTTTTTACAAGGGCATGTAGTGATAGGACAAGGGGGAATGGCTTTAAACTGGAAGAGGGCAGGTTTAGATTAAACATTAGGAAGAAATTTTTCATTGTGAGAGTGGTGAGACAATGGAACAGGTTGCCCAGAGAGGTTGTTGAGGCCCCATCCCTGGAGGTGTTTAAGGCCAGGCTGGATGTGGCCTTGGGCAACCTGGTATAGTGGGAGGTGTCCCTGCCTATGGCAGGGGGGCTTGGAACTCGATCTTCAAGGTCACTTCCAACCTAAACCATTCTATGATTCTATGATTACTAATAACTTAGTATAATCAATTACAGCTTTTCTATTGATGCCTACCAAGGTGAATTCTCCTATGAGGTCGTTAATTTTGCTTAGTAAGCACAACTAGTAATTGAATTGAATAACAGGTAAAGACAACTATCATTCTTATTCCACTCCCCCACCTCCTCTGAGATATCCATCTCTTCAGCTGTGGTGTAGCCTTACAAACAGTTGAAGAAGCAACTAGCATGCTTCAGTGATCAGGAATATTCTGAAGGACAACAGAAATTTTATAAAGCAGCTGTGTTTCTGATGTCATAGAAGTATTCTTGGTGACAGATCCACTAGAAAAACGGATGCCCCTTCACTTCCTTGTGCCTCTTGTGCTCTGATGTGCTTCTGTTCCCTTCAGTGTGGCAAATGCTCAGCTCAGTCACACGTGACTGTTGCTTTACCTGATCAAAGGGAGAATCCTGTGCAGGGAGATGGCAACAAACCACTGGAGATAAGGGCTTGGGAGGTATCCCTTATTAATGAAAAAGTAATGCCACTTGTTGCTTCTGGAAATAATGAAGAAAAAAAACAGTCGTCATATGACAACCGCACTAGCACTTGAGAGAAAGGTGGCAAGCTCTGTGGTAAAATCTTAGCTCTGTTCACTTCCAGAGATGATGTCTCACCCCTAACGATTCTCTAACTTTTGGGTAAGCCACATTTGCTACTTAACTAGTTAAATATACAGATAATTGTGATGAATTTTCTTGTTAGTTTCTGTTTGCAATAACAAACAGTTTGCAATTTTTGATTTAACCATTTGATGTCTTGATGTCATTGCTCATGGAAGAAAGAAAAAAGCATTGATTCTCAATACTTGTTTTAATTACGCATGAGAAAATCCTTCTTCACCCTAGTCATCAACCTGCAACATTCTGGTGATCTTAAAGGTCTCTTCTAAATGATCCTATGATTCTATGATTCACCTGTGCTCTAATATTTTATCATAGAATTATAGAATGGTTTAGGTTGGAAGGGACCTTAAAGATCATCTAGTTCCAACCCCCCTGCCATGGGCAGGGACACCTCCCACTAGAGGATAGATATTTGCCTAATATCTATTCTAAATCTATCCTCTTCCAGTTTGAGTCCATTATCCCTTGTCTTCTTTACGTAGAGAGGAAGTCTGACTTTGCATGTGGTGCTGCTTTTCTGTGTCCACAAGGGAACTTATTGTAAAAGACCTAATTAGAGACGATTCTCCACAGAAAAATTTAGTCATGTGATGTTGTTTACTTGCTTATCCATGACTAACTCAATCAGATCTGTTTTCTGGTGTTCAATTTTCCTTTCACCTTTAAAAAATACCTATGATCTTATGGTGTTCTAGCTCTTTCCTAATCTTGCCACTGGGTGTACCAGAATCACATGGTTTAGGCATGATTAGAGAGTGACTTAGGGAGGATGAACTGTAATCAGATTCACAAATTTATAGAGACTCCTTTTTTAATATAGGTATAGAAGTAGATAAATAATCCTCACAATCAGTGGGTTTTTTCATTAGCCTGTACATTTAGAGGCAGGCGTAAGCATAGTTCTGCTGCTGATACATCTCTAGTTATTACTAGGTTTGCAATTCAATTACCCGAAGAGCCTCAAGTACCATTGATTATTCATGGGATTCTTGGGTTGGGCTCACTACAAAACTACTCATTAATCCCTTGAGTGCCCCTGGGCAGCCAGTATGCATCTAGCATAGCAAATCTGCCGCAGCCATGGAATATAACAAGCTTTGGCTAGTGAAGAGGCTGGAGAGAGTGCAGACGTCCTCCAGCCAGGTCACAGCAGCCAGTGGCTGGCCCTCGTCAGCATAACTATATTGCTCAAAACTGGGTAGCTGTGGGATTTCTGAGAACAAAGTGCCCTAGGGGTTAAGGTAGCCAAAGCAAGGTAGCTTATTAGGCAGCCACGCAACTCTGGGCGCTTTATTAAGAAAAGGCAAGAAAAGTCCCTATTTTTCCCACCTCTCTCTCACGGTTTGCATCACTGCACTGACACAATTGCACATTTGACCAACCCTACTTGTGTAAGAGAAGAGCTGGCCAGAGTTTGACACAGTGACAGGGTTGGTGCTGCTTGGTTCTTATCCTCGTTCAGCCTTCTTGGAGATCAATCCAATGCCTGCCTCCCGTGCAGATGGTCCATGAAATCCTAGGAAGTATCAAGGCTCTGCCTGGAGAGCAGGCCACGTCATCTCTTATTAGCAAGAGTTTTTGGTTCAGTTGTTGAAGCCGTTGAGTAAGAGTGAGGATAGAACAAGAAACGTGTTTATAGTGTCACTGAAGCATCTAGGCTGATAAAATCCATAATCTTCATATTCATAGTTCACACAAGTTAATATCACACATTTTATTGCCATAATTAACTATGCTCAGTGCTGTTTCCATGGGATTATCCAGTTAATTCAACAGCAGTTTGAAAGTATTTCCCTTTGTAACCTATTTGTTGCCTAGCACTCATATACACACCTGTGGCAGACCGGTACAAAATCTGTGGTTCCATTGGATTCATGCCCAAATCAGACTAACCACAACAGTCAATACTGCCTCCAAATATAATCACACTATCTCTATTCCTCTCTCACTTCCTCCTCTCTCCCAATTCTGTCTTATCAGACTTGCATCCAACAAGAAGAGTCTTCTATTACTTCTACATACGTTACATACTTCTACACACGTCGTGTTTTCCTATGTGAGAAATTAAGGGTTAGCTTTTGCAGTCTTCGTTACATAAATGCCAAAGCCCTTGCAGGCCAGTGCACTCCAGGCTGGGTAGTCCACATGGTCCATTTTTTTATAGAAAAATGCTGAAGACATATCAATATGTCAGTAGGTCAATACTGAAGCAGGTTGGTAGAAACATCTAGAGAAGCTTGCACAGCTCTAACTTCACAATGTTTGATTCAAGTTAATGCTGCCAGTGCATCATTTCTGAGTGTTTGCATTTACTTGAATCTTTGCCCCAAGTAAGACTGTCTTAAATACAAAGCAAATAACAACACTGATGGTCACAGGCTTTTTCACTGGGCCCTTCTTTTTGCATGTGTGTTTTTTTGTACACATGTATATTTCTGTGCATCTACACACACTAGTATATTTCTGTACTGTGTATTTATATAAATATATAGTAAGGAAAAGAGAGAAAAGAAAGAGAGAAGCATATGAAGCTGTGGCTTTATAGAAATTTTCTAATCAATACCTTATTTTCATATGTCAATGCTTATATCTTTCTGTAGGCGGGATGCTCAAACTTGTACTAAAATGTGCTTAATATGTTGATCATATGGTATCACTGTTGCAGCCACTTACAAAGTGAAGCTGTTAGCGAAATCTATTCAAGATCTTTATGTAGATCACCACAAAGTTCACAGCATAATGAACATTTTTTTTAGTGGCTTTGCATCCTAAATGAAATATTTGTCATTTTCTCCCTATTTCTTGTAGTCCTTGATGCACGTGTTGCCAGAGAACCTTCTCTGGTAAAGTTGAAGCCAGAACATAGTCATTGTGAACACTGTGGGAAAGGCAACTCAACATAACAAACCTCTTGCTTTCTTGATCCGTCTTTTCCTACACTGGTTCCCCTGAGCCCTTGCGAAAAATTATTCCTAAACTAGGAAGACTGTAACATTGCTCTCAGGAAAATGCAGTAATAACATTCTGACATCTAGTCATCTAGTTGCTTATCAGAAAAATACAACCTGAATAGCATATAGGGAGGAAAAGTATGTACATTTCAATGATAAGGAAGGGGTAGGTGGGACTAGAGAAATACATTGGGTATCGAAAATAATAAAGATGGTACATGGTACATGGTCAGACTGCAAAGGTTCATTTAAAACTCAGCAGTATTCTTCTTATGACAGGGTGCTTGGGAAATGCCTTACAATCAACCTTGAAAATATTTAAGTGCTATAATAAGATGGTGTTATTGGGGAAAAAAAATGAAAAAACTGAGGCATGACTTTGCCCAATTGGGATGGAAATCCTATGGATAGTAAGAATTCTCTACTGATTTAGCCTGTTGCTTTCATACAATGGACCTACTTATGAGTTTAATGTTATACCCATGCCTAAATGCCATGCCCAAGCAGAGCCAAAATGTTGAGTACTAGAAAGAATGGAGATGTAGGACAGCACTCCCTGGGTACCTGTGACCTTTGACACTTGTGCAATTAAAGCAGTATTTGTATCTCCAGGAAAAGTAAAATCCAAACACGCAAGCAAAGAGAGAAATACATATGCAGAGAAAAAATGTTCCAGATATTTAGGTATTCGTGAGAGTCTGATAAATACAGTTTGTGTATTTCCAGCATTGATTTCCGAAAGTCTAGTAATGCTTCTATTAACTGAGATCAAGATTTATCAACTATGTAAATACCACTGGCAGACCAATTATGTCTAGTCCATAAGTAGTTATGCTAGTGATATTAATTTCTGATTTACAGCTATTCACTAACAAATTAAGACTTTGTAGAGACTTTATAAAGAACTTCAGTAAGTATTAGAAAGTTGTGAAATGGCAACTGAAAAGTAGCTGTAAATGCTTTTGTCTGGTAGGAAATCTTCAAATTCCATAGCAGAAATAGCCCCTAATAACCGAATACAGAAGGAATTTATAACATATGAGCTAGTTTAAGGCAAGTTGAAGTACATTTAGATATAAAAGAGGTTTTGCTTGACTTAGAGGACCTCCTGAGTTCCTGTACCACACAGGTATGGTCTTAACAGCATTCATCTGGCTAAACCCCAAAGTTCTGATATAAGCCAATATACAGCACAAATGTGTTAGACATCTCCAAAAACTAACTCAGAATTTTCAATCATATCACAAAAGAAATAATATTTTGCAGTGGTAAGATTAGTGTTATCAGGACCATCAGTACTTAACTATTGTGGCAGGAGATTAAGTCAGAAGAAATGATTGAGTCAGCAGTGCCTGTTACTTCTGCCTTTAGCCAGTGCCCTGATTCCGTCATCTCCTGAGGGCTGCATTGCTGCTATTCTTTTTAGGATAGAGAAGTTTGAACATCTCTGAGTAATGGGCTCACTGAGTATTTTAATACTCTAGCCTGTTTTTTACCTGTTGATTGCCAATATGTAATGTGACATTCTAGGAGTTACTGCTTTGAAATAGGGTTAGAAACTTAGTTTTAGGAGTATTCACCTTCTCCTGGCATAATTATTTTTTGTTTTTGAAGTCCTGAATTTCAGTATGTGCTGAACTTTGTTCTCTTATGGGGAACTTAAATTTAAATATCTCAGACAAGTTGTGATCAAGTGCACTCTTTTATGTGGTATTTCTGCAAATGGATGTGGAAAATCCAGTAGTGTGTCGAAAATAATCTGTAAGATTAAATAGTAAGAAAAGGCCTAGTTAATTTAGCTGGATGTAGACCACTGTACTATAAATGTCCATTTCAAAAGGAGTTGGGAGGGACAGAAGTGTGGTTCTTTCAGCTGGTGTGATTAATGAGGAGGGTGGCTCTGCTGTTGAAAAACTTGTTTTACTTTTTGGCTCTGCTCTTCCATCTCGGTATTTTTTTTTGCCTCAGGTCAGCTTCAAAATAATTTTAAGTGAGTTCACTGGTGTCACTGTTAAGTCACTGCTAGACTGGAAATAAAGTGTCATTGTTTCATTCTTCCATTTCCCCCCCACTTTCAAATGTTTAGAAAGACAGGTCTTGCTTCTTGTTGCAACTCAACTGGACCCATCACAGCGCAGTGCAACTAGTGCTCATTTAATAATGTTTAGCAGATCTGTGAACGCGTAAGAGAGGATTTTGCACAATGTGTATGGCATACAGTTATTTTCTTCAGCCACTGTGCAGATTGTGGTCTTCTTGAAGAGCTGAGGTGGAGAAGCATTCCACTTGTTTAATTTCATGGTTTGCATTAAACTCTTGGAGGAGATAAAACACTGACACCAGACATTTGGGGGAAAAATGTGAGTGCTGCACAACCTCTTCCTGTATTCCTGTTTGGAAGCACACAGCTCACAAGGCAGAAAACTCTGTCACTGGCTCCAGTATTGCATTGTCATGAGAAAACATATATAAGAAGAACAGTTAAAGCAAGGGAACTTTGATTTTCCCTGTGTGCTATTGTCTGCCAAAACATGTTTTGAGAAAACTTTCCTTTTGTTACATTTAAAGGAGTAGAAAGTTTAACAGTGCTCAGGGCTAATTTTTGAAACATCATTAACAAAAGTTAAACAGTACAATTACAATTACTTCCATGGTGTGTCGTATTACGTCGTGTTATCTAGTGTTTCAACCAAAGCCAGCAGATACGCGTAAGCAATGTCAGTGCTTTAGGGTGAAAATAAGATATGAACATTTCATACTTCTTTTTTTTTCTTTTTTTTTTTTTTTAAACCCTATCAAATGTTTAGAAAATGAAAAAGAAAAAAAAAAATTCTTTCAAATAGCTGCAAATCCAGACAACCAATATACAGTTGCTGTCAAATAGCTGCAGCAATCAAGAGAAGTCTCCTCACCCCTTCAGGGAGACTAATAGGGCCAAAGCTGCTGACCTATGTTAAATCTGACCCAGGGATGGGTTTCTGTGGAGTTTCTTCCATCAGCCTATTTTCAAGACCAGGAGTAGGGGTAACGTCTGACTTTTTAAACTGTTGCACAGAGGATTTTGAGATAACACGTACACCTCCTGAGATGCTTTGTGGAGACCTATCTTTCTCACATAAAAAGTAAACTATTACTACATCAAATTCAAGAATAATTTATGCTGGAGACATCAGTGAATGAATAGTAAGTTGTAGGCCATAAAGTGCTGTGGTTTGACATTTGGGTGTGTGAATGTAGAAACTGACATGATAGCTTGTTGTTTTATTTCAACATGAATAACAGAGGCAGCTAATGTTACTGTACAGATTTGATTGGTGTGGTATGACACCTAAGGTTGTCCCTGACAGTGTGGGGACAGACGCTCAGACAGCAAACTGCTGAGGGCTAGAGGTGTAACAAAGCACTGCTGTAATAATGCATGAAAATTGCCATTGCCTGAAATTGTTCTGGAATGTACTGAGATTATGTATGGACATTACGTGGGAAAAACAGATTTCATAGGTAGCATGGTGCACCTGTTAACAATATTTCCTCAGGAGGAAAAATGTTTTATATCCTGTGCCTGAACCCGAATCTAAGGACCAAACAGTAATAAACCTGAGTTCAAGGGGATTCTTTTCCTGATACCTGAAAGTCCATCTCCTTGAAAGGAACTGAATGGCACGATGTATGCTGCTCCCATCCGCGCCACTGGCCAGGGACGGTGGCAAAACCTGTCTGTCCCCGGGGGCTCAGCTGGCCCACATACTGTCATATGGGGCCACCTGCTGCATTTCTGAGCCAGCTCGTTTCGACACAGCATTCAGTGGAGCAGAGAAGATTAACTTTCTGAAAATGAAAAGGACAGATAGAAGAAGAGGAACTGCTTATCAAATATGCACATTTCAGATGGAACTTCACACTCAGTAGAAAGATGTTAGATTGCTGTTAGCTCTCTGGAGCGCTCCTGACAATGTGTTATCAGGTCATGTTTGCATGACAGTGGCAGCCCATGCAGGAAACATTAAGTCATATGACTTCTAAGACGGAATCAATCAAGTGAACAGTACAGATCCTGAAAACTAATTTCACCTTCATAAGGTCTGGTTATCTGTGTGGCAGACATGAGGTTTGTCAGCCCCATTTCAGTCTGACCAGGTTCAGCGCTGCATCAAGAATTTTAATGAACCGATACTGTAATATGTATGAAAGATGACACTGAGATGAATTCATGAAAAGCCAAGTCCCCATGAAATATGAACAATTACTGAAGGCTTTACCCCTCACTTAGCTCACATAAAATGCCCGTTTAAAAGGCTTTTGTCTTGTTAATCATTTACAAATTTGTGTATGGCTTTTCGTTATCCTTAAGCAATATTAGACCTGCAAACGAGGGGCTGACACCACCAGTTTCAGAGTTTTTATGACACCAAGATAACAAGACCATGCTAAACACAGAGAATTAATTTTCCCAGGACTCTTCCTACTGTCACGCAACTATTAGCTCATAGTCCTTGAGTATATTCAGAGAACATGAACAGACCTCAAGAAGAGTTGACCATCCCTGCTGTTAACAGTGAAATCATTTTGGTGACTCTGGTAGTGTCCCTGGCTGAGGAATAATGGGAAACAGGCATTCTATGGCACTTGCTTTCAGCCAGTTTTACTGTTATTTTTGCTCTAATCAGAAAAGGTATGCTTAGAAAAAAAGGTAAGAAATGAAGTCAAGGATCAAATTACGTGACTGTTAACTCTTCAGTTAATTTTTTGCACTCTGTTAGTAAAACACACCTTTTCTGGAAAAAATTGCTTAGTACTACCGTTTTTGAAGGCTGTTATCCCAAAGGAGGTTGTGAAATGGTCTCGGTCCAAGTAGTGGGCTCTGAGGACAACAACAGAATAACTCTAGATGTACTTTTCCAGGTTCTGAGAAGGCTCTAATAGCTGGGGTGTGATTTCTTAGTTAAGCCCTTGACATGGTTTTATTTAGTAAAATAATCTTTCTGATCATTTCGGTAATTCAATTGTCATTTCATATGGGTGTATATTCTTATGCTCATTTTCACAAAGATTGCTGCAATGCCTCTATCTGTTATAACACTCATTAAGTAGAACATAGTATGATACGTCTCTCTGTGTTTTAGGATACTAAGCTTCATTTCAGTGCCCATCCTATTGTGTGACAGCTATCCTTCCCATGAAAAGGAAACATCAGCCTCCTATGGACGTGATGGATGGCTGATCTAGTTCTCCTCCCTTCCTTTTTTCTGTACGAGTGCAAAGGTTTGTAATCTCCTTCAGTTTCTTATGCTCTGTTTGTTGAAGATAAGGACCTACCAAAACTACAAGGGGGAAGAGGTAGTTTAAAATAATTGGGAGGAATAATACAGAGGAATAGACATTTTAAAATACCATTGTGTACTCGTAATACCTATTTATGAAATGCTGGGTTTCATTTTGAAGTCACTTAATTCACTTCTAAGTTTGAACTTACATTTTTTTTTTTCACTTACAGTTATCAAATTGTGCACAAACAGTGGAAAATTCCAATGTTCAAGGGTGGAAATCTTTTTTAAAGACATGCTCCTTCATGCTCTACATCATGCCAGGCATTCTGTTTTATCAGCATAGCCAATGTATTAATTTTTGATAGTTAAAGAAATATCTTCAGATGAATATTGTTTAGACAATCCTTTTACACCTCGAAAGTGTGTTTGAAACCCTGAGTCAGGCACCACACTTATGTGTGATTGAAAAAGAAAGTCATTTTGAGGCAAGGCATTAAATCAACACATACATGCTCTTCTTTTCAGTACTGCAGTGAATGGTGATTTAAATATTCTTTTTGTCTCGTTCACATATGTCATTTGCATACTGAAAAGCTTGTGTCTGATTGAAAGTTTAAATAGGTATATGCGATTTTGAGTCCAAGAAGGCACTATGTCTTTCACTTTGAAATAATGTTTTTAAATACTTCAGTCCTTAATCTATAAATGTGAGTTTCTGAAATAAAAATGAAAATAGAGACTGCATTTTAATGATAAACTCAAAATGGTCTTGAGAGGTGAAGACAGTCTAAAAAGTTCCCCTATAACTATTTTTTCCTATGTGTTAGACTAACAGTCATTGGGACCACATTGTACAATGGCCAATGGAATAGATCCACGTTAAAAAAAAACCAACAACCAACCAAACCAACCCCCCTTCTCCCCCCCCCACCCCCCAACCGAAAAAACAACTCAACAAACCAACAAAAAAAGAAGTAACGGGATTAGCCTGTAGGAACAGGCTAGGACAGGAACATCTTTCTGTATCTTGGAATTACAGCTCAAGGCCTGATGGTCAGTGACATTGTAATTAAGACATTAAGGCAGACTGATCAATTTTTTGGGTTAATTGCAAGGTCTGCACCCCAGTTGTGTTTGATGCAGTCTCCACCTTACATTTAAGATCTATGTTTGTCATTATGGTGCTCCTGACAGAAAATAATGCAATCAACATTTATAGCGCAAATCTTATTGATGATTTTTTCAACCAAGAAGTGTTTTGAGTCAACATGACCTTAGTGGTTTTCTAAGGAAGGATTACATAAACCATGTTATTAACTTTTCTTTAAAGTCCCCAATACATATTTTTTATTTCAATAACAGCCATCAATATAGTATAAAGATTACTGCCTTTTTTATTGGGATTTTCCCCCTTTCCTTTCTTTTAAAGCCCTTTATGTACCATAACAACATAAAACCTGGGAATTAACTCCATTGCCAGAATTATCCCAAAAGAATATATTCTGTAAGTAGGAAAAAGAAAACAGTCCTTGATTTATTTATTTAAAACACTGTGAAAAATTAATTGCTAACATTCTCAGTGACATTAGGGAATACAACTGGTTTAGGAATTTTTTGCTCCTATTTTCCCACTTATTGTTTCCTGCCACCTTTCCCTGCTTTTCCACCCTGTTTTTTTAACTTAATATCTATTCAGGTAACCTTATTTCCCATTAAATGGAAGATAGGATTTTCATTTTATTGTTTCTTCTTAAGAGATTCAAACACTATGGACCATAAAGGCCATCACTGATGTAACAGTACTGAGATACGTGAATCACAGAATCATAGAATGGTTTGGGTTAGAAGGGACCTCTAAAGATCACGTAGTCCAACCCCACTGCTGTCTTTCACCAGATAAGGTTGCTCAAAACCCTATCCAACCTGAAAATGAACACTTCCAATGATGAGCCTTCTACAACATCTCTGGGCAAACTATTCCAGTGTGCCACCACCCTCTTCCTTGTATCCCATCTAAATCTACCTCTACCCTTTGTCATGTGACTACAGGCACTGGTAAAAAGTCTGTCTTCGTCTTTCTTGTAAGCCCTCTTTATATATTGAAAAGCTCCAATATGGTCTGCTGCAGCCTTCTTTTCTTCAGACTGAACAACCCGAACTCTGAGCCTTTCTTCACAGGAGGAGAGTTCTAGCCATCTGATCACTTTTGTGGCCATCAACTGGACCAGTTTCAACAGGTCCATGTCTTTCTTGTATTGGGGGCCCCAGAACTGGATACAGTAATCCAGGTGGGGTCTCATGAGAGTAGAGTAGAGGGGGAGAATCACCTCCCTCGACCCTCTGGCCATGCTTCTTTTTGTGCAGCTCAGGATGCGATTGGCTTTCTGGGCTGCAAGCACATGTTTCTGGTTTATGTCCTTTTTTTTGTCCACCAGTGTCCCCAGGTCCTTCTCCCAAGTGCAGGACCTTGCACTTGGACTTGTTGAACTTCCTGAGGTTTGCATGTGCCCACTCCTCAAGCCTGTCATGGTCCCTCTGGACGGCATCCCTTCCCTCCAGTGAATCAACTGCACCACTCAGCTTGGTGTCATCTGGAAACTTGTTGAGGGTGTACTCAATTCCACTAGCTATGGCATTTATAAAGATAATAAATAGTATTCGTGCCATTATGGACCCTTGAGGGACACTACCCATTTTTGGTTTCCACCTTGACATTGAGCCATTGATTGCAATCCTTTGGACATGTCTATCCAGTCAGTTCCTTATTCAACTAATGGTCAATCCATCAAACTCATATCTCTGCAGTTTAGAAGAAAGAATGTTGTGGGGACCACAAATGAAATTGGACCATGAATAAGTTTGGCACTCTACATTTTAGTAAACCAAGGATTTATTACAGCATCCCCATTACAAGCTTCTGGCCATCTGTTCTGCTTAATTGATTTTATAGTATGGAGACTCAGTCAGTTACAGTGACAACTCTATTCTTGTAACAGTAGAAGGTTAACAAATAACTTCTGCAGATAATCATTCAACAGGAAATTTGGTGAAATAAATGAGGAGAAAATGCTCACCTCTTCCTTCTTTGGGACACAAACCTACAATCTTATGTATGCGCTCCATGCAGAGTTAAAGTCTAAAGTAATTTTTATTGTTGGAAAGTGTGATTGTGTGCTGTTGATTATTCAAATCCTGTAAGAGGAAACGCATGCACACAAGTCTGCCAACCCCACTTGGAAAATTGTCATATGGAATCAGTTGGAAGCATTTGGGTAAGCAAGGACAGTATGTTTTGGCTTTCAAGATTTAATTTTTTTAGTGTCTTGTCTAGTGTGTTGAGTTAAGATACGGTGGAGCTTGCTTGCGCTGCTTGAAGCATGTGGTATTTCAGGATCTGGAGCGGTTTGTACCTTCATGCAACTTTTTGCTTTGCCAGCTCACTGCCCATTATCATTGGATAGTACTGGATGTATCTGTCTTCCTGCACTATCCGGTTCTTAATAAGAGAAGACTGCTTCCCAAACACTTGTAGTACAGGGAACAAAACTCTCAGGTTATACTTTGGTTGTCACTTTTTTTCAAACACGTATTTTAATTTGTTTAACCTTTTTCTATTCTTAATAACTTCCAAAATGTTAATTCTGTTGAAGAAACAAATACTGTTGTTAACTCTCAGGAGACTACAAACCAAAGCATAAGACATTTTTTCCAAAATAAACCATTGTCTTTTTCTCATTAGCTGCTCTTGGCTTCCACCATAAAATATGCTTGCTGGTCTAACTGTCTGGCAATCTGACTGTTTTTTGTGTGAGTATGGGGCCAAATTAATCTCTGGTTTAACTTCATAGTCTTCAAAGGAGTTCCACCAGGCATAAATTTGATGCATAATGTCTTCTTTTTCCAAGGCAGTGCGTTCATTTACTCAACAGGAAAAATGTTCATAAAGGAATAAAGTATGTATTTCCTGTGTTAATACAGACATATTATGTCACTTCCAACAAAAGAGAATATAACGATTTTCAAGTATGAAATAAAAGTACACTTTTAATTCTGTATCAACATTTATACAGTTTGGGTTTTTTTTATGACAGAAGGTCTGCTTAGGATGAAATAAAGTGCATTATTTTGAGGTAATAACAGGAAGACTGAAAAATAACATGATGGGAAAACAATGGAAGTTACACAGCATCTTGTGTTAACTTCAGTACTTGGTGATAGTTAAACTTAGTTTAGTAACTGGAATATAAAATTGAAATATTGGTGAGATTGGTTAAATACACTAAAGTTGCTTAAAATAAAATAATCTGTAAGAAGGCCCCTTCTGTTGCATTGCCATGTGAGGATTTGGATTCCCCAAAGATACGGAACAGATGCACAGAAAGTTGAAGGATAGAAGGCAATGGCAAAGTTCCTGGAAAGGAAATCGCTACAGTTAGGAGATGTTGGAAACAACAGACTCTTGTGGTCTGAGCTGGATGATCCATGAAACAATCTGGCAGCCTTGGAGGAAAAAAATGTTCTTAGCTTGTTGAACTGAGGTGAATTATTTTCTCTGCCAGAGGAAAAAAAGTTGTAAAGAAGACAGGTAAGAACGACTGGGAAGTGTGTGAAGCTAATAAGAGCTTGAATACAGGCTGGGAGGAAGAATATGCACCTCAAAAACCTGAAAGGGTGTCTCCTCAAAATAGTCAAACGTATCTTCATGATATGTTTTGGACACAATTATCTACCTGCAATGGCACTGTGGTTACAGACAGCATAATTGTGAAATTGTGTTTGTAACTTCTGGACTGATTCAAGTAAATGAATTCTTCAGCCTTGAAAGAGAGCTGTCACTTTTCTCTGTGGCCCAATGTAAATTCTCTGTCAAATATTATTATCCCATTGACTCTGTAACAAATAGCTGATCTACCTCATTAGAAGGGAAATTTGAGGGTGTTGGACTGTTTCTAACAGAAGAAACCTGCTGGGTTGGGAGGAACAGAGTAAAGCAAAATTGCACTTTAAGTGAGCCAACATAGTATAGGAGTGTTACTTTAACGGGGAAAGAGAATAGTTAAATAATCCCTTTGATGCCTTTCACTCCCTCTAATTTCTCTGTAGAATTTTTCCACAAGAAAACAGTTTGTCCTTGGAAAAAAGTTGCCAAGAAGGCAGTTGCTAAAACAAAGTGTCTGAGCTAGGTCCTGCCCTAAGGACATAGTCTGCAACACGCCGCCGCACCCCAGGGGAACTGCAAAGAAGAAATTGCAGCTCAGTGACCCACCAGTCCCTCCCCTTACTGGTAACAGGCTTCTGTGAAGAGAAGCCGGGGAAGCAATATTTTGCTCTCCGCTGCCCTGTAAGCGTCTTCTGTCCTTCTCTTCCTAGGAAGGAGGAAACAGAGGCCTCAGGTTGGTCCCCACCATAATCAGATTTTATGAGTTTACAGAGGAGTACACGCAGACTCCTTCTTGCTGTTTACAGTGTACATCGCACCCTCTGCTCTCTATGTCAGAAGGAGAGAATCTTTAATTTACAGGGGAGGGCAAAAGGTCAAATACCTTTCATATTATATGCAGTCCCCTTCTTCTCTTTTGGAGGGGGAAATGACCACTGGAGTATTTAATTGACTTCAAATTCTGTATTATTAATTGAGGGAAAATTGGATGACCAGACCCATCTCTCTATATGAGTCGTTCTACCCAGAGCTACCACAGTTGAGTCTACAGCTCATCCAGTTAAGTGATATGCTTGTATGTAGTCTGATCTCAAGTTTATTGTGTTTATAGCTATGCTGCACCTGGTGTAGCATAATGTTTGACACATGATGTTTGGGACATTTTAGTTATCAACTATTGCTTCTTATATTTTTGACTAGCAACATATTAATGATAATTATTTATGAAGAAAAAACATTACGTTGGGTTGTTATGCATTTAATTATAATCCCAGAGATTTTTTCTGCATGCTTGTTTTGTTTTCCGTACTTGTAACAATTTTATTTTTCCCTCCTGCCCACCACCTTTCAGCAGTAGCTCTATGACTTTATACATTTGCTGGCGGCTTTGCTAACTACGTCCATGCATTCCTTTACACCTTGCAAGACTGTAAATGTAATCCAATGCCAGGCTGTCAGAGGAAGCTGTGGATGTGGGATACTGCAAATCAGAGGTGTGGTAGGAGAGATGAGTGTGTGCAGCAGATAACTGTACTTGATTAGCTAGATTTAAATAGTGTTGGATGAATTTGCCAGGTGAAAATAAAAATTGTTGGTTCAGTTTAATTTCATGGTGAATCAAACAAGGAAATTAGATTCTGCTACTCTGTTAGTTTGACATCTACAGCAAGTGACAATTAGAGATGATGAGAGAACTTATATTTATTCCAAAACTCTTGATTTCTTTTTTCTTATGGGCATGTAACTTTTATTTACCCTTGCTCTGCAGAAATATCTAAGATATTATTATTTGATTGACAACTTGTATATTTCAGGAATTCATTATTTTGTTAAGTTCATTTTGATAGAGTACTGCAGTTAGATTTAGAGATAACTTGGCAATTTCTGAAGTCTGCATTTCATTGAAATCACTTCTTGGGTTCAGGCATTTCAGCCACAGGTGCTCTGCATGGAATAAAAGTGGTAGCAGAAGAGTCATGCTAATGTCTCAAACAAGGAAAGATTACAGTTTAATGAAGTAAAGATGAAGACAATGTGGAAGAAACTCCTGTTGCTATATCTGGTCACTCAGTTCAGTCCTGATTTTCTTCATTACGTTTGGAAGAAAGGATTAAATAACAAATCAAAACACAAACACATTCTTTAACAGCACTCCCAAAGTCCAAATTCAAATTAAGTGAACTTCACACTTAAATTAAGGTTCAAACAGCATGAAAAATCAAGCAGAACTGAGGCATGAAATGATTGCATATGAGGTTGTATTCACTTCCCAGCCCATGCAGTGAAGTTTGCGTCTAGGAGGCCTTAGCTTTACAAGCTATGCAGAAATAGCATGAGGAAATTATTTCCCACCTTATTTTGCTACTTCAGATAGAAATGTATTGTTGTCTGGCAACTGCAAGGAAGCCGTCAAACAAACATAGAAAAATGGAGGAAAAAATCATTATGACACATTCTAAAAGAAAAACACATCTCATATCCTGCAGTAGCTTGCCTTACATAGTAATACACTGTTAAAAAACCCCATGTATTCTTGGTGCAGTTTCCCATCTGTTAAATGAAGCAACTATTTCTTTTATTTCATCGTTTGCCTTGTCGGTATCTCCTTTAAGATCTTGACGGCAGGACTAAAATGTCTCTACATACTAGTTGGGAATGAATGAGTATGAGCCTAAGTAGTCTGAGAGGTTTGCTTTGGCCCCCATTGTGCTCTGTTTTTCAGAAGCTAGTCTCAAACTGCCAGTTTTCATATGTAGTTAGTTTTAGCTTGTTGTATTTGGTTGTTCAAATACTCATGTGGCCTTGCTGTGCTCTGCAATTCTTTCATATTCCATTTGTTTGTGAAGAAAAGGAGACATGCACAAGTTCTCCCATACGGGCCATCTCCTACTATCCTCACTCTCACTCTCAAATGTGAATTCTTTAATATGAAGCCTCACGATGGTTCTTAAAATGGCAGTTGTCTGTCATGTCCTTCATAACTGATGTCTGGGAGGGAACTGCCCAGGATAAGCATCCCTGGATGGGGATTTTTTTCCTTAAGGATTTCCTTTAAAAATGAACCAAAAGAAACACAGACTGGCTTCTATTTCACTTCCACTAAGGTGCTATTTGCATACTGTATGCCTGATGTTACCAATTTTTCATAGCTCTTTGTGGGGTACCCTAGTGTTTGTGTTAGCAAATTCAATTATACATGTTTTGTTTGTTTTGTTTTGTTTTTAGACTTTTATCTGCACAGTCCCAGCAGTTTTTCAGAAACTTGGAGGTTAGAAAACAGACAGGACAAGATTCAAAGAAAATTTGGGAAAAAGTGGTGTGTCACCTAAAAAGGCTTGCTTCAGTTGGTTTTGGTTTGTGTGGATCGCTTGAATTTACATTGCATATGGCTCGCCAGGAAAAAACACAGGCAAAGAGAAAGGTTTAGGAACAGTGTGAGGCATAATTTCGCAGTGAGGCAGTGAGCCCATCAGTTTTGTTTCGGGGGAGTTCATGTGTGCAAGAAGGTGCATGCACTGTTGCTGAGATGTTCCAGAGTTGGGCATCTGTTTGCAAAATTGTGGCCTGTTTGTTGAAACAACCCTGGTTCATAATACCTTTAGAAGTTAAACCAAACTAAGATACTACAATAAAAATTCAGCTAAGACAATTGCATTTCTTCTGACATATTTTCTGAAGGCTTTTCTTGTAAAACATATGATTTTAACAATAACCTTCCTTCTCCGAGTTTGGCATAATTAATCCTGGAAATAAGACACAGTTCTTATGAAGGTAATAGAGTTTATGAAAATATTGTTAGCTTTTTATATCAAAACCAAGTGAGTGTTTATGTGGTTCTAATCTTTACCCAGAAACCTGTTGCGGTTTATTTTTTTTTTTTCTTATGAGATTTTAAAATCACACACAAACTTTTGAAATCCTCACAGAGCTTTGTGGTTTCTGACTGATGCCAAGGCTCAAAGCAGAAATAATAAATTCCATGAGAAAAGTTTTTGTTTTTTTTTTTTCTTTGTAATTAAGATCCAGCTAAAACCAGAGAGCACTGAAAATCCCACAAAAAAACCATGTTATTCTGTGTCTTTTTGCCTAACTTCCAAACCAAGAAGTTTGGATAACTTCAGATTTTTCTTTTTTGGAGCCAATTTGAACCTCATTTGTCCATCATTATTATAGAAACCACCTCCCACAGTGTGCTTGTTTTTAGTCCAAATTTATTTGCGCCTGATATTTATGTCCTGGAACGTCTGGGGAACTAGAACTGCATGAAACCAAATGGTTTCATGTGCACATAATGCTCATTTTAATACATGCAACTGCACTGAAATGTCATTTGAAATTGTACTTTCAAACAAATACCAGATTTCAAAATGAATTTTAGTGTTTTCTTTCAGACCAAAAATGTGATTTTGAGGCTAATGCCCTGGTTGCTACCACACAATCTAGATTTCTTTCAGGAGGGAGGCTAAACCAACAGCTCATCTCCATGTGCTCACCAAATTTTCTCCAACCCCTAATGGGGTTGCAAAACCCAAGCTACCACATCTTCCTTAGACAGCTTTGAACTGTGTGTTTTGTGGGGACATTCAGGCCAGAGAAGCAAACCAAATTTTGTCCAGAATAAATCCCTGAATGACTTGCAGCAGACATGGTGCCCTCAACATCAACTGCCTTGATGTAAAAATTGCTCCTACTGGTCCAAATTACTTACGAATGTAGACATAACCAGTTTTAGTAACTGAGATAGATTTTGTACACTGTATTAAAATACTAAAAAGCCTTAATGCAATAGATAAAAGCCAGAGTCAGGCTTGAAGTCCGTGTCCATCCCTGGATGTCAGATACCAGACATTAAGTAGCTGCAATTAAATCTTTGATCTAATAACTTTTACGGTTTAGTTTTAATATGAGATTTTTTTACCAACAAAAGCCTGTTTTCAAAACTGCTTCAGATATCATCTAAGATGGTTGCAATTAAACTTCATTATGGCATGAAAAAAGTTCAGCAGAAAAAAAAGCAGGTTTTCTTTTATATGTAATGAAGGTCTTGCAATGAAGCTAGGTATGAATGCTAGGCTTAATATCTGTTTAGGATTAGATAGCATGAAAATAATATACCAGGGTTGCTTCTGGCTCCATTTTGTATGTTGCGTTTGGATAAAACCTGAAATTGATGGGTGTAAAGCTGCTTTAGACTCAGTTCATTAGACAGCTTAAAGCCAAAGAATTTTATCAGTGAAAAATGATTCATTGAGGCTGACATGTCCTTTTCAAAGTACGTGTTTACCAAGTTGCTGGAGAACCACCTGGGTTTCCACCAGATTGCCTGGCCTGGGACTGCATGGAAAGAATGTGGTCCTGAAGCTGATCCTCTGGCTTTCCAGTAGGACCTGTTTCTTTGGGGGATGGGAAACAAGGACAAACTTGGTGGGCCACCAGCCAGGACAGTGGGACTCCTAACTGAGCTACTGGGAAGATTTGCAGTATTGGCACCTCCAGCTGCTTCTCACTAAACCTGCCCCAAATCCTGCCAGTTCAGGTCCCCCCAGGGAGGAGGGGGCAGTGGGTGTCCACACCTGCTGAGTGGCTTGTCTGCTCCTTATTAGTGGCAGAGACCACACCAAAATTTTTAGTATTCCCCAATGTGATTTTGACATACATAATTTCGGAAGACTAGGATTAGATTAAATTACTCCAGTATTTCTGCTTGTGTAGAATATAAATTTATTTCAGTGAAATGCACACTGAAAACAAATTAAAAGAACTAGAATTTCTTCAAAAGGGAAAATAAAATGGAAAATTTGTTTTTTCGCTAATGCAAGGATGAATATAAAAAAGAGCTATATATATAAACACACATACATACATATGTATATAACAGTATCCTGGCACTTCATAGGATATTACCAACCAAAACAGAAAAGCAACAAAGCCTTAGTGGAATCTAATTTGTGGTTGTTATACGATTTCATTAACAAACACAATAACAAATTCAAGAGCAAGGTTAGTGTTACAATGCATTTTGGAAACAAAAAAAAAACAAACATGAAAAGCAACTGGAATAAGGAGCCACAGGATAGCAACATAGCCCTGAGGACAGGCAGAGGTGGGAAGCTGGGACTTGGTGGGAGAGGGTGTTTCAATATTCTTGAAACTGTACACGGACATTTCTCTTATTTAACCTGTTTTGGGGAAATATAATTATTTACATTACTACTCTGCCAATTTTATTTTCTAATGGCAACTATTAGAAACTTTACCTCAGCTTAAAAAAGAGTAAAAAATCTATTTCCTCACTACCATTTAAAACTGGCCAATATATTTAAACTTGGACATTAAGCAAACGATAGCACACTTTCCTCATAGAAGTAAGCTTATGTGTTCAAGATGGATTTCTTTTTTGTTTTTTTTTTTTTTTCTTTCAAATAAGCATACGTGCAACAGGTCAACTAGATCAAGTCACATCTTTTAGAAACACTAGCTTTTCCTTTTAGTCTAAATGTTGGAATAAATGTGTTCAGTACCTATTTAACTCTTGGACTTGTACCACTGATTTAAATGAGTGGCAGAAGTACAGTGCTAACTATCTCTAATAATCTAATAACATTCTCGCATCTTAGCACACCAATTATCTCATGACCCTGAAATCTAGAGAAACTTGAAAACACTCATTCTAAGGCACTTCTTACGTTCAAAATTAAATTGCTTCAATTAAAAAAACCCAACAACCACCCTCTTTGCCACTTTAAAAATAAAGTATAATAATGATAAACAACTTGACAGAATAATACATTAGAGTAAATAGCTTTTCAGAAATATAGAATCTCCACTTTCCTACATCTTATTTTTCCTGAGGAGCCTAATTGATGTTCAAGTATACTAGTTCAATCATATAAACAAGGTAAATATTTAGAAGTGGGCTATCTTTTGGGAAGTCTAATAAAGAACCTGCTGACTTTAGTCTCAAAAACAAGCAACCTCCCTTCTCCCCCCCAAATCCAACTCCATTAATGGAGCTCACTTCCATTAATCATGCTGTCTGAATCATGCACAAACATACCTTACTGTAGATCTGCATTTATCATTAACAGGCTTAATTAAATGCTTTTGAGACAGAACATTTTCTGTACATCACCTTATTCTTGAAAGGTGTGGTCAAAGCCTTATTTTAAAAAATATAGACTAGAAATATGTAAAACTTAATCAAACCCTATTCATAAAAAACTGCAGTTATTCTCTGATTTCTAAAGTATCATTATTTAAAGACAAGTTTATTTTTGATGAAGTTACAGAGAATTTGACCCATCTTTTATACTTAAATATGAATATCTGCTTTAATCACTTTTTTACAGTGAGTACTTGTGTGTTTATCTCTGACTACAACTGTCACTGCTCAGTATTTAGGCGTGATTGGTAATATCATTGTGATGCATCATGGAGTACATAAAACAATCTTCCAAAATATTAATTATCAATTTGGAAACTATCTATCTCATCTGTAACATAATGCTGTGGTTCATTACCTGCATATAAACTCTCTTCAGAGTACTAATGGCTACATGCAGATATTCCAAATGACTTCATAAACACAGAAGCACAGACTGTTAAGCAGTGATTAATTTCTACAAGACCACGTGAGGTCCCATAATTCTTTAATGGTGCCAAAGTGATGTATAGCATAAGCACATACATTGGCTGGCTCAGCAAAATGCCCATGGGAAGTATCATGGGTGTATCTCCTTGGTGAGCTCTTTGGGGATTTAAATCACCTTGAAAAACAATGTATGGACAAGGCACTTGCATGTGCGAGTGCTTTGCTTCAAAAGAAATAGTTATTTCCTCTTAAAGGTATAACAGTTCTTCTTGCATCACTCACATGGAGGAAGTATAAAAAGATTGCGTCTTTTCACAAAAGCCTTAAACACCATCAAAGTATGGCGTTTTCTTCTTCTTTTTCAGTTTGTAGTTTACATTGTCTTTTCCGTTTTCCATCATACTCGATGTGTCATAAAATAGGCTCTTTCTCAACAGTCAGACTGACAGCCGGCTCCATCAAGAGCAATATGTTAGATGAATTTATCTAGAAAAACTAAGCATGTTTCTATAGCAATCAAAATTACTCAGTGATGTGCTCCAAGTTTTAAGTGAGATAGTAGGAGTGACATTGTGATGTCAGCTGGGACATGCTGCCTACAACACAAGCTAATCACTATATGCCAGATAATAAATAGTTATATTCTGTTTTGATACAGTGGCAAATTTGAGTCATTATAGACCAGGTCTCTTACTCACCTGAAGCAATATTTTTTATGCCATGACAAGTTCTACTGAAGTGAGTGAGATTCTCACACTCCAACATACATAAGAATAGTAGTAGATAATGGTCGTCACTGTGCTTCCCTTCCTCACACATGCCTAGTGATTTACTAACCAATAGTCATGCAAAGTGTTACTGTAAACTCAACAGAATCACTTGGCAAGCACGTTGCACTTCAGTGAGTGAAGGTTCGGGATTGTTTCAGCCCCATTTATGGTAACATATTTTGGGAAATTCAATTGTTTTGCTGGGTCCTGCTCAGTTCTGGTACACTGTACACCAGGGTCACCTTGCTACCAAAGCCAGGAACTACAAACATCAGTTACAGAAGGTTGTAACATGTTAAGTGAAAGCCGTAGAGAGGAATGAGCCTCTGGAATGTGCTGCTATGCCATCAGTGTGCAGCTTCTCTTCAGACTTAGCATAGGAAACTCTGTGTTTCTATCTCAGTCCTAACATGCCTTGCTGTTTGTAGCTTAGCTCACCTTTGAGCTTAGTGGTCACAGGATACCAGATGGTGTGTTGATGTGTAGCATGGACAAACATAACTGGATAAGTCTCTGGTTTCATTTTTGCTTCTCACTTAAGACAGTCAAATTGAATTTATAACCCAACGGGTTTACAGGTTATACTGTTTTACACCTAAACATGTAAAATTTTTTTGGTATTTAAAGTTTTAATTTTTTTTTTTGTTTGCTATCGTACAGTTCCTTTTATTGAAACAACTGTACTTGCCTTTTCACTCCTGTGAAATTATCATCTTTAGCACTAAATTGGATTTGTAGGATTTTAAAAAACATATGATTGGATTAGGCAATATCAGACCTTTGTTGTTTGTTTAAAGGATATATCAGTTGCCATGAGGTTTTAAAAAGAGTTACAGAAGACTTTTAATCTTTTGTAGAAGTTAAGGGTGTAATACCTACTTAGGTAGTAGACATGTAGTACACCAAATGATAGAAAGCCTTTATTTTACGAAAGCTTTCATTAGATCTTTCATTGGAGATGTAGGAGGAGGTTATACAGTCTTTCATGTTTAGTGATATAGGATTGATCAATGGAGATTAAAAATGAGAAGGACATGGCTGCTGTCCAATTAACTTCTCATGAATGTCTATGGAACAACATCTGGTCTTCACAGATGAAAAGGAATTCAGGAAAGGGATAAAAACTCAGAGTTTGTACATAAGTTTGCACATAACTTTTGACTTCCTACTGATGTTACACCTTGGCTGAGCCAGTGCTTAGAAAATCATACTCCATTGAACATTGAGAATTTGGGAAAGTTAGCCTTCCTTGAGCTCATAGCACATAGGTTATAAAGCTGAGAGAATCTGGTTTCAATATAGACAAGGCTAAAGTAGTCAATGGATGACTGTATCAGAAAGAACTTGGTGATTATTTTTAATCTGATGGAAAAGAAGTGTTTATGATTATAGACCTTTGTGCCTGATTCAGCTGTCCATGTAATTGCTTTTACGTGGCTGCCCTTCATACATAGTTGTGATGGTTCATTGGTTCATCTCACAAATTAATTTCAAACAGATACATCCAGACAATCCGAGGTAGCAAGCAGGTTGAAAGAAGAATAGGCTATTGTTGGAGAAGGAAGAGACACTTTTTGATATTTGTGGCCTTCCTCTGTCAACGTCTCCAATTAAGTGTTACTCCTGATCAGGGTAACTTTCATTATTATTTAATTCATAGTTCCAGAGATTATTATTTAATTTAACCAGATCTTTGGTTTTAGCTGCTTACAAGTGTCATGCATAAAGAAGCAGAGTGAGTGTATATAGGTGTTACCAGGTTATCTTGGGAGCAGACCATCAGTCACCAGGAGAGAAATCCAGGAAGTAGTGGAACAGCTCCAAAATCATCATTTTTTTCTAGGCCTCTGCACGGTTTTCTGCAGAGTGGTCTGTTTCTTTTTCTAAGTACAATCACACAGGTAGATGTCTTGGTGGCTATATCTGACTTGTGTTTCTATATTTTATATCACACATCTTTCTGACAAAAAGGTCTTTCTGAAGATCCACTGAAACAAATGGTGACAATTCTCTGAATAGGACAATGAATTCACCAAGAACATTTCATAAATGTCTCTTTAGAAGGAAAAATACTGTTTTTATTTTATATAGTCTTTGAGGTAATGGAAACCATTGGATTCCAAGATGGCAGCAATCTCCAAGCTTATTTTTTATTCAGGTGACCCTTGTCATTTCCGTTTAGTGTAGGCCCAAGTTTACTGGTTCAAATGAACCTTCCTTCCCTCCCTTTAAGAAGGCACAGAGACATTTTCTGTAGCCACTTTTATATTTTCTTGTTCATGGCAACTGACCACATGTCAGGTAACTTGTGGAATATGTGTTCAGTCTGTGGTCGTGGGAAAAGCATTCTGCTTTTTAGATAAATGATTTGTTTTCTGGGCTAAATTTGATGGATTAACATTTATTTTCTAAGTATGTGCTTTATTTTCTAAATATGTTTTTGCATTCCTTTGTTGTTGTTGTAAGTGTTTGCTTTTTACCCTTTCTGGACTGAATAGATTAAAAAAGAATTAAAGGAATACTAAGCAAAATTCACATAAATGAAAAAAATAAATATTCAAAACCTTCATAACTAATCATGTTAGTCACAGAGACTTTTGAGAGACAGAATTATTTTCTTTCAATTGTTCTGCAAGAGGTACACAGTGTCAGCTTCTAACATTTTTACTTTTATCTTCCTTGAATGATGAGCTGACATTATGAAAGAGTGAGAAATACAGCTTCAGCTGGTTTGTGAGTTGTAATCATGACACAATGTTAGTTATTGATTTATTCATTTAATTAAAAGCAATTTCAGAGCCTGACCTGAGAAGTTCAGACTGTTTTTAACTCTAATTCATATTTCAAGTAAAGGAGAAAAAGGTGAGGGGAGAGCAGGCTTTGTGAAGAACAGAATCTAAACTAAGCAAGTAAAACTAAGAAGGAGATAAAAGATTAAGGGAATTTTTGATACTACCATGCTGTTTCAAATAACACAGCGTGTAGCTACTGCAAACTTCAGATACAGTTCTCACTACATCATGGATAATAGGAATATTGTGCTTAAAGTTCAATGAAATATCAATATTGTGTGACTAACCTTCTGATAAACGTTCCTGAGCAGCCTAGCAGCCCTTGTGTAATCTGTGTGGTCATCATCCAACATACCTCTTCCCATATTTCATACCAGACTCACTTTCCTGAAAAAACACCACAGTGTTATATTTTGGAAGTTGTTGCCTGTGGCTGTTATTTGCGTTTTTTGTCACTGCCACAGTGTTACGGAATGGCAGTGCCCTGGTGCCACTTCGGACAGGGTGACAAAGGGGTGCAGGCTGTGCACCCAAAACTGTCTTCTGGTTAGATTTAGTGTAAATTCCGGTGTGGCACTCCAGCGGGTTTTTTTAGGCGACTTTAGGCGACTTTATCCTACAGATAAACAGCACAAAAAGAATAAACTCATGGTGGTTTTGATTATGTTGAACAGTTCCATTCTTTTGAGAAATGAACGCCTGGGCCATTTTTTCAAAGTTAGTTAGTGTTTGTTATTCCTTTTTCTTCTTATAATTTTTCAAAACATCCAGGATACGGCCTTGTAAATTCGTGCTTAGGATGCAGCCTATCAGGCACAGGCTTCTTAACTCAGTTAAAACTACATTATTGTTGTTGTTGTTCTTGTTATATAGTAAATTATAGCTTACCAGTTACTGGTAAAAAATAACAAATAAAATAATACATAATTTTATTTTCTTCTATTTTTTTGTCAACAATATACCTGGAATTTTGTTTTACAAATATTACAGATCTACTCCCCAAAGCCTAAATCCCAGCTCTCCCATTGCCTTCAACTCATATGCTGTTCTTTTAAGAAAGTCATAATACAAGAGTATAATAGCAGTAAAGGGAAAACCAGTTAGTATTGCATAATGTTTAGTTGCAAAATTGTACAATACTACTCATATGAAAATTTTACATTAACAGTAGTCTTCCAGCAAGAAAGACAAAATCATTGTAGCGGAACATTTTCACAGGTATAGTCTTGGTTTCTCTGAAAACAAATAGGTCAATTCAGTACCAGTGTTTAGGTAGCAGGAGGATACTATTGTCCATAGCAGTAATCCTCTTTTTGTCAAATCAATGTATTACACCAAAGGCATTTGCTTGTATTATTTCACTGAATATTATACTTTTTTAAGTCTGTTTCATAAGGCATCCTATGCACTTTTTTTTCATCATCCGTAAATAGCAAACTCCTCATTTGCTTGCCTCAGCCTAAATTTTAATGAGTGAAAACAAAAATTAAATCTATCTTTTCTGTACAACACTTGGACCTCCTGGTATTTGTCACAGTATGAGAAATCTAAAATAATAGAAAAAAATTAATGATAGCAATGAGAATGAATATGTAGAGTATCGATAATATCTCTTCTGTCAAGTGTTCTTCACATATGCTGGCATAAAATTCAACAGTACAATTATCATGGTTATTACTAGCAATTCAGTAGTGCTTTCTAGATTTACTTAATTTTCTGACTTCACTTGCAATTCCTTATCTGAAACTGTGTTGTCAGTGCTTGATGCTGTAGCTTGCTGCTCAGAAAGGTCACAAAAACATTGAGTAAATATTTTCATCGGTAGTGGGCCCTCTGAAAATATTTTGACATGCAGAACAGGTCTTTTTGTCCCTCATCCAAAACTTAACAACAATGTTTAGTGTTATAAGCGAATTATGATTTGCCCAACGGCCTTTTGTGAAATACCTTGCTTTTCCCCAATCACGTCTTATAGGTTGTATGCCTGTAAAATTAACATCACACCTAATACCAGCTGGTAGTTACATAGAACAGAAGTGTTACTTCTGTTGAGCTGGTGAGCTTACTTGTGCTGTGCATTCAGGTGAGCTTACTTGTGCTATGCATGTTGGAAAAAAGGCAGATAACAGCTGGTATCCATGTTGTTGTAAGTAAGTAGTAATATTTTTCAAAAATATTTCCACAGTATCATTAGATATGGAACACTGGTAAGAATGCAGAACAATTTAAATTTCTAGCTGAACTTCAAAGGATGGTACAGAAAAACAGAAGTGAAACAGCTAAGACTGTTTACTATTTTTTTTAATGTCATTCTCTGTCTTCCATTTTATCTCTTTGGAGTATTTTCAAAGATGGAGAGCAACACACACCTTAGTCTGAACCAGCTATACTTAAGGCAAGTTTCACAAAACAGAAGCGGTAAAATCACCCAGACAGAATATGTTAGGTTGCTTCTTAGAATGTAACTATAGACATCTCAGTATTAACAGACTTCAGGAAGAGGCTCCTCAAACTTCCTGTGTAGGACATTTTAAAATATCAATATGCTTATTATTCTTTCAATTAATGTTCTTAAACCACGCAACTCTTTAGAAGGACTGAACATGTGTGAAAAATGTCATTATAAATTTTTGCTGGTAGTCTGTGGTAGAAGAGATGCAATCACACCTTTTTGTATGAGGGTACTGATACTACAGAGTAAATTTGATTACCAAAAGAATTGCTACCCCAAAACCGAGTTTGTTCATTTTCCAGAAGAACCTTCTCCGTATTACAACTAATCAAACAAAATCAAAACAGATTTTTCAGTTACTTTGGAGCCAAATTAATTTTGTGTTAATGAATACTGGTTTATTGCTATTTCACAATATTGTCCCTGACAATATTTCACAATTATTCTAAGGCCAAGAGACTGTCTAGGTTTGGCTTTCACTGCTTACTCTCGGCTTCCTGATTGTGGTTTGAATCAGATTTGAAGAGAACTGTCTCTAGTGATCCAGTGTCTGGAAACTTTAAAGACACTTATGTTACTCAGAGAAAGTTCTGGACTATTTTGTAGAACTTTCTTCCAGGTTTGGTATGTTAGAGAGAACCTGCAGTGCCATCAATGTCTTTGCAAGTTTCTGAGCCTACATGGACCTGTAAAGGGTTGGCACAGTAATCCTGAGGTTATCACTATCCTCCTGCCTTTACCTTCACCATTCCTTGTGCAACAAGAAAAAAAGTGTCCATGCAGATATCTCCACATGTATATAGTTTTTAAGGACTAAAACAGAATCACAGAATCACAGAATGGTCGGGATTGGAAGGGACCTCTGGAGATTATCTAGTCCAACCCCCCTGCCAGAGCAGGGTCACCTACAACAGGTTGCACAGGATGGCATCCAGGAGGGTTTTGAATGTCTCCAGAGTGGGAGACTCCACAACATCTCTGGGCAGCCTGTTCCAGTGCTCCACCATCCTCAAAGTAAAGAAGTTCCTCCTCATGTCAAGATGGAACTTCCTATGTTCAAGTTTGTGCCCGTTACCTCTTGTCCTATCACTGGGCACCACTGAAAAAAGACTGCTCCCATCCCTCTGGCACCCTCCCTTTAAGTATTTGTAAGCATTAATAAGATCCCCCCTCAATCTTCTTTTCTCTAGACTAAAGAGACCCAAGTCCCTCAGCCTTTCCTCATATGAGAGATGTTCTAATCCCCTAATCATCTTTGTAGCCCTTTGCTGGACCCTCTCCAGCAGATCCCTGTCTTTCTTGAACTGGGGAGCCC
>NW_009649614.1:1171270-1178424 GCF_000708025.1 Charadrius vociferus
CCTGTGAGGATGATGTGGGAGACAGTGTCGAAAGCCTTGCCAAAGTCAAGGTAGACAACACCTACTGCCCTCCCCTCATCCACCCATCCAGTCACTTCATCATAGAATGCTATCAGATTAGTCAGACATGACTTCCCCGTGGTGGATCTGTGTTGACTACTTCTGATAACCTTTTTTTTTTCCAGGTGCTTTGAGATGACACCCAGAACAAGCTGTTCCATGATCTTTCCAGGGATGGAGGTGAGCCTGTAGTTTCCTGTGTCATCCTTCTTGCCCTTTTTGAAGACTGGAGTGACATTGGCTATTCTCCAGTCGTCAGGCACCTCACCTGTTCTCCAGGACCTTTCAAAGATGATGGAGAGCGGCCCAGCAATGACTTCCCCCAGCTCCCTCAGCCCTCGAGGCTGCATCCCATCAGGCCCCATGGACTTGTGTATATCCAGTTTATCTAACTGATCTCTAACTTGTTCCTCAAACCAGTTTGTCATTCTGTTGTGTTGCATTATGCAAGGTTGCCCTTGCTGTTCTAATCAAGTATCTTGTTCTGGGTCCCTGCTATTCATTTCCTAGCCAGCTAACGGTACCAAATCCTTCTTCACCAACTCAATGTACCCGAACAGGCAGCTCACTGTGTTTACTTTCATGTTCCTTCACTTAATCTGTCATACAGGGCTGCCAGAATTGAATTAACTAATTCCATGTCTTCCAGCACATCTTTGAGTTGCACCTTTATTTTGCAGCATGTCCCAAGTACTTTGCGATACAGCCTTATTGCAGGTGATGCAAAATAAAACAAAACTTGTTTTGTGTGCTACGAAATATCTCACACAAAACACATTTAGACATTTGTTGGGTTTTTGTTTTTTTTTTTTTCTTGAGAGATAGTATAAAATAATAAAGATATGAGAAACAGAACAGGAATAACTTTGTTTTGTGTGAGATCACTGTGACTTTTTCATCCCATTTTGAAAAGCATTAGAGTTTAAAAACTCCACGGCCTTCCATGCTACAAATGCTCTTAATTTTTTAATAACTTTTCATGACATAATATGTTTTGTATTATTGTACAAAAAAAAAAAAAGGCAAATAAGGACATGTTGTAGAAGTAAGTGTTTAAAAATTAGAAGGTGCCCAATTTAATGTTGATTGTGCCAACTCAACCTGGTTTTGGCATTGTGATACTTTCTTAATTTCATAACTTTTAAAATATTTTGTTCTCTGACAAAACCTTTTCCTAACACATACAAACCATCAGAATAAATCAAAGTTTTGTCATGAATAATATGTAAAATTTGGAAGATGTTTTCACTGCAAAATTTGGAAGATGTTTTGTGCAAGGGACAAAGAACTACAAAAAGAGAAGAGTGGTAAAGGGTGGGACAACTGCTTTATACGTAGGATTATATCTTTGCCTTTCCAAGAGAGTGCCTGTGTGGTGGTTTGCAAGATTGGAATTTCATGGCCGATGAGTATTTGTTATTATGTATGTAATATAATGGAAATATATCATATAATTAGATACACTCAGAGTGTACTTGCAGGGTGTTAAATTAAAGCAGGATGTGCAACATTGTCTGGCATTCCTAACTTTTTTTAAAATAAATAGACACTTACCTGAATAAAATCCATGGCATAGTTAGAGCTGCTTAGACAGATCTGAGGCAAGAAAAGAAAAGCTAGCGGTGAGTGACTTGTGGAATTTATCCTGGTTGGAAGAGAGGGCAGCTGTTGATAGCTGCAAAACACAAAGGTTGCAGTGCAGCTGAAGGAGATGTAGAGGATGGACGCAGGTGGGCAACAGGCCAGAAAAGCTGGTTGCACATAGGTGTCAGCAGCTTTGCTGTCATGTCAAAGGGATAGCCCAGGAGAGGGAAATGCTTATATTGGTAAATGGTTGTTGGGCAATAGTGTGATTCTCAGCAGTCACGAGCACCAAACACCTTGCTTCCTAAGCAAAGCTTTTAAATTATGTCCCTTGGTTGCCCTTGTTAAATTCTTTCCAGCTGCATTTCTCCTTCACTCACAGCAGCCTCCAAAATAAATGTCCCACCAGCTAAACTTCTAGCCCATTGGAAGGCTTATCTGTTGTTTCCAAAAAGCTCTATTTGAATCTAACTAGTAACTTCAGAATAGGATAGGCTTGTATGACAGGTACTACAGTTGGAAGTCATCAGTGTCTGCAGAGTGAATTAAATTAAGTGTGTTAGTCACACCTTCTTCTGAATTTTAACTGCTATCAATTTCAATTGCTGGTAAGAACTGGAAAAAATGTTAGAGGTTTTCTTGTCTCCACAATAACAGATTCCAAATTGATGTGTTCAAATGATAATAGTTGGTGTTTAAAAGGTTTTAAAAAATCACTTTTTTAAAGTCTTCACTAGAAGTCTTTCTTCTTCTAGTTTATCAAAATGTCATTTAATGTGACCAAAAAGCAGAACTGTGGCATGACCTCTTATACCCCATAAATAATGAGTGGGAATAAGCAAATTGTAAAAATGTAGAGCGGAATAAAATAGCTGGCAAACAACAGACTCTGAAAGACATTTCTATATAACCTTAAACAATTCTTGATAATTGACAAATTTTATTTAGAAAAATCTAAGTCTCTTTGCAGAAAAAATCTTAAACAAAGCTATGCTCCCTAGATTTATCAAACAAATGGTATGCTGTGAATTTCTCATCCAGCTGGATTCAGAATTAAAAAGGAAAGCTAGCCATTCTTGCATGGATGAAGTGAGACCTTAATGAATAGCAATGGGTATATTCCTATCCTGTTGTGGAATTTATCTGAAAAATGTGTGCGTGCAACAATGATTTATGCTAATTTGATTTATGAGTTTAAGTACCCAAGCAACCAGATAAGACCATATATTCACATATATACACTCCCTTAATTACAGATTTCACGTTGCCTTGGTGTGTTCTGGGTGTTTTTTGTTTTTTTCTTTCACGGTCTATAGAAAACTCTGGTAAATTAAATGTATTTCTTGTTCTAGCACAAGGAATGGTTTATATGTTAAATTCACTAATAATCAGCACTGGTTAAGCAATAATTTTTTCTTTTCTGTTGAATGCATCTCATTTCTTCCTTCTCTTTTGTGTAATAGTTAGTTTCTATGTTTTGCAAATGAGACAACTAAAATAACAGCCAGAACACAAAAGGTATAATAATTAATTACAGCATGAATCACCAGCAAATTCTACTTTAATACCCTCTGTATGTACAATAAAGGGGAATCGAAATATTTTTTTCTGTGTCAACATTCTCTCTCCTTTTACTTCATTAAATCAAGATGATATAAGTCCCAGGAGACAGGAGTGCAAATTTTAAAGCTGTATTGATTTAACCTTCCCTTTGTAAATATTTCATAGTTCTATAATGTGCAAATGCAGTCATGCACAGAACAAAGGACTGCACTTTTCTGTTAGTACCCAGAAGGGCTGTATGACAGTATTTATTATGCCATTTAAACAATATTACATAGGAAAACACATGAGGATATTTTGTCATTGTTATAAATGTCAAGGAGGATTGATACATTTTTTTTTCAAGTGAAATTTTCATTAAGAAAGGCTATTTCAAATTGTGACTTTCTTGAAGGAATGAAAGGCCATTTGTTAATTACCTTTTTTTAGCTTCCCCCTCCCACTATGATTTGATGAAGATAGGTTTGATGAAAGGGTACTTCTCTCAGTGCTTCACAGTTTTCTGTTTTTTTCCAGACAATTTTCAGTTCTGAAATTTCAACATCCAAATAATGTTCATGACAAATGAGCAGGGGAAGATTTTGGGGTGGATTATCCAGTCTCTAATGGCTTCTATGTGTTCCCCTGGCAAAAAAAAAAAAAAAAAATCCTGGAAATTGAATGTACTGAGGCCCTGAAGAACCCCACAGTGGTTTGTGTGCAGATTATGACTCTTCTCAAAGCCTCTTTGTAAAAGCATTATTCAAAAGTACAATAATGATCTGAGATTTTCATTCTAATATGAACTTTTTCTTGATTAGTACATGTTATATTTCCAACACCGATATCTAAATTTGTCTTATAATTGGAGACTTTTTCTCTGAACAAGAAATGCTACGGTTTCTTGCAATAGGAATCTGATGTTGACAATTTCAGTGCCAGTAGTGGTAGAGTTTAAACCAAATAGGGGACCTGTTGCTAGCATGCAAAAGCTTCTGGTGGGAAACTTATATTTTACAATCTCTTTCTGGGCTGATTAGAAGTATAAATTTTATGCAGAAATTTTAATATATCGTTCAAGTCCAGTTCTGCAGATTTTAAAAGTTCATATATAAAATCAAGATCACCTACACCTAACCATAACCATACTGACATTAAAATGTCAGGCCCTTTTTCTTGTCAAAGTGCTTGTCTCAAAAGTGTTCTTATTGGAGTGATACCAGTTGGTGTGAGCTGAACTTTGGTCTTTTTTTCCTCTATTAATAATCTGTGATGGTTTGGAAGAATCAGTGCAGTATTAACCTCCATGTCGTTTCATTGTGACACATTAGCATGAACATTACTAAGGATACTCACTTTAGGAATATTATGTTACTTAGTCAGCTCCACTACCATTTGTAAGATGTCACCCAGTCTTAATAAGCATACTATTTGCTTTAATGACAGATGAAGTCTTTTACTGTATCAGGACAACTCTTCTTTTTTTAACTTTTCATTTATAACCTCAAGCTTGACTCAGGTTTTCCTAGAAGTCAATTTTCCAGGAAAATGAGAGAGAAACAATCTGTCATTTATTTACAAATGTGTATTTTTTTTTTTTTGCTTCTTGTCTGTGTATTGCCATGAGCTGTCAGTCTACAGAACACACATGGAATTTATGCTCTGAATAGGGCATTAGAGCTATGCCTTTAATTTACCTTTTGTTTTACATATACATGTGTATATACATAAGGCAAGCTCTATTTGAAGTGTGACAAATGCTCATCACCTTCACCATCTGTCAAAAAATAGCTGTATAATATTTTACTATAATAAAATTGTTGAGGGAAATTAACAGTAGAAAAAGGGCCAGTCTGCTACTGTATGAGTCCACATGGGCCTTATTGTTGGATTCAGTGGGATTAATTTTTGACATAATATGCAAAAGTCTGAAAGTTGGCAAGGTTTATTTCTTAAATGTTCATATTTGTGTGGATAGTTTGCATAACACCTCAGTTTTAGAGAAACTGAAATAAAGAATGCCATAAGTAAAAATTCTGGTATTTCATATATATTAGGACTCCACACTCTGAATTTTGCCATGGTTCATAAATTTGTCCTGGGTCTCCCTGGTGATCTCTTGTCCTTTTTTCATATAGGGAATAGCAGAAAGCCTAAAGAGACTCATGTATTACTCACTTTTTTAGCTCTAGACCTTAATATCCCAGAACTGAAGCTAGGTGATGTGCTCCAAAAAGTGATCATCAGACCAATCAGATATCAAAAAAGGAGATATCATACCACCATTTAAAGTGAATAAAATCCCAGATGGACTTTGCTTTGTTAAGAACACCCAACAAACTATAATATTAATGTTTTCCTTCTTTTTTTTTGAAGATCTTTTAGAAATCAAAGTGTCAGTGTAATTTTTCTCTGCAATCTCAATTCTTGGACCTGATTCTCTGTTGTGGGAACATATCCTGTACCTGAGGAAGAATTTATCTCTCCGTTCACTGTGTGAATAGTAGCACAGCTGTGTGTGCTGATACTGATTTTGCTGAGCTAAAAGCTTTTTTGTTAATGAATTAAGATTTTTTTTTTTTTTTAAGCAGAAAAATATGTATTTTGAAGACAATAGGTTTGGGCTTTGAAAGTTACATAGCTACTATTTACCCTAAACTCTCTCGTGATTCCACATGCTGTCACTCCTCTTTGATGCTGTTTTATGACTCCTTTCCACAGCTATGGTTGTGCTCACCCTGTTCATCATTTTTTTTTTTTTCATCTTCCCTCTTGCACTTCATTATAGAAACCCCGTTTGTTCTTTTCCTTTTAAAGTATTTAATCAGCAAATCTAAACCCTTCAGTTTTGTATCATTTCCTGTATACTAAATTCTTTGTTGTTTGAAAAGTTAACTTTTAATTTAATTTTTACTCAAAGCATTTTCTGCTTTCTCATTGGAGCTATGAAAGATTGAGTATTGTGAAAGACCATCCTTTCCAGCTCCTGGCTGGAATTAAGGGAGCCCTGCAGGCTGGCTGTAGCTAGATCCAAAAGTCCTGGTTATAAATTTACAACGCAAATGTGCCCCTTTGAAGAGATGACATACTGCATTTACATCAGCAACATGCATCCAGCATGTTCATCCAGCAACTAGGCTACACAGGGACACTCAACGTTATCGATCTCCTGCCACATCAGATATTTCTTACCTTAATTTTCACTTGCAACAACCTAGCAGTAAGTCTCAGGGAAAAGTGGAAAGGTAAACTTTGACTGTTTTCCTCAAAGTCATCCTGAATAAAGGCAGCTTGCTAGAGTTCAAATTTATTGTTTATAATAAATCTAAGTAAATAAATTTGCGAAGACTTTTTTTTTTCCCTGTTGTAAATAGGGCTAAACTAACTATCTAATTGCATTTGCAAGATTTTAATAAAGGAGCCCAAGATTTCTTTTGCTGTATTACTTCATCATGCAATTAAAACGCAACATTCAGAAATGGAAAATATTTAAAATGATAATTCCAAGCAAACGTTCTTGTTGAAAGGGAAAATTTTTGGAATATTTTTCCAACAGTAAGCATATTGAAAATGTAACTATTGGTAGATAATAGGCATAAAAATAGGCAAATGAAACTACCACATATACTGCTGCATTCCAGCCCTATGATTATTGGGTTTTGGGGAACTAAGCAAGTTGAAGAGCTTTTATTGTGACTATTGTTTAAAGAATAGAAGTATTAAAGGTCTGAAACATAAAGAAGTGTGAAGATATAGGAATTATGAGTGATCCTGTAAGTATGTAAAATAATTCAAATATTACAAAAATTATGAAAGAAAGGACTAAGAGGCAAAATAAACATGTCATGAACAAAATCTGAGCACTGGGTTCCCTGGCTGCAATAAAGGGTAAAGTTTAAAAAAACACAAACAATTGTTTTGAATTTGTAAATTATGGAATCAAAATGTACTTAAGTGGAAGTATAGAA
>NW_009649614.1:1178447-1179592 GCF_000708025.1 Charadrius vociferus
GTGTTTGCCCATATTCAGCCTTTACATAAGGAGTAGTAGTCACTTAACGTTTGATAAGAATCAAACCTAAGCTTTAACAATCATCGTAATAATATTTTTTCATTATACCTAGGTTAAAAATTTGGTTCATGGATATTAAGCCTCCAGTGAAATTTTTGCAAAGCACATTTCCATTCCTTTTGGCTTGACTTTCAACACTTATAGTGAAAACAAACATAACATATACCTGCATATTATTTATCAGTGGAGGATGCAATAAAATGAAGCTTCTGTTCAGGCAGCAATACACCTAACACTCTGATTTTAATAGTAGAGAGGAGTAAACAAGACATTAGCAACATCTGTATGTAACTTCAGCTGGACTGTGGATTGTTGTGAACCAGCATGTTGTGAAGTCAGAGATGAAATAAACTGAAAAAACCTAAGCTTTACATAGCATTGCTTATTGAGCTAATGGGGCTTATTTTGGGCACAGGGAACTGTCAGTGTGGGGAATAATGAAGGATCAGAAATGCTGACTGGGAAAAAAAAGACAACAATATAACGGTTTAAATTGAAAGAAAAAAAACAACCAACAAACAGTTTGGGAAAATCATCTCCAAGACACAGTAAAGCTTAGTGGGACAGTGGGATCATATACAGTCTTGTTCCAGTGCTTGACTTTCTGCTGCAACATCCTCTCTGTGGTCATGCATCCCTGGATTTTCAGGCATTTATGCTCTTTCATAAAAGCTTTATGAAAATGAGAAGGCAGGCCACCCACTTGCTCTTCTTTCCGCAGGAACTGCTTGCCTCTTAGCTACACTCAAGGAGAGGAAAAAAAAAGGAGAAGGCAAAAAGGTCCAAAAGGACACACAGAGTAAAGGGTCTGTGTAATGAGCTGGGTTATAAGCCATTTCTGGAGAAACTAAAGGAGACTGAAGTAAAGCTAGCTATGTTGGACAGTCATTAGATAGTTCTGTGTTTAGATTAAGTTACCTTAGAGTTAATGTTCTTCTAAATTTGTGGAAATGTTCTAATTTCGTGAAGCTCTTTTAATGTGACATATGTGCAGTTCATATAGCAATTTGAAGTAACAAGCTGCAGTTTTTTTATGGGAAGGCTTACAATGGTTGTTACCTTAGGAAAAAAAAAAAAAAAAAGAT
>NW_009649615.1:0-492 GCF_000708025.1 Charadrius vociferus
GCATGTTCATCTTGAAGCGCTTGCTGGGCGCCACTTGATGATAACTGAACTGTCTGCTGGAAATATAACACAGCATAGAGGGAACAGTCCCAGAGGTTCCTGGAGTGCGTGGAAGACAACTTCCTAACACAGCTGGTGAGGGAACCAACTAGGGAAAGCGCCCTACTGGACCTACTGTTTGTTAACAGAGGTCTTGTGGGGGATGTAAAGGTTGGAGGTTGTCTTGGGCTCAGTGATCATGAAATGGTAGAATTTTCAATTCTTGGTGAAGCGAGGCGGGGAGCCAGCAGAACTGCCACCTTGGACTTCCGCCTGTTCAGGAGCATGGTTGAGAGTGTCCCTTGGGAGGCAGTTTTGAAGGGCAAAGGTGCCCAGGAAGGCTGGTCTTACCTGACCATACTTCAAGCAGGTACTCTTAAAAGCACAGGAGAAGGCCATCCCCATGTCCTGAAAAAACGAGCTGACGGGAAGAAGACCAGCCTGGCTAAATAG
>NW_009649616.1:0-208 GCF_000708025.1 Charadrius vociferus
ATCTCTTTGGCAGTTCAGAATTACTGTAACATTAGTCTTAAGTGAAGTTCAGTACTAAACTTTTTTTTCTCATTACACGTTCAGGAAACAGCTCCTTTCATTTAGGGAAAAAGATTGGAATAATTCATTATTCTAACCAGTGCAAGCAAAAATAATCAATTTTGTAAATTTTTTTTTCCCCCCAAAGCTTAATTATTTTCTAAATCAG
>NW_009649617.1:0-567 GCF_000708025.1 Charadrius vociferus
TGTAAAGCCATGAAACGGCGTGTGAAGAGGTGGCAGGGCGTGCACAGCCGTGTAAAGGTGTGTAAAGCTGTGTAATGCCGTGTAAAGCTGTGTAAAGGCGTGCGAAGCCGTGTAAGGATGTGTAAGGACATGTAAAGCCGTGCAATGCCGTGTGATGCTGTGTGATGCCGTGTAAAGCGGTGTGATGCCGTGTAAGGCCGTGTAAAGCTGTGAGATGCCATGTAAGGACGTGTAAAGCCGTGTGATGCCGTGTAAAGCCACGTGATGCCATGTAAGGACGTGTAATGCCGTGTGATGCCGTGTAAAACTGTGTAAAGCCGTGCGATGCCGTGTAAAGCCGTGCGATGCTGCGTAAAGCCATGTGATGCCATGTAAAGCCATGTGATGCCATGTAAGGACGTCTAAAGCCGTGTGATGCCGTGTAAAGCCGTGTAAAGCCATGTGATGCCGTGTAAAGCCGTGTGATGCCATGTAAGGACGTGTAAAGCCGTGCGATGCCGTGTAAAGCCGTGTAAAGCCATGTGATGCCGTGTAAAGCCGTGTGATGCCATGTAAGGACGTGTAAAG
>NW_009649618.1:0-2797 GCF_000708025.1 Charadrius vociferus
GGAGTATCAGGGAGTGTGAGAAAGAAACCGAGTGGTGGAGCCATGCTTTGAGCTCCCCGAAAGAGCGACCGGGCCAGTCACCAGAATTACAAGAAGATCACAGGGCTCTGATCTCCTTGCCCTGTAGGGCTGAAGGCACTGAAGGCAGTGGCCTACCAGAAAATGGTGCATGGAGGCAAGTCTGTGCTAGGGCGGGCAAACAAACCCCCTCCTTGCCCACCTCCCCTCCCCAGGTGCCTGTGTGCAGTAGGGATGAGGCCCCTGGCTGTGGCAGACCAGCCAAAGGACAGTGAGGCTGACGGTCCAAATACACCAGAGGAGTTGCCGGGACCGGAAAGGCCTACTCCCCCTATTATGACCACCTCTACGAGGAAGAAAAGGCGGGTTGTAGTTGCGGGCAACTCAGCTCTGAGGGGGACAGAGGGTCCAATATGTAGGGCAGACCCCGCTCTTAGGGAAGTCTGCTGCCTCCCTGGGGCACGGGTTAGGGACATCACAAAGAAACTCCCTGGCCTGGTGCGGCCCTCGGATTACTGCCCACTGCTTCTGTTCCATGTCGGGGGTGACAAAAGTGCACTCTGGAGAGTCAGGATGATGAAAAGAGGTCTCAGGGCCTTAGGACAGCATGGGAATACGGAGCACAGGTTATTTTTTCTTCGCTGCTTCCGGTTGGGGCAGTGACATTGGAAGAAAGAGCCGAGGCTCAGGCTGTTAATATGTGGCTCCGTGGCTGGTGTGACCGCCAAAATTTTGGTTTTTTTGACAATGGAATGGCCTCTTTGGCACCAGGCCTGCTGGCATCAGACGGGGTTTGTCTCACTCAAAGGGGGAGAAGGGTCTTTGCTCAAAAGTTAGCAGGGCACATTGACAGGGCTTTAGACTAGACTTGACGGGGAAAGGGGGTGTTCTCAGGCCTGACAGTGACAAGCCAAGGGACGATGCTCCAAGGATAGAGGAACGGGGTGCTGGTGAGGGCCTGCAGCTGTTTGCTCTGAGGTGTGCTGGCTACGCTGCAGCACCCTTAAAAGTCTTATGTAGATGTGCCAGGAGCTGCTGGGGTAACAGGAGGCAATGGGGGGGCAGCGTTAATTCATGGCAAAGGAATGCCGAGCTAGAGATGTTAGCATGCCTCCAAGGCTACGATCTCAGATCTCATTGGCACCAGGGAACCGTGGTGGGATGGCTCCTGCGACTGGAGTGCTGGCATGGAAGGCTACAGGCTCTTGAGGAAAGACAGGCAGGGGAAGGGAGGAGGCGGTGCTGCCCTGTGTGGTGGTTTGGCCTCAGCTGGCAACAAAGAACCACGTGGCCGCTTGCTCACCCCCCCAGCCGTGGGGGAAAATGGGGAGAAAAAGGCAAACCTCGTGGGTGTACATAAAGGCAGTTTAACAGAACAGCAAAGGAAAGAGAAAACCAGTAACAATACCCGCGATAAAGGAACGTAGAAACGCAATGAGGGTACCACCGCTCCCCCACCAGACCCGGACCACCCCAGCCCGCTCCCAGCAGCCGCTGCCTGCCACTTCCTTCCACTTCCTGCCCTGTGCCCGTCCAGCTCCCCCCTATAGCCCGGGCATGGCTCACATGGCATGGAATACCTGTGTCCCCTGCCGCTCCTTGGGGAAATTAACCCCATCCCTGCCAGAACCAGGACACCCTATGTGTACGTGACCAGGTGGAGCGCATGGAGCTTGGCCTAGGGGTGGATAAAGAGCTGACTGAGAGCCTCTGGGTCAGGATTAACGGGAAATCAGGAGCAGGGGACACGACAGTGGGGGTCTGCTACAGACCACCTGGCCAGGAAGACCGAGTGGATGAGGCCCTCTATAGACAGATAGGGGTGGCATCACGGTCCCAGGCCTTGGTCCTCATGGCCACCCCGACAGCTGGTGGAAGGGTAACACAGCAGGGCGTAGGCAATCCAGGAGGTTCTTGGATTGTACTGACGACAACTTCCTTCTCCAAGTGGCAGAGGAGGCAACAAGGCGAGGAGCTATGCTGGACCTTGTCCTTGCCAACAAGGAGGGGCTGGTAGGCAGGGTCACACTCCAGGGTAGGCTGGGCTGCAGTGACCATGAAATGGTGGAGTTCAAGATCCTCGCAGCAGCGAGGAAGGTGCGCAGCAAGCAGAGCACCCTGGACTTCAGGAGAGCTGGTTTTGGCCTCTTGAAGAATCAGCTGGGTATGGTGCCACGGGATGAAGCGCTGGAGGGAAGAAGGGCCCAAGAAAGTTGCTTAATATGCAAGGATCATCTTCTCTAAGCTCAGGAGCGATGCACCCCGACAAAGAAGGCGACAGGCAGAAAAGCCAGGAGGCCTGCATGGATGAACAAGGAGCTCCCGGACATGCTCAGAAGTAAGCAGGAGGCCTATAGAGGGTAGAAACAGGGGCGGGTAGCCCGGGAGGAATACAGAGCAATTGTTCGAGCAGCCAGGGATCAGGTCAGGCAAGCTGCAGCCCAGGTTGAATTAAATCTGGCCAGTGGCATCACGACAAAGAAAAAATCCTCCCAGAAGTGTGTCAGCAAGAAAAGAAGGACTAGGGAAGATGTGGGCCCTCTCCGGAAGGAAACGGAAGAGCTGGTCCCCCAGGCAAGAGACAAAGCCGAGGTACTCAACAACTTTTTTGCCCCGGCCTTCGCTGGCAAAGACTGCAGCCACACTACCCATGCTGCAGGAGGCAAAGGCGAGCACTGGGAAAATGAAGAAGCGCCCACTGTAAGTGAAGATCAAGTATGAGACCACCTAAACCTGGTGAGGGTCCTGCTGGGATACATGCGCGGGTCCTGAGGGAACT
>NW_009649619.1:0-27053 GCF_000708025.1 Charadrius vociferus
TTACTACATGGATTTACAGTAGTATGAGTTGGCATTACTTCATCACTGCATATGTTACTTTCTCTGAAACCAACAGGTGTCTTCAGCCTGTTGGTTTGATTTAGAGACAGGAAAAGTTTGATTTGGAAAAGGTAAAAACATTAGCTTGTGTAACACAAACAGGGAATAAAGGGCAACTTTTTTATTTTCCTCCTAAAAGATACTGGCTGTCTCAATGATTCCCTCAAGCATTTTCCACAATGCAAGGAGAAGTTACTCCATTGGCTGGCATTTTTCCAGTTTGTTGCTGTAATCCTGGTTTGTTAGTCCCTTAGAGTAAGAAAGGATAACAGGATTCACAAGGATTCATAATGGATGGTTACAGAAAGAATAACCCCATCTTCTACATAGCTACTGAGGAAGCACCATTAAAGCCAATGTGTCAAAGTCACAGCATTTTAAAACAGAGCATGGTGTCATCTGGACAACAGCAGTGAAGGTCACATGATAATAAGAATTATTACAGCTCTTTTGCTGAGGACAGGATTATCAAATTAATTTTGTAAATTCTACAAGGGACTTCCCTGACTCAGAAGAGCATACAATTAACAACTGTCAAAGACAGTTTCAGAAAAGGAACATATGGAGGGATACTGGACTCAACAAGATAGAAACTACTGATGGAGAGCGTGCACTTTAAGAAGAAAGGAGGAACTGGTAGGGAAAAGAACGAATAGCAGGAGCCAAAGCACTGCTTCAAATACAGGAAAGGCAAAGCTGAAAACAACACAACATGCTGTTGTGTGGAGGGATCTCTAGATTACTCCCCCTACACCAAGAAATCCATGGTGCTTAGTCACCTTCAGGCCTGCAGGCACTAAGTTTATCATTAGAGATACCACAGTGATTTTTTTTTTTTAGCCGGACATCAGTACTAATGAATAAGTATCTTACATATCACATCACTTTTTCTGACGCTTTAGGCTTTCCTTGGTCAAAATAATTAAAGCTTATTCACTAGAATAATCCCTTGTTCCTACAGGTTGCTGTAGAAGCAGGTCTTAGAAATAAGCCAGGTAAGAAGAGAAGTGGACTTCAGTGTTTTGCATGAGATGTGAGATCGCCCATCAGAATAAAAACAAAATTAATCAGGTGCTAATTCAGAAAAGAACAGTTTTTAAAAGGTGGTCATAATGACAGCAGTCAGTTATGAAAATAAACTGGTATGCTGTTAGCCCAACCAATACCAAAACCATAGTTAAAGAATCCCCTTCCACTGAGCATCTGGAGCAAGTTCTAAATGATCTTATCTTAGCTTTGTAATTATATGTACCATTTTCAGAGAAGTCTCAAGATGTACTTTAAACTTCTGGATTTATGCCATAAAAACATTGTCCATTAACCCCAATTAACAGAAATATGTGAGACTTACTTCTGCTCCAAACCAAAGCTGTCCTGCAAGGTTGTCATGGCGTATTTCCTCTGGAAACTTAACACAAAAGTCTCGGTTGGCCCGTTCATGTGGAATGCATTCATCCATGATTTGATTTATGATGTTCAAAACATTATCCTGAAGGAAGATATAGGATCGCATATATACTGTTCCCACAGAAATCCCACAACATTTTTTTTAACTTTTAATTGAATTTATTAGTGAGGCAACCGACTAATTAAGATGGAAAATGCAGTATTTAACTCTTATAGTCATCACACACAGAAAAAGAGGATATTGCAAGAAGAATGGCAAACTTCACTTTTTCTAGTTTTCCTAGAAACTATTTCTCAGATTCACTGCACTTTGACTACTTTAGTGGGACTTCTGATGAGGAGGCATGATTTAAAGAGCTCATTACCACCAGCTATCTGTAAAATAGCAGAAAACAAACTAGAAGCAGAAGTAAATTAGATTTCTTCTCATTTCCTCTCGGCAGTCCCAAAGTGCAGATATGTACTTCATTCTTCCCCAAAAGAACACCTGACAGAGTACCCTGGGGATGTTAGAAATTGAGTTATATTGGGACCACTGGGGTTGAATAAACTCATTCTGGGAATCTAAAAGCAGGTAGTTTCCACACTTGAGTGCCCAGTGGGCAAGGGCTGGCACACCTGCCTTGCCATCCTACCCCCTGGCCATCCAGGAGGATAGGGGGACACCGCACAAGTTAGTGTCTTAATAACTGCTCTGATCAACAGCTGCACCAGGACAAAGATCAAAGACCTATAACCAGCTTCTTGATGTGCAGTAAATAATCTGTATTCATTCATTTGAAAAGATAATTTTCACATGCCCCTGCTGGGAGTTGCATGAAATTTGATTAACATAATAAAGGTAGATTCAGAGCATGAAAAAGGCTGAGTGCTTTCATTAAATATGTTTTATCTGTCTCATGCTTCTTCCATTATTTACAGAATTCATGTTCTGTTTAAAATATTTTTCAAACAAATAAAACCAAATCTGTCTGTATAGAACTGTTTGACAGAATTGCTTTAAGTTTACCCTTCACTGTTTTATTTTCCTCTGCATTTAAAAAAAATAATGCAAGACAGGAATTTTGAAGAAACCTGCCCCTTTGGTGTGTTCCCCAGTGAGAAAGACAAAACCTAAAGGTACAAAAAATGATTCACGTTTTCTGTAATTACAGTGCAGACTGCTGTAACTGCTCTTGCCACACAATAATCTTAACATTGATGCCATGATCACAGTTGTCTTCATCCAAATTAAATAAACAAGCCATTGGCAATATTACACATTGATAAAAGGTTCTCTATGTTTTAACAATTAAAACATTTTCACATAGATGTATTTTTTTGCAAATCTGTCATGATGTAACATTTCATTTCATGAAAGTTGTTAAAAACAAACAAACACCACCCCATATACTTAACACACACTGGCACACATAATATTCAACCACCTTCTCTAGAAACAAATCTGAAAACCAAATGCTCTGTAGGTCCTCCATGACATCATAACACAGACCATCGCCAGCAGGTATGAGAAAACACAAGAAAAAGCCAGATTCACAGACATACAAAATACTTAATTTTGGAGAAGCTCACTCTGCTGGGTATAACATACTGCCAGGATTAGTGGGGCATTTGGATCTCTAGGAATTCAAAGAAATGCCCACTGCAGAAATTGAGGGAAAACAACCTCACAATAATCCCTAGCATAACTACAAGAGGAACTTCAGTTCAAATCCTGGAAGACACAACAGAGCAAAGATGCCCACACCCTGTTTTGGCACTGCTGTCCTGAACCACTGGGTGAAGAACAAGGCAGACTGCCACCACCTCCCCTCTCCAGGATAAAATGGAGACAGTCAATGTGTGCAAATTAGTGTGATGCTTTAGGGTGAGAAAAAAACTAATAGCAAGTTTCCTATTTTCCTTCCTTCCACTTCTTGATTCCTGGTATTGACTATACTTCTCTCATCATTATTTAGCTAGGTGTAGCTGGGGAACCAAAATATTTTGAATGTAGGTCCCATAAGGAAATCAACTCCTAGACCATTTAGTTACAGAGCAAAGAATGAAACTGAGGATTAAAGCACTTAAATTGCAGAAGGACACCAGTCACCCACAATGTAATTTAAATCACTTACTGATCTATTTTGATATCAGGTGCTCTGCCTGTAGCTCCCACTATCACCAGAGCAATACAGGTTGGCACATTAGGATGAAAAAGCCAGATTCCTGTTTTCAAGGAATTAATAAAAGTTTGCAAAGATCTTTTATAGCATTGGAGAGATAGATACAGTGCTAAAAAGTAATCCTACCAGTTAAATTTTACAAAAGCTGCAGGAAACACAAAGAAATATTAAGGCAGGGAACTCTGAGAAGAATTATATTTGAACCTGATATCAGATTTTAAATAAACCAATTCCATTTTATTTTAGGACATGATATTCCAATTTATTTTACATGCCACAAAACTTGAATATGGGATAACACAATATTCAATCTCTTTTCTTAGAAAAAGCTACACAGAATAGGATGAGGGCCATATTGGAAAAGCTTTCCTCTTTTTTTTTTTACTTTAATACTTTTTTTTTTTTAAATGCAATCTTTTTTAACAGAAGCTACAAGGCAAATTGAATTCCCCTTTTATAATCACCTACATACATAGCAAAAATTCCTGACATATCAAGGAACATTTTTTTGCAAACAGAGAAGAGCAACAGGACTCAGCTGGCCAAGCAACTGTTCTGTTTTTCTAACCATTATAGCTATAAAAAAAGTGCTAAGAGCATCTAAATCCTCTCAGGAGATAATTATTATTATAAGCATCATGAAATTTTGAACCTTAATGCACTTAAATCAAATATTGCAACTGAAGGTCATAGTATATAATATAATCAAACTTTTTAAAAAGCAAGTATAATACTAATTTTTCAGTGTATCATTTGTTTACCACCAAAAGGACATTTAATATTCTCATTTCTTCAATATTCCTATAACCTCTAGAAGCTTCTGCTCCAGAGCACCCAAGATCTACCAAAGCATCTCCATGTATGCCAAACTTCCTGAGTCAGTTTAAAAAAAAAACAAAATTATTGGTAATTTTTGCAGTGCTATTAAGTTAAACCATAGGTAATTAGAATTTTAATGTACACTTCCCAGTGGACATAAATCACAATAGCTCAATCTCTGTATTCGTAGCGGTTGTTTGTAAAGAGTTACCTGGCTTCACATAGGCAGCTGGTCATTCTCTGAAAAAGTTAAGTGAAAAAGCCAATTAAAAAGATGAGCACCTTTTCCTGCATACTCTGTTGGTGATACTGGAAGATTAAGGAAAGTATCGTTGATGATACTTTGCCATTTAGGGTATAAATGCTGAAAGAATTCTACAAGCTGAATTGTTTTTGCTGTTTCAGGATGTACAATTTCCCAAATTCTGATTTTCCACAAGATTTTATTCTTCTACCAACAACAAAAAAAAAGCCAACCAATTCTAAAAAAAATCCTCCATTACTGCTTCCTATGACACCCAGAGCAAAATAACTTAAATAGGAAATCTGAAATACTTGCTGTTACGATGATTTCAAATCTCAGCTGCTTTGAAATTGGAAGGATGCCAGCCAATTTAGACAGACTATCCAATGCATTGTAAGCAAATTAGTCTTTTCTTTAAAAGAGCTTTAAGAAACATTCAATTTAGTTAATTACAGTATTCTGCTTCGTAAGCTAAGAATGAATGGGTTCAGATATATGGTAGCATTGAGGTCTTGCTCTAATTTAAGCAACAGAAATCAATTAGTTGGAATTGAAGTAGTAAATCTTTCACTTGATCCATCTTTCTACATAATAGCCTCTGGATTTTAATGTATCCTTTGGTGGCTTTATCTGTTACCTTTTGGTTCATTTGCATACCAGATGAGCACAGTTTTGTTTCAGCTGCTCTGTCTAGGCTCTCTAGCAGCACAACAGGCAGGTGCTGCAGAGATCCTGCTTTGGGATTTACTCCAAGTTCCTCATTTCCTGGAAAACAGAGCTCATTGTTTCATGTAACGGAGAGCACTTATTTTGATAGGAAAGATGAGTGGTAGTGAGATAATGTATATAGTCAGCCATAGTAGAGGACAAAAAGTTGGTTTATTTTTGGCCCAGCAGTAATTGGCCACATACTCAATCACAGCATAAAGCTAACAGCAACTGCCGCATTAGCTTTCTGAATAGGTACAAAAAGAGAAGCCAATAACTTCATCTTACTTATGCTCTAAAACATATGTTTAGATCAACAAAAGGGAGACTCATCTACCCTTTCGTACATGTCCTTGATAAAAATCTATGTTGCTCTTCCATGCTATTAAATTTAACGTGACCTTCGTAAGTTCTTTTGCAAGATTTCTTCAGAGGAAGGTAACTTCCTGTGTTGTTCACTACCTCTAATACCCATTTTTTGAATTATCAGTAAAATCTAGCCAAGGTAACAGTCTCTGATGACATCATTATGAGCTTAATAGATGGTATTTTAGCCTCTTCATTTAAATGTATCCTTCACATTTTTCATTTCTTTTCCTGTCTAAACATTAAGTTGCAGACCTCATTTATGACAAACATCCTTCACATTTTTCGTTTCTTTTCCTGTCTTAAGTTGCAGACCTCATTTATGACAAATGGAAGCAACTGATGAGCACAGATTAAAGCCAAACATAAAGGAAGATTTTGTTCTAATTAAAGCAATTAGCTAGTAGTCAGGTTTTTATGGGTTACTTACATTAACAGAAGAAACCAATAATAAGGTAACACATTCTTTGATGTAAGTAACAGGATTTCAAAGGACACCCAAAAGTCCTGGCTTCAGAACCCAGCAGGGTCTCTACAGGTGATGATTTCATCCATCACAGATCCAAAGTCTCTCTCCAGACAACAATAAGTTCCACGGCATTCCCTCCAGCCCATCTTGCACAGATCCCAAAGGCCGTGCTTTCCGTCTCCCTTTCTTGCCTGATCAGCTATTTGACTGTTTCCCACTGCCAACTCCTAGATGCTCACTTTCTAAAAGTAACTTAGGCTTTTGCTGTGTATGAGCTTTGGGCAGTAGATCTTAGTTTAACCTAGCCCCCTACAGAGCAGTAGCAAAATTCATCAAGAATCAAAGGCAACTTGGATCGCTAGCTACTTAAGCGCTGTATCGCCCCAGCCCAGCAACAATGATTGTTGCAGTTTGTGTTCAACTGCAACATCAAAGCTTCTCTTCTTGAACTGTCTTGCTCGTGTACCCTTCATGAGGGCACTAAATACTTCAAATATCACAGCTTTATTAATGGAAATTTTGATCTTACCTCCTGCATATGTTCAAAACTTATTATGCATACACTGAATAACTACATATCCCCAAGTGGAATGATTGTTACATATGAAGTGTTGAACACTGGCACACCAATTTTCAAACAAAAGAGGACACAGATATTTGAGTACAGCTTCCAATAAAAATGGTTCTTTAACAAAGACGTAGTATTTATTAGCTAAAATTAAATTTTTCACTAAGCAGTCTTTTGACAAATTACTTGTAAATTTAACTTACCTCTGTCCTGTCTGTAACAACGACCTAATAATGGAATTTGTTTCCCTTTTTTACTACCTGCCCAAACATAGCTCTCAGTAAATAAAAGAGGAATCCCTCCTTTACAGAAGGGCTGTTTATAACTAAGACCGACTTGAGACACTATATTAAGTACAGCATGATTACAGGGCATCGTCCTCTGCAGAAAAGAGCATTTTCAAATCTCAAAAAACTAAGTGTTACTGATGCTACCATAAGAAAAAAAAAGTTTTATTCCTCTACACCAAAAAGCCATTAACTAATATTAGACATGACTGTCTTTACTGAAATGAACTATACCCAAACCTGTACTGAAAGACTGTTCTCAGTACAGAGCTTTTCAGCCAAGCTTCCCTTTATCAGTCAGAGACAACTTTGTCCACAGTGACTCAAAACAGTACTAGTTAAACATTGTGGATACAGACATGCTCTTACAGTAGTGTATACATACTTAAGTCTTTTCTATAGAGACTCTAAAATGTTTGTTTTATATTAAAAGATATTAAAAAATAAGCCAGTACACTAGTACACTAACATCCCTTTTTACATAGTTTCACAGCAACAGAAGAATAAGAGACATTCGCTTTGAACATGGATATCTGCTGCAATAAACATAAAATGGGCTTTCTCCTCCACCAGGCAACTGCCTTCCTACCATGGTACAGTGATCCCCAAACTGCCCTAAAATGTACTTCAAGATTTCCCAAGCATGAAAAAATTTCAGCCTGGCACAGATTTCACAGCACCTTCTTTGTATTGCTCCAAAGCTGGTTTGCAGCTGAGGCCACAAGCAAAATGGAGACAATGTAATTGTGACTTAGTGCCACCTTCACTTTGCCTTCCCCTAGTGCAGAGTGAAAGCATCCCCTACACATTCAGTGCTGAGCTGGTGTGGAGCCAGCTTTCCTCCCCACCGTTCTCTGCTGCAAATTAATTCCCTGACCTGCAGTGCACAGCATTTTCAATCCTCTCTGCTCACAGTCTTAGATAACAGGCACTTTCTCCAAATGACCTATTTGATCCATATGAGCAAGTGGAAAAACATGAAAAAACTTGTTAACATGGGAAACTACAATTTAAGAGTGCAATAGTACAAACTACTACGATCCTTTTTTCAAAGAAAAAATATCTTACAATATTAATCACTTCCTCCATAAGATCAAATATCAATCCAAAACACAGAAAGGAAATAAAATTCTTGTTAGTTGATAGAGTTGTATCGACGGCCCAACTTATGCTCGAGCATTTTGTATTTTCTAGCCATCATGATAATCATTCTGTAGTGAAAAACAATAAGTGACAAAAAGTTTCCCAAGAACAATGAAGAAAAGCTGTTAGACAAGATTCAAAGACACTATTAATTATTTTATTTACTAATTAGAAGTGTTTACTGCTGCACATTTGTTTTGTACCTAGCTATATCTTTCCACTGATTATTTAACATTGGGGGTGGGCAGGGGGAGGTAAATTTAAGATAATCATTCATAGCCTGAGTCCAACAGAAGGAAAAAAAACCAAACACTTTACTGATACTTACAGGCTATAGTATTTAACACAATTATACTCAGGGTTTTTTTTCTTCATTTGCAGTGCTTTACATTACAGTAAAAACATATGAAAGGGTTGACAAGCCTGTATGTTTTCAAAAGAAGTGTTACAACTTTCACTCAGTTGCATACCCAAACAGCAAACAGGTACCTGACACCAACTGTTTGAAGATGTCAGGCAGCACAGAGAAGACATCTGTTGGAGCAATGCAACTCACACAAGTAATCATGACTAGGAGTAATGAAATGACAAATGTTGTAATCAATTATAAAACAGCTGAACTGGAGATGAAGCTCTATAGAGAAAAAAAAAACAACTTACAAGCTCTATTATCACAGATACAGTACAGCAGAAATGTGCATTGTCTGGAATTTAAGGTTAATCTTGACATCACTACTTAAAAAAAAAAAATGCTTTTCTTCTCAGTTTCACTCTCTTTCCTAAACTGGCACTGTCCCCACTTCAATTGGAAGAGATTGTATAGAAGATAATACTCTTCTTTGAACAAGATTTGGTTCACTCTCCCATCAGTCAACTGCCCAATCCTTCCAGCACAAATTTCTGGCTTTCCTACACATCCATCAAGTCTCTTAAATACAGACCTTAGGAGAATTTCTCTAAAGCCCACCAGCTCTGTTATATTTTAGAAAAAGCCCCACAAACTGATACAATTCAGGAAAAAAACATGATTCCCTCCTCACCACAGATCAATCAGTAACGCCCAAGCATTCCAATATAACTGAACTGGCTGGAGAGGATCTGCTCTTGGTTCTTACTTCTTTCCTCTACTGTTAAAAAATATCTTTGTCTGCTACAGTTTCTAAACTTTGGGAACATGAAGGTTTCTTTCAGTCAACTTCTTCCCCGGATCTCAATAATTACCCTGCTCTCTCCTTCATTGACCTCCACTAACACAACTAGTACAATGTCTCAAGGGTTGCAAATTAAGCAGGCTAGAAAGACTTGGCCATTATATTAGCTAAAAGTACTCCTGGCTCAATCCACACTGTTTAACCTTGATGTCAATTAACAAAGTATCAGGAATAGATTCTTGCCAACTTCTAACCAATCATTAGGTTTCAGAATCCAGCAAAGAGGTTTTTAGGGGTTTTTTTTTTGTGTGGTTTTGTTTTGTTTTTTTTCACCTTTAGTCTAACTTGTCTTGTTTAGTGATCTATTTCTGCCTAATTCTACATGAAAGTGTTCTTCGATGGACAGACGCAATCAAACATGAAAACGTCGCACCTCTGAACTGCCTCATTGTTCACAGTGATTACGGTACATACTCCCAGTTTGCTCTTGTCAGGAATGTTAATGAATACAATTAGTATTTCTTCGATAACTTACTGCCAATCCACTATGACACCAGCATTGTCCTACGAGTTATTTAACAGCTCTTCACAGATACCTTCTTCATCAAGGGATGCTCATTAATGCTGACTTTCCTTTTAAAAATTGCCTTCCCTTCAGCACGGATACAATTCAGATAAAACACAGAACAAAAGGGCATATCTTTTTTTTTTTTCCCTAGTAATTCCTTATTCTTATAACACTTAAACTTATCAGATAGTAGAAGACACCTTCAGATAAATTTCTTTTACACCAGAAATAGAAAGCCGCTTTTCAAAGACAGGCAGCAAATGGCATAAGGCAATTTTGCAGTGTAAGTTTTGGGGGGTTTTTTTTGTGTGGTTTTGTTTTGGTTTTTTTCACCTTTAGTCTAACTTGTCTTGTTTAGTGATCTATTTCTGCCTAATTCTACATGAAAGTGTTCTTCGATGGACAGACGCAATCAAACATGAAAACGTCGCACCTCTGAACTGCCTCATTGTTCACAGTGATTACGGTACATACTCCCAGTTTGCTCTTGTCAGGAATGTTAATGAATACAATTAGTATTTCTTCGATAACTTACTGCCAATCCACTATGACACCAGCATTGTCCTACGAGTTATTTAACAGCTCTTCACAGATACCTTCTTCATCAAGGGATGCTCATTAATGCTGACTTTCCTTTTAAAAATTGCCTTCCCTTCAGCACGGATACAATTCAGATAAAACACAGAACAAAAGGGCATATCTTTTTTTTTTTTCCCTAGTAATTCCTTATTCTTATAACACTTAAACTTATCAGATAGAAGACACCTTCAGATAAATTTCTTTTACACCAGAAATAGAAAGCCGCTTTTCAAAGACAGGCAGCAAATGGCATAAGGCAATTTTGCAGTGTAAGTTTTAGGCAGCAAGGCCAACTTGAGAAGTTAGCACCTTATCTCACCTACTTTGCAGCTTCTGTTCCCATCTCCAGGCTGTCACAGGCTGTCTCACCAGCCCTCTCAGCTTGTACTGGGGGCATATGTGAATGGTTTCAGTGCACTGATGCACAGTAACCCAGGTCATTTCGCTATTAAAGTTCACAGAATGACTCTGCAAATACATATATCAGTATGGCTGAAGATGTGGTTTCCTAGAGGTCTAAAGCTGACCACAAGCTTATTTAAACTGGCTACGCATAAGCATCTATACATCCACTCCTCTCCCTTCACTCCTACCTGCAGACACCGCTCCAGCTGTATGTCAGCACTTCCATGCCATCATGCACATGGACAATGAATCAATGTGACCATTTGGCTGAGAGTGTGACCCCGCCAAAACCTCCTCTACAACCAGGCTTCCCGGTGATCCCACCCACTCCATGGCTGTTCACTCACTACTAGAACAGAAGCTGGGTTCCTGGAGCACACAGACTGGTGCTGCAAGGAAAGAAGAACAAAGCTACCTCTTTTGATGGCAGTACAGTCATAAATCAGTTTAAGCTAATGGGAAGCTGTGCTTTGAGGGGGTGCCATGCTGAAGTGTGGGTACAGGAACAAGAAAAGTGTAAACTGGGAATGGAAAACCTTTGAATTGACATTGTCAATGGACCTTGGAATTATGCCTAAGGAATTATGCGTGATAACACAGAAATACATGTTTGAGCAGACTTTTTTTTTTAAATAAAATCAAAGTTTATCTTTTTTGCCCATACTCAACCACATATCCAAGCAATAAAATCAAGATATTTACTGAAATTAAAATGTTTATAACATTTCTACTGAGTGCCCAAGGGCTTGCTTGAACCAAAGACTGGGCAATCCACATGCACGGCTGCTAAAGTTATCATAGGGCTCTGACTAAAACCACCCAAATTTACTTTTTTCTTTTTTTTCTCCTTTTCCTGAAATAACTTTATGCTTTTCCATTAAGACAGTTATAAAACCTAGTAGTGTTAATTCATGGCACTGGTAGATTTTAAAAGCTTTTACCTGCTAGGAGAGAAAGAACACACTTTGCATTAAAAAACAATGGAAAATCTGATTTCACTGAATACAGAGTTAATTGAGAGAGTTATGTTGAAGTTCTGCAGCTGTAGAGAAAAGATAAAGAAAGGCCAATACAGTACTATACCACCAATAAAGAGTTCTAACCAGCAATAGTTCAACTCAAAACTGCAGAGCCCAAATCTTTGGAGACCTCAATTCTACTTAGGCCTAGGATCATTTCTACTATCGTATTTTAAATTAATGATTTAAGGATCTCCTAAAAAATTTACATAAAGATAGTTCTGCCTTCCTTGTCGAGGAAGGCCCTCAAAATTTTGTTTTTCTCAATTATTAAAATATGGTGTACTCTTATTTGCATTGCAGAATAAACCAGGCAACCACAAATATGTTAGTTAGATCTACTGAGAGAACTCTTCACATTTCACCTACAGGGTTAAATTTGCCAGCCAAATTTTCAAAATCCCTATGGAGGACAATAGTACAAATAAACAGGGCTGGCACAGAGGGCAGTGGTTTGTAGATATGTGAAAATGGAAAATATTTTTTAATCCCAGTTATCACTCAAGTCAAAAGTAGACATGACTGCAAACCTGCTACAATTCATCCTTGTTTATTTATGAGACTACATCAGACCTACCCAGAAAAAAAAAAAACAACAAAAACACCCCAATAAAGACCTTCTCATAGTATCAGAACAATTAAGTAAAATTACAAGAGCTTATGTCAATAAGACAGTTTATCTCAGTGCGTCAGTTGCACAAATCAATTCAACAAGCTTTGCAGCCTAAAGATGATCACTTACACTTCTACATGAACTACTACACTGTTTTATTATGAACACTATGTAAGTGGAACAAAAATGACTTTAGCAGTAGTTACAGATACTCTGGGACACCTGAAAAATCAAAGAAAACAAGCAAGTACCAATTGCTTGGTATTTGCTTAGGTAACCTTTATGCACAGAAGCCTTGAGAACTGACAAGGTATTCTCAAAGCAAATCCAAGAACTTATATTGTGTACATCATACAATTGTATCAAGAGCACTACATTTTTTAAATTAATTTCTGGGCTTTTTACTGAAGTATGGAACAAGGAGCAGTATTGGCATATAACAGAAGTCAGCTTTATTTGATTTGCAGCAGGAAGAACCATGTACTTGGGGTAATACTGCTGCTATTCATTTCAACACTACTTTTAAGCGTTGAAAAAATAGCACTACTCTGAAAAAAAAATCCAGCAGGAGAGCAGATGGCATAAGCAAAAAGGTAAGCATTCTTAACCAACACAACAGAATTTCTGTATAATTTCACACAAGTATTTATTTCCCGAAGCCTTTAAAATGGGAAGGTTTTATGCATAAAAGTAGTGCAAAAGCACGTAGTAACAAAGCCTACCATCCCATGCCTGCTCACCAAACTTTTCCTTATCACAAGCCATTTTCATATCAACCGTTTCAAACTTTCTTGAAGCAATAATAACTTGCTAATACATGTACATCCTTTCAAAAATGAATAATTTATTTTAAATTACTGTCTTGAAGTCTGTGCTTTTTCCACCAAAAACACTCTGCTGCAACGAGCTAACACAAGTGCTTTCCAAAGTGTAAGTTTGACACAGAAAACAGTGTCTATACCTTTGCACCACAAAAGGAACTTGGAGTTATGACTGAACTATTTAAGTTTCACCTTCTCTCTGATTAGAGAGTTACAATGACTTAACAAGCAAATGGGTAACAGTTTATTTTCTTGCCATCACCTTGAAATCTAGCCATTCAATTAGTAGTTTATTGTTAAGTTATCCACCAACAGTTACCATAGGGCAGTCTGAAATTTATCTATTCTCCCAAACTCCACAATATTTTCATAATCCCTCCTTTTAATATGTAGAAGTCCTTGTTGCACCCAATGCATGATTTATGTAGATAAACTTCTAAAGGCTTCCTTTTGTTTTACGAAAACTTACTTATGACAACTTGACACATGAGAAAACAAGGTCACACAAAATTCCACAAAGTCTTCATAATGACCCATTATTCATATTTGAAATACATATATAGACATAGTGTTATAATATTCGTGTTATATCCCTTGAAAATAGAGGAAATAGTTAATGATTTATAAATTATTTCATATAGAAAAAGTCAGCCTTTATTTTAACTTTTAAGTATTTTAAGGTCACAATGAAAATTAAATTCTACTGCTAAGAATTGTTTTTAAAAAATAATTTCCTTTCTTGTCTTTATCATCCTTCGCCAGCATTGAAGAAAAATTAAATGAAGAGAAAGGTTTTTTTTTTTCCTTACATGATTAATTGAAAAAGCTTCTAAGGGAAGAAGACATACTTAATCCCCAAGCACAGAAATATCACCAAATACATAATTTGCATGTATTGTTAATCTTGCCAACATGGTGCTATCACTTGCACATGGAAAAAAGAAGGGAAACTGCAGGATATTTAAGTCATGAGACTACATAAACAATTCAGTGACTGATATTAGAATTTATCTTTCCTTGCAACAGTAAAAAAAAAATTTTAAAAGAAGAATTATAGCAGAGCTGACAGCAATTCTCTGATGGCACCATTGAACAATGTGGAAGAACTATAAAGCCCCTGATAGTCAGACATGTCACATTACATTAATTCCTACAGTAGTGGATGTGGTATAGTCTCATACTTCACAAATGCTGAGAAAAGTCAGTTTTAAAATGACCTGACTCTACTGTCCTCATTTAGCCTTCAAATGCTCTGGGAATTACACCAGTGTGTCTCAGGTTTACTATGTCATTATTCAATCAAGATACCAACATGTCAATTTTTCTTAATATAAAAAGTATGATCTAGGGCAGATAATCATGCATTAAGAAATGAAACATCATCTTATCTTTCTAAATAGAATGTTAGAAGACTTCATAACCTCAGAAATTAAGAGCCTTATACAGCCAAGTTCTCTTTAAAGAAAATGTTTTCTAAATACGAACAAAATTCATGACATCTAGACCAAAAAAATATAGAGTACTCCTCTAATTGAAGTATAGGTAAAATATTAATCTTGCTCTCCTGTTATCTCCTCATGTTTTAAATGGATGACTACATCTTCCACCAAAGACTTTTTCTATATAGGACTTTGCACGCAATGAATGTGGTCATTGTGAGCAGATGGTGCAGCATAACCTCACACCACAGTCCCTTCCATAACAACCTATGGCTTCAACAGCATGCACTATTTAAGATAATGACATCCCTTTTTTCACTGATAAAAAATTAATTGTATTGTGTATACAAAGATAAGTTCCCTTTTCATTATTTAGCAACTTAACTTTAAACTTGTCACTCTAGCATCAGTTTTACCCTTGTGCATTATTGATTGCCACCTGTGTTGTCATTCCATGCTATATCAGCTTTTATTTATTTTTAAATATAAACATAAAATTCAAACCTCACACTCTGAAGATATTTTCCATTTCCCACTACAGAGAAATCCACACATGTTCAATGACAGAGTTCACTGCAGCTCAGTCATGGTCCTCCTCCACTCAGGGAATCGTACCAGACATTCTGCAAACCCTGCAACTACTTCAGTATTGTGTGTGGCAGAGGTGTTTAGGTTAGGGTTTTTTTAAATTAAAGAAAAAAAAGCAATCTAGAAATCTACCCATGAGTATGTTGTATGCTGAGATGAAGGGCAACCAAACTGGTTTTCGTTTATCAGGCAGAAATTGGTAACTACCTCCTAAAGCGACCCATTATCAAACATCATCATTGCTTCAACAAGACTCTAAAGACTATCAGATGAAGAGCTTCCCCCACTTTTGGACTTGTTTCATTCATCTCCAGCTTCAGAAAGCAAATAATGTTTTTAAACTTTTAAGATACACAAAAAGCATATTTCAAAGATGAGTATAATTTTAATTTTTAATTAAAATTTTGATTTTGGTTCAACAAGGCCAAGCGTAAGGTCCCACATCTGGGTCGGGGAAATCCCAAACATGAATACAGGCTGGGCGATGAGTGGATTGAGAGCAGCCCTGAGTAGAAGGACTTGGCAGCATTGGTGGGTGAAAAAGTGAATGAGCCGGCAACGTGCACTTGCAGTCCAGAAAGCCAACCACATCCTGGGCTGTGTCAAGAGAAGCATGGCCAGCAGGTTGAGGGAGGTGATTCTGCCCCTCTACTCTGCTCTCAGGTGGCGTCTCATGGAGTACTGCATCCAGCTCTGGGGCCCCCAACATAAGAAGGACATGGACTTATTGGAGCGGGTCCAGAGGAGGGCCACAAAAATGATCAGTGTTGGAGCACTTCTCCTATGTAGACAGGCTGAGAGAGTTGGGGTTGTTCAGCCTGGAGAAGTGAAGGTTCCAGGGAGACCTTATAGCAGCCTTCCACTACCTAAAGGGGCCTACAGGAAAGATGGGGAGGGACTCTTGATCAGGGAGTGTAACAATAGCATGAGGGGTAATGGTTTCAAACTGAAAGACGGTAGGTTTAGATTAGATATTAGGAAGAAATTCTTTACTCTGAGGATGATGAGACACCAGAACAGCCTACCCGGAGAAGTTGCAGATCCTCCATTCAAGGCCAGGCTGGATGGGGCTTTGAGCAATCTAGTCTAGTGCAAGATGTCCCTGCCCATGGCAGGAAGCTGGAATGAAATGTGATCTTTAAGGTCCCTTCAACTCAAACCATTCCATGATTTTGGCATGCCACTCTGTGACAAAGGAGATTCCCCAGATGGGCTCCCAGCAGTATTTTACCCTCTACCATCTTATTACTCATTACTTATTACCACAGCCCAGATTTACCCTCTTTCCACACTCTACAGTAAGCTCCTTCAGCTTGTAGGTTCAAACCACTCTAACACCTACTCCTTTACAATAAAGGCAAAGCTTTGTTTTCATTGACACTTGAATCTCAACTCATCTCAATGATGCTTTCAATTGATAATTTGAGCAGGAAGAAATATGGAGATAAGTCTGGTTGAAACAGAGTTTTTTATATAACATTCATCACATTTTACATTGCTACAGAAATTGAGACAGACAAGTAATAACAACACAACACTGAAATATGCTCCAGCTTTCTCTAAGGGCTTTGATTCCTCAGCAACATTAACTTACACTGTGATAGATAATGAGATTCAGGTTCATAGGGGTCTGCTTCTCACCCACAATAGGGAGGAGTGACCTATGTATTAAGCAACCCACTAAAGGGTACATTTTAAGCCTAATGTTACAGCGAACTGAAACTGCCGATAACTGCCTTGAAAATGCTGGACTGCCAATTGCAGTAATTCAAGAGGTGCTTCCCAAGCAAGGAAATAGCAGGAAAAGAGTGAAGAGCCAGTATAATATGCTACCAGTCAATGCAGCGTTAATCACTCCTACCAGCGAGCCAGAAACTGTCATGTTTCACAAATACTATAAATTCCCCATTTTACTATTCTGTGGCACAGTGCAAGTGGTAAGACAACCAGTCGAAGATTTCCTTCAGGTCAGTGCCCTGAGAGGGGCAAATTCCTTCCTACTGTACTTGAGCAGATCAAATTACACAATGCTGAGACACAATCTCACAATCTGCAGTTCAAGGAACAGTTTTGTTAAAACCATGCTGGGAACTGACTCATATGCTATTCTGAGAGTTCACTACTGTACGCAAAGAAATAATTTTCAGCCTACTGAAACAGCAAACAAGTACTATGATGCTGAAAACACTTTCACAGTGTTAAGTACTTATACACAAGTCCAGTGTTTTGCTGTCAAGTCCCAACAAAATCTCTAGGTTAGAAACAAAAGGATTTTTTTTACTCTTAAACAAAACCAGTGAAGTTCTGTAATATGTAACATTAAACCTAATACCATTTAAATGGCTGAAAAAATTGTTTTAAATCAGTTTATCAAATCAAGTAACAAAATATTAATCGATGTGAAAATAGCAATGATCAAAGCAAATTAATTTAGAGGATGATCGCAAATGCATGAGTGATTATACATACATAAGACCATTACTTCTTATGAAATTCAATGTTGTGTGATGTTGGGAGCAGCACAGAAAAGGGCACCTTGTTATAACCCTAATATAAAAATACGTTAATGAATTATTTGTGTTGCAGGGAAAAAAAACCTCAGATGAACTAGCATAGCATATTACTCAAGATTCACAGGTGCAAATATGTCTGTCTAATGGAAAAAAAAAGTACTTTCCCTCCATTACCATCAACGAAGTTCAAACCGGAGTATGACATCCTACCTATCCTTTTTTCATTTAAGAAAAACTTACATATCTTTTCATCATGCATCTCTGCACACTTAGGTTATTGTTAATTTTAACAGAAACCACTAGAGGAAGAAGTGGTTAATTCTGTTGGATAGGTATTAACCACACAATAAATGCAAGATACTATATTAATGTTACGTTCTTATAATATTCTACCACTGACATGCAAACACCAAAGCAAAATGAGGGATGTCATTTTTATAACAGGGTACCATAACTGGAAAAAATCTTATATTGCATTAATGTGAAAATGAGAAGCAAAGCTTTGAAAACCATTACCTTGATTCTTACTCAAACAGTATAGGACAACATTCAGAGTTGCAATTCTTTACTAAGGAAGTGTCAACGGTCCTGAAGACTGAAGCTCTCTGCACATCCATGGGAACACCACAATGCACCAACTTGCCTTGACTAATACTGTCGGATTTTTTAAGATGGAAAACATTAAGCATTTCCCCTATAAACCACTACGTCTTTTATGCAGAGTCCTTTTGTTTTGTCTGAATCCCTTCACATACTATAGTAAACTTGGAGCTCTTTAACAATAGAGCCAAAAGTGGAAAATGCAGACAAAGATAAAACTTAACAGTTCAGATATAGTTAAGATCCAACAGAATATAACCTCTCTCTACTAAGAATCACGGTTTGTACAACTTCTTGGTCTTTCAGAAAAATTAGACTAATTTAAAGACATTTCTCTCCTCTAATTAATAAAACAATATACATTTTCAAAACATCACTTGTTAATCAAGCAGATACTATCAGTAAATCATCTGAAAATATGCAACCCAGGAACAATGAATTTTGAAACCAGATGAAAAGGCAGAAGGTCAAAGAACTTTAGAAATCTTTGCCCTTAGAAAACACTAAAAGCTGAGAGAAAGACTATGCCTCTGCAAACTTTATGGAGATAAAAATTGGAAATAATCTGGAAACCTTAATCCAAGGAAAAACAAGGAAAAAATAGAAAAAAGAAATCATGCAAAGACTGGGAGTCTGGTTAACATTCTGTGGTCACAAATTCCTTTTCAAAAGCATTGCTTGAAGAGTCAGAAAGAGCACATTTCTAAAAAAAATGTCTCAGAATTTTCTAAGTGTTGCAGATATCACAGAGGTATTTGCATAATGTAGCTGCTATCCTGCTTTCACATGCACAACCTTCCATTACAACCATTGTGACTCCAGGCTGTTGGTTCCCCATCATCCTCAAGCTCCACCACGCTTTAGGCTAAAACTTACTTCTCCTCTTACCATGCAATATCTGACTTGCAAAAACCTATATTCTGAATCCTTACTAAAATACTGCACCTTCCCTTGTTTGGCTTTTCCCTGACAAATTCTCAAAAGGAAAACCCAAAAAAACATTGCTTTTACACAAAGTACTACAAAATAATGTAAAACCTCATTAGCAAAGCCATTTTTAACATGACATTTGACGATGATCTGACCTATTCTGCAGAACTTTGAAAATTGGAAGTTACAAAAATAGCTACGTGAAAAAAGAAAACCACCTCTCTCTTTTCTTTCAGCTCTAGCAACAGATTGTTTTAGTAACAGCAATCAGTTTGACAAATGAAAAGAAATTACCAGGTATCAGAAGGTATTAAGAGTCACAAGGTGGTGAGTAACTATATAACAAACCAAGCAAACTGACCAAGGAGCTATCCAAGACTGCATTTCTTGCATTACTACATGTGAAACATTCAGAGAAGCTACTTTTGGAACAGAATAGCTCCTCACATCTGCCTATACGACAAGAAACAAGTCAAAGTCTGCACACTTGCAGAGGAACAGGGAATAAATCGTAACTCTCCAGAGACAAAGCAACCAACAAGGAGTTTATCTTACACCATGATATTGTTCATCAATCCTTATTATCAGAAAACCTTCCTTTAAAAAAACAGTCTGGAAACCATTTGCCTAGAAAGTTTGTGGAATGTCCATTACTGGAAGTTTATAACAATGAGTCAGATCAATATTTGTGAAGAGTGATTTTGGTACAGCTGATCCCTCACACAGAAGGCTGAAGTCAATGATCTTCCAGGATAACTATCACCCCTATTTTTTTCCCCTCCAATTCACTGAATTTTGACTTGGTTACTAAACTCGGTTTCCAGTTCGGTAAACCCTTAAACTCCACATTTTTCTCTAGTCTCAATACAGTAGGAACTTGTGAAGATATACAAAGTACAGAGAAGTATTAAAATTGTTTCTGACATAACAATACATTGACAGTCAATTCTTTCTCTGTAAGCGCTCTTCAAAAAAACCTGCACTTCTTAAATTTAGTTCTCTTGCAAGTAAGCACATAGATGACCTTTTTTTTTTCCCCCCAACAGAATCAGCTAACTGTGAACATTTGCTATGATGATGAGGGTACTGTTCTGCAAACTCATCTTAAGTTGATTAATGATGAAAGTTTTCCACGTAATGAAGTTTGGTACATTTTACATTAGTAACAGCAAGAAATTCTAGCAACGGGTGAATCAGAATACATCCTTTACACTTAACTGCCATTTTTCACTTAGTGGAGATGTAAATGAATCTCTATTACTGTACAATTCTCCTGAGTTGACAGCAAGGGTTTACTTTTTATACAGAAATCCTCCTACCACCTGAGCATGGTGTATGCTGGACTTGAGCTTACTTTGCTTTAAAGTGTTTTTCTTGGGTGTGACTGGGAGAGGAAGTACCAAAGCATTTGTGCAAGTACAAAGTATACCACCAAAGTAGCTTCTACCTCTAAAAATTTGAATTTTATTATTGAAAAAGTTGGGTGTAGAATGGCATACATCATGACAGGAAAGTTCTATTTTCTCAACTGTTTTTCAATTTCTGAATTTTCTTCATAAATCACATCACAAAACCACCCAAGTTAGAGAGCTAGACTGAGCTGAATTGGTCTTTGCAGTCTCTGATTCTTCTCCCTTCAAGTCTCACTCAAAGTATAGCCTTAGTTTCAGCAAATACCCTCAGAAATCTGTTTTTAGGTCAACTGTATCGTACAACAGGAATTTAGAGACAGACTCATACTTTTGAAATAACTTACAGATAGAACCTCTCTCTTGCTTTGTTCCTGAGTAGTTCCTCTCATCTTCAAGACTATTGACACGACGCAGATTTTTTTTTCCCCGAAAGTCAGCAAAAGTACCAGGTGTCTTAACATAGCTCATGTATTAACAAAAAGCTATCAGATTCATGAGGTATGAAAGCTGAGCACCTGCATAAGACATGGCTACTTTATACTGCCTGAAATTTTGAAATATTTCTCATGTTCTAGTAAACTCTGTAGGCTTATGTTATATAAAGGAAAAAGTCTTTAATATATGTTCTTGTTTAAGGGAAAGCATCAACACACTCTTAACTGAGATGTAGTAGATTTAATTTATGAATAGTGTTTTCAAAAATATACCTATTAAACTAAGGAAAGGCATATATCTACCAAAAGTTCTTTTTAGTTCATTTTGAAGAGATTTGACAATAAAACTAATTAATACAATAAATAATAATGTAATACATTTAATATACACAGAAATGTCAGTGAAATCAGGAACGTTCCAGTATGATTACCTGACAAGAGCGAAACTGGTTGACTAGCAGCGTACATCTCTGTGGGTCTTTTCTTCCATCCAAACTGTCCAGTTCAGCTGCTACTTGATTTAGTTCCTCATCAGCGTAGTAGAACTGAGCAAGGAGCTGTGGGTCTGTTCTCTGCATTGAAAACAGACATATAAAATATTACGTTATTTTTGCAAATAAAAAAAACTATTTCAGCTAGTTAAATTTATTGGGGGGGGGGGTTTCCGGGTTTTTTTGTTTGTTTGTTTTTGATTTAAGCTAGATAGGTAGTGTAGCAGCACGGAAAAGAATCATCTTAAGACATTTATGCACACTTAAATTTTTCAACCTTGAATAAAAAAAATATCTCATGTAATAAACTTGAGGCATTACTCAGCTGTCATGATCTCCAAAACCATCCCCACATTCTCACTACTTGTGGAATAATTATCTGGTGGAGCAAATAACTGAATCACAAATTTTGTTTATTAAACTAAACTACACTTCAGTTCTAGGCAAAACAAGACAAAATCGCTTTCCACATTAAAACAAACAAATAAAACTCGAAAATCTACCAAACAATGTGGTAATCTATCAAGCAGTGTGGTAACCCCTGCAACACGATGCACATGTTATCTGGTCAGAATCCTCACTCTGAGGATCATAAGAATCGAGTCTAAAAAGGGAAAAAGTCCTGAATCTACTAGATGAGTTACCAGGACCAAATAGATGTAAAGACTTCACAAAGCAAGTAATATGACTGAACGTGGCATTACAGAAAGAAAACTATGCCATAAGTCTTCTGAGTGGCAAAGAACAGAATTATCACAATGGATTTTTGGCCACATTAAAACAAACAGCAATTATAATAGAACAGAAGAATAAAGGAATGCGTCATCAAAATCGCTGAGAAATATTAATAATAAAAGTTTACCCAATAATATTAAAAAAAAAAAAACAACTTTTAACAACTGGAAATTCTGATCCCTATGAAAGGTTTTATCAAAATATTGGAAAAATAACAGAAGAGGGGGACATAAGAATTTTGACTGTTAAACGAGAGTGGACATACAAGTGGGAGGAGGGAAGGAGTTGCTTTTAGTAGATCCCAGCAACCTGGTGAAAGATTCATGGGCATTGGTAAGCACAACCTCATATTATTCTAAAGAAGCAGTCAGTAAAACATACACAAGATTTGCGGGAGGTGTGTATAAACTGAAAATAGTTGGGTTTAATGACAGTCTAAGACACATGAAGATGGGACTAACTGTAGACTGGGAATTAGAATTAGTTGTCACTAGATGAAAGAAAAAACACTTGATACTTCAGAAAAATAGCTGCAAAGTATCTGAAATTGATTCTTAATGGATTGAAGCATGAAAGAATGCAAAAATACTTTCAGAAGGGCCAGGTTACGTATGCAGACCAAGTTGCATGGAAGCAATTTAAAGAGACTCAAACACTGGGAGGAAAAAATTAATATAAAGAACTTCGAGGTAAAGAAAACCATTGTGTAAAAAGAAAACATTGCTTTTATAAACTAAAAAAAAATAGCAAAAGCATAGAAGTTACCAAGCAGCAACATACTTTAAATTACAACTAATGAAGATGTACAAGATAAGTACATCAGAGCAAAACATGTACCAACAGAGACAAGTGTAATAAAGGCAAGAAATTAAGTCAACACAAAACAGAAGATAATATCACTTTAAAAGAAAACATCACCAAATGCAACAAATGGCAAAAGACAAAATCACTGAGGACATAATGAGGAAGTATATGTGGCAAATGATAACATTTTCACTGTGAAGCACAAAACATTTCCACTACTGTAAAAGGATAGAATACCAAAGTTCTTATGGGATGGGCACATGGATGTGGTGGGATCAGAAGTGCTGCTGTTAGCGAACCACAGGTTTAAAGCACTAATAGAGATGATAAAGGTATACTGGAGAGCTGAATCTTGTCCATCACGCACACCCAGCCCTGCAGCACTCGTCCAGAAGACACAAGTTGTTTGCAATCACACAAAAGATCAGTAGCAAACCTCTGCCAATAGCAACACAGGCTTAGAAGTGGTGAGTGCAATAAATGCCCATCAGGAATACTGGAAAAAAACCCAGTTATTTTTGCTTTTTACTTAAAAAATTTCAACAGAAGGTACCACAACATACTGTTAAACTCCCTATTTTAGGCTCCACAAGATACATATCCTGCAGAAAAATCCTTTCATGCCTTCATAATACAACAGCTTTAAAACCTGCACAGCTGTTTAGTCCCTGAAAAGGAACAACAGAGCATTAACCTTTTGAAGAGAACAGTATACATCCTCCACACTTGACAAGATCAAGGAGTTAAATACTGCAAGTATTTTATTGCCGTAGGACTTACAGAAAAAGATTTAGTCTTACAAGTGATGCTAAATACTGCCTCATTGTTACCTGCTCGATTGGTTCTCAGCCAGCAATTTAACAAGACAACAGCCCTGCATGAAAACACAGGCACCTAACTCCTGTTCCTCTACACCTTATTTGTGCATGAATATAGCAAATTTAAGGCTACCTTTACCATTGCTGTAAGCTATCATGCTGCCCAGCAGCTTCCTATATCACTGCTTCACACCACTCAAATTTTAAGCCAAGTCATAGACGAAACATCTTCAGGCAGTTGAAATGAAAGGGTGTTTTTCTCGTTCTTTAAACAGGCACTTTCTACAAAATAAGAGAGCCTTTCCAATCATAAGCTTTCAATGTTGTCTTTTATTAAGCAGTTTCAGTACCCTAGGAGTAAGCTGTGAAAAGTTTACAGTCTTGAATACTGTCTTCACTATAACCCTGATATAAAGGTGCCCAGGGAGATGGATAAAGCTTGCGATATGTGGTCAGGGAAACAAAATTCAAAATGAACGATAAGAAGACAACCCTATAACCGAACTACTAAATTTGACTTCGTTTAGTTCTAAATTTCTGTGTTTATAAAGTAAGGCTTAGTAAAGCATTTCTTTCAGCACTACCCCTACCCAATTATTTTTATTTCTGATTTTTTCATTTTACTTCAGCATTTACCTATATCCATTAAAACTTTCTAGACAAAGTTGTTAACCAAAGATGCAGGAGTTCATGTGTGGAATTGTGGCAAAGCATGACTGCTGATTTATAAACATGTAAATTGCAGAAGCAAAGTAAGGCAATTTATTAAGACTGGTCTCAAGCAAAACAAGTAAGGCTGAGATACTTAGCTCCCACGTGGCTGATCTTTTAAATTGGAGGAACAAAAGTTTTAATTGAGTTCTCTCAACTGTGTTATGTTTGGTGTGGATTAGCAGCGTGATCTTTGATTAATTTTGTCAATCATATGCGGTCCCTGGCAAGCCAAAGCTGCACGAAACTCTCAATCTCTTAGCAGGGGGTTGTTTAGAGCAAATAACCACAACTTTCTAAATGCAATTTGTTCCAATTGGTAGCAGAAAATAAGAGACAGCACCATGCTCACTGCCAATTTTTACTTCCAGTTTATGCAAAATATGGTTCAAATATTTCCACCCAAATTAACTTATTAGTCTTCAGCAGAAAAAGAACTAGTAGTTCTCATCCTCAGCTGCTCAAATTAATAGAAAAACTTCATTTGAAAGCACCTAACAGAGAACCTATCACTTATCTGGGTAGTTCATCAGATTTACCATGAAATTAATGCATCTAATCTCTTATTTTGATTTGCTGGCCTTCAACTTCTAGATACTGCTTGTTTTGCCTTTTTCCACTAAGGTATTGACTGCTTGTGTTATTTGACCCATTTCTGTATCCAGAGTACAGTACCCCTTTTACCACATCACCACTGTAGGGTGCACATGCAGTTTGAGGATGGGGGGGCGGGGGGGTGCTAACAGACTTGTTAGCTACAGGTTATTAGATAAGTAACACATCTGTAAGATTACTTATTGCATGTTATCAGATGAAAAGATGCTATCCTCACATCTTGTAAACAAGCTGGTCTATCAAAACCAGCAGCTGTTACTAAAAAGCGTCAACTAACTGGGAAAGAAGAATTCTAGCACAGACTTCTTAACACCAGACAGCAGCAAACAGCTAGAACAAAAGCTGATACTACAAGAAGCAGCCAGGGTGCCGAGGGATCACAGAATCACAGAATGGTTAGGGTTGGAAGGGACCTCTGGAGATCATCTAGTCCAACCCCACTGCCAGAGCAGGGTCACCTACAACAGGTTGCACAGGACAGCGTCCAGGTGAGTTTTGAATGTCTCCAGAGTAGGAGACTCCACCACCTCTCTGGGCAGCCTGTTCCAGTGCTCCACTACCCTCTAAGTAAAGAGGTTCCTTCTCATGTTAAGATGGAACTTCCTATGTTCAAGTTTATGCCCATTACCCCTCGTCCTATCACTGGGCACCACTGAAAAAAGACTGTTCCCATCGCCCTGGCATCCTCCCTTTAAGTATTTGTAAGTATTAATAAGATCCCCCCTCAATCTTCTTTTCTCTAGACTAAAGAGACCCAAGTCCCTAAGCCTTTCTCCATATGAGAGATGTTCCAATCCCCTAATCATCTTCGTTGCCCTTTGCTGGACCCTCTCCAGCAGTTCCCTGTCCTTCTTGAACTGGGGAGCCCAGAACTGGATGCAGTACTCCAGATGCGGCCTCACCAGGGCAGAGTAGAGGGGGAGGATGACCTCCCTCGACCTGCTGGCCACACTCTTCTTGATGCACCCCAGGATGCCATTCGCCTTCTTGGCCGCCAGGGCACATTGCTGGCTCATGGTCATCCTGTTGTCCACCAGGATTCCCAGGTCCCTCTCCACAGAGCTGCTCTCCAGGAGGTCAGCCCCCAACCTGTACTGGTGCATGGGGTTATTCCTCCCCAGATGCAGCACCCTACACTTACCCTTGTTGAATTTCATCAGGTTTCTCTCTGCCCAACTCTCCAGCCTGTCCAGGTCTCGCTGTATGGCGGCACAGCCTTCTGGCGTGTCAGCCACTCCTCCCAGTTTTGTGTCATCAGCAAACTTGCTGATGGTACACTTTATCCCTTCAGTCTCAAACCACTCAGTAATTCTGGAACTGAACAATCACCTTGAAAAATCACACTTGCAGAAATAAGGGTCATTGTTGGGGAGGATTTTCTCCTCTTGAAACAAAATTGCTTTTTTTTTTTCTTTTTGTGATTTTTAACAGCAGCTTTCAAGTATCAATACTGCTTCTTCTTCAACTACCACATAAAATATGCATCATCTTATAAACATAAGTGACAGCAGGCCATAATTTGAATGCTAAAGGGAACGTTTCTCCCAGGTTTCAGCAATCCTTTGTAGGGA
>NW_009649619.1:27213-31519 GCF_000708025.1 Charadrius vociferus
AGGGAAATAAAGATACTGTTCGGGCTTTTTCTTCTACTGACATCACAACAGGAAAGGAGCCCCCCCCACCAGCACAAAGAGACAGAAGACATCATCCCAAACGATTCAAAGAATAGACTGAAGCAAGGGAACCATACAGATAAGCAAGATCCCAAATAGCGATATAATTATCTGCTGATGCCTGTCAGTTATCCTCTAGAAAATATTAATCATTTTTGAATTGCTGATCTAAAGGATTCAGAACAACAGCTAAACCTCAACCCTGCTTAAAATAAAATCCACGGACCTGAGATGAAAGGCTTCAGATCTCCCTTGTTCACTGGCATTTTTCCAGAAGTAAGCATTTATGTCTCTCCCACACACTCAGAAACCCTAACTTGATCCCTATGGAAAGAAACTACACAGAAAAGCATTAATTATATGCATTTTGCCAATGGTAAATCCAGATTGCTTTTTGACAAGGGAACAAAGTAAACCCACGTCCATCAGGGTAACTTTACACATAGTACATGGTAATGGCAAAGGTGTATTTTTACACAAATACCTATTTTATTATACTTCACAGCAACTGCATCCACAAACAATTGAAGGGCAATACTGGGTGGTAGTCTGTGTGCAACAGTTTCAATTGATACAAGTGCCCCATGATGCCATTCTTCCTTCACCAAAGGTTAACAAACATCAACCACCTGCTCAACAATTTATTTGCTGATACAACTGATGCTACAACTGTAACAGCTGAAGTGAATAGTTTTAGAGAAAGGCCATGGCATTCACATCAGTGGAACTGCCTTTCATTTATGTAGCTTCCTTGACTCCCCCTTTGGTAAGTGAAAGGGTGGCATAAATGTCTCTGTTACTGAGAGCCCAGTTCTCAGTCTAAATCCATCATCTACTGTATTTTCAGGGAAAGGAAAGAGGCACATTGTCACACACCAAAAGACAATGACTATCAACCTCAAACTTTCCATTCCCTGAAATAAATGCTGCCCTTATCAGACAGTGCCAAATACAAGCAATTACTGCATAACACAGAAATAAGAAAAGGGACTTCACAAGTGAAAGCACGTTCCCTTTGAGTTGGAAATTTGGAAGAGCTAGAAGTTAAGAACTTGCTCCTACTCTGAAGCACACAGAAAAACACATGTAACATTTTGGAAAACATCAACTGATGTATGAGATGACAACATGTTCTGTGCACCACAAAGCAGAATTAGGTCCTAAGCATTTTAAATATAGCCAGAGATGAGGCAACAGTCTTTTTAAAGCTTACAACTGATGTTGCATGTAACTAGTTTTAAGCTATTTAAACTTAACTAAGACTTACATAATAATATCAGAAGGAAAAAGTGTTTTGTTCAAAAGTAATAGGATTTAGGTGCAAAGTCCCAGGTTTATTCACTGCCAGTGTGAAAAAATAATGGACTTTACAGTGACAGAAACTTATCCAATTGAAAGCTGACTACACTAGTCGCATTTGCACTAGTAGGCTTAACTGGTAGGTGACAAGTTCCAAAGATTTAATGTGTTTTGTCAGAAAAGGATACCAGCAAGTTGTTATGTCAGTTCATTTTTCACCTCCTATGTAAGCAAATATACTTACATCCTTTCTTTTGACAGGTCCTTTTATGTTTTGATTCATTTCCAAATGCTAATGGATAACAATAAGAAACAATCATTCTCTAACAGGCAGGTGACCCAAATTTCTGATTGTTAAATTCAAATGTCAATTTTCAGTAGTAAAACTATTTCTTGACATTAAATGAAAGAGGAACTCTGCTAGTCCAAGTATGCAGTTGTTTTGGGGGGTTTGCTGTTTGGCCTTATTTTTTCTTTGTTTTTTTTTTTTTTCTTTTAATCTACTGACTACCTCAAGTGCTATCCATTAAGGAAAAAGGGGGGAAAAAAAATCTGTCAACATTCATATTTTGTAGAATGTAAGGAAGTCTTACACTGGTGTTGCACATGCTTAAGAAAAAGGACTCCAAGATGAATACAACAATCAGTAACTGGTCATGAGGATTTGTAAAAAAAACAAGCACTGTGAGAAAAGCTACAGCTTGGTTAAAGCTTTGCCAGCTGCTCTGTGTTTATCTACAGAATATCATTACAGAAGCAAGAAAGACAGGTGAACAGGTTGTTAACACAGTAAAATGCTAGCAGCACCTCAAGCAAAAAAAAAAAAAAAAAAAAAAAAAACAAAACAGTGAGATAATGATTTATTGGACAACAAAAATCAGGTGGATGAGTTTTTGCAATATTAGCACACTCTCCCCAAACACATTTAAGTGCTTTGTTTCCCCTACAGATCTGGTATAAAACCAACTCCCCAGAAAGAAAAATCTGATAGTGGTTACACTGAACTAGAATAGCAAATACTTGAGACTGCCACACAGCCGGTTTTCACTCATCATGGATTAAGTCACTGTACAGAGTTTCTATTTTTGAGCACTCATAATACTAATCTAGAAAAGCATGAGCTCAAATCCATATTTTCTGGGGGAAGTACATAAGCATATACTGTTAAGCTTTCAGACATGTATTCCACTGAATACAACTGGCCTGCAGGTGAACCACAGCTTCAGTTTCTACAAAAGAACTTAGACTTCAGGAACATGAAGGGGTTTTGCTGTGGGGAAGTCAACACACTAAGCAGGTGGGAGAAGTGATGGAGCAGCCACTTCTTCCATGTGAAAAGTGGGTAACCTGCAATACTACCTCCTCCCCCAGTCTAGGGCAGGCTATTTTTAATTAGCAAGAAATTAATCTTCCCCAAACTAAGTATGTTTTGCCTGTGATGGTAACTGGCAAGTGACCTCCTTGTCTTTATCTTGACCCACAAGCTTCTTCCTCCCGTTTTCTCCCCGCAAGCCTCTTGAGGAAGGGAGTGAGAGCATGGCTGGGTGAGCATCCGGCAGCCAGCCAAGGTCAATCCACCCCACTGAACTTGTAAAATACTTACCAAAAGCCTTCTCCTGCAGCTAATCTCCTGGAGTTTGACCTTAAGATACTTTATTCTCAGCTGCTGCAAGAACATGGAGTTTAAAGGACAAATATTTACTTAGAAACAGCAAATTCAGCTTGTCAGGATACACATTGAAATGAACAAATCACTCTTTAAATGCTTTTATAGAGTTCACTTCAGATTTGTCTAGATTTTTGTATTTAAATTGAAGTATCACACTAAGTATCTTTTCAAACAAAATAGATTCTGCAGTGTTTTTACCGATTTGTTATCTAACAAGAGGAAAATAGCCAATTTAGCTCCCTCAGCTTGTTGATTGATTACATTCAATTGCAGATCCACATCACTGCCCTTACAGAGAGGAATGCTGTGGCATTTGGAAGTGGCACCCAACTATTTTTCCTCCAATAATGCAAACCCTCCATCTTACTAAGCTGCACGTCTTCACAACTCTCTGTAGAGGACTTTTTAAACCACCTATAGTTATGTTAAAACATGTTTTATGGATGTGTCTAAATATTTATAACAATTCCCAAACATTGAGGCAAACAATGACCTCTTCTTGGACACGTCCTCAATGTTAATATCTTTCTAATTATTAGTTTGCTATACCCTTTCTTCCTTACAGAATCAAGCTTCTATTCTAAAGAAAAAAACCCACAAGAAAAAAACCAACTAAAAAACCTCAAAACCCCCACTTTGTGCAGTTGAAGGATTGGTTCGCACCCTCTTTTCAACTTCATCTTGTTTCAGCATGCACATATCCTAACCGGATTTTTTTTTTTTTCTCCTTCCAGGTCTGTAGTTCCAGTATTTTGTTTGTGCTTAGCAAACCTGAGAGGATGCCAATTTTGTCTTGCTGTTCAGTACCGACATGTTTTGAACGATCTGCCATATACAGCACTTTATTTCTGGATCATGAAATAAATGTCTTGGTTAACCAGGGCATAGAGAAAACTAACAAGAGGGAAACCTGACCCAACAATGAGTGCAAGCCTGCTGTTACTCCACAGTCTTTCTCAGGTAGCAACAGGCATAGCACATTCCTTAGGCTTCTTGATATTGAAAGTGCATCTTTATTTTTGTTTGCCTCAGCAAACTTGCTTATGATGAGTCTGAGGTGTTCCACATCATATTTCAATGAAAGCACAATCACTTACCTAAAACTGCTCATACATAACCTATTTGCCTTGTAGGAAGCTTTCAGTAAGCTCAGGTTGAACACCTAGCCAGATGTTCAGGATTTAACTACCTTGGCATCATATCACTAGCACAATCAATCATTGCAACAAAAAGATTTCATCAGAACTTTGTTCCAAAACGCATCTGTTCAAGCCCAGT
>NW_009649619.1:31567-81686 GCF_000708025.1 Charadrius vociferus
GCCTTCTGACAATAACTTCAAATGAATGTCTGCATAAGTAAATCTTTTGATCTTATTTCCACTACTTCAGCTAAACCGTATAAACAAGTAGCTTTCTGAGTGACATCATCAGTCAAACTGGGTTTCCTATTCTGTTTTCCAGATAATAACAAGCTTCAGTTGATGTTTGTCCTGCGCTCAACACAGCAGTTATCTGTGGAGATTCATCCATGCCTACTAACCAACACACTCAAGACAGTCCTTCAGTCAAAGCATTTAACGTATCTCTTGGCAGAAAGTTCCCACCTCCTTTTATGTAGGAGCCTAAAGTTTTAGGGAACTTTTAGGAACTTCATTGCTTTTAAGGACTTGATACTGAGATTAGTATTCTTTTTCCAAGTGTGCTGGAACATGGATAGTGGCTTGGAAAATTACCAGAAGATGGGCAAGAAGAGAGAGAGGAAAAAGGCACCAAACAGCTGGACTACATAGGACTTTAAGCTATACTAAAGACTTTTGAAACAACCCCTCAACAAAAAAAAAAAAAAAAAAAAATCAAGTACACAAAAAGCATGTACTTTCTGGAAGACAGTAAACTAACTGGATGACAGTACATGGAAGAAGGCTCACCCATGTCACTGCTCCCACCCCCTGCTGAATAGAATCTGTTTGCTCAATTAGATACTCCTGAGTCTTTACAGACAATACCCTCAAGGTCTGTCCTTGGTCTCCTGGCCACACAAAAAATCTCTCCTGGGAAACAAATGGGTTTGTACAGCTATTCCTGTTTTCTGTGCTAGCTCAGCATACGTTTTTAGTTTGACCATTTCTCCTCATCAGCATGCACATTGGATAAGCTTTATCAGCCTTCAGCTATTCCCCCCAACCCTCCCACCAGTTCCCTTTACATCAAGACAGAAGGCACAGAAACTAAGCAGAAATTAAGAACAAACATAATGCTCTTCTGGTATATATTTTCCTGTGACAGGCAGTTCTATATTCATTTATTGAGAGGGAAAATTAAAAAAAAAAAAAACCAAAACAAAACAAACCCCCCAAAAACTCTAGTAACTACATATTCATACAGTGATTTAAAAATCATATATTGTCTCTTCTGTTAATATCAAGTTTCTCAGATGTGTCTGCTGCTTGTTTAGGTAAATATAGAAAAGCAACACAATTATGGTACTACCTATTTAATGAAGAGATGCTTCTTTTCCCACACTCCCCAAAAGAGCTTTCAGAAAAGCTACAATACATACAGCCTATTGCTTATTACTTTTTATTGATCAGCAATATCACTTTCACATTATAAACATACATGTTCAGGCTCTCCCCAAACGTATTCAGCAAACTTCTCATTGCCAATTATTTTCTCTAATATGCTAAATGGCAGAAGAGGCAAAGGCACTGATTGCAGAACTGCTGTAAAAGCAAGGAAATCCACTACCTGTAATGCTTATTGTAATACTTAAAATGCTTTGGCAAGAATATGATTCAAACTAGCTTTCCTTTGTTTGATTTTATAATAGCATCTAAAAACAACACTACATTGGAGACACCCAAAAAAGGAAAGAAATCTGATCTTTGAAAAATGAAGGATGCTTAAGTAATGCAAAAATATTAACTCATACATGTACAATTCACTTTAATTTCCACACAGACACCTACTGCATGTCTTCATCAGGAGACAATAGTAACCATTATCTTCCATCACAGCTGAACTTCCTTCTCTACCACCACAGCTTTAAACGTCAGTCAACTCCAGAAATGAATACTAACTAGGGACCATGCCAAAAATCAGAAGCAGACTCATGTCTTTTCTCACATGTAATGTGGCAAAGAATTCAAGCACTTCCAAGGCCTTATGGAAGAACACCTGATGGAGTAGCTATAGCTTAAATTTCAATGGCATAACAGGTTAAAAAGTTAAATTCGTTTTATTATGAATGCTGTATTAGAACAGAAGGTTCAGCGTACATGTAGTCTTGGATCAAAGCTATTCATTGCCTTTCAATTGAGGAATGGTGATTATTTTTCTCTGAAGAAAATAATCATAAAATCTCAGTGTCAAAAAAGTTTTCTGACATTTCTGATATCAAAGTTCTTAATCACTCCCAGTAATTTCAAGACTACTCTGAAAATAGATGGTAATAGCTACATCCAGCCTGACTTACACAGCTGCAAGGCCTACAGTCACACAATCACACAACTTGCCAAAAACATGGGAATTTTCTCCAAAGCAGGTAAAAATAGTTGTCATCTCCTATTCCTTTTATTTTTTCCTGCTGAAAAAGCTGAAGCCTTTGGTTTGTGTAACAAAGGCAAAGTGGAGGTTAGAAATTGGAAATACTTTCACACTGCAGTCTTTGCTTGAACCAGGTAAGTTCCCTCCAGCCCAATCAATACTTTGTTGTTCCATTCACAGGTTCAAAGATATGAACTGCAGAAAGACTCTTCTAGATTTGCCTTGAGCATGGTGGTACAACTTCCTTCTGAAGGCTAGCAGCATCTGCTCAAACCTAAAAATATCTTTTTTTGCCCTTACTTGCTACCTCAGAAACAAGCTTCCTTACATCGGAATTTAGCTCTAGTACCTAGAGCCTTTTTGGTTTTGTTCCCTCCAGTAGTGGTTACTGTTGCAGCAGACCTGAGCCACAGCTCTGCTTTAGTTTTCAATACCCAGCGTGTACTAAATGGGCAAGCCTGCAGAACTTCAGGGACTACTAATGATCTAAAAAAATCTCAAGGCATTATTAAACATACGAAACCCACCTTTAATATATATGACCCAAGCAACTGCAGAAAAATGCAGAAAGGAGGAACATATTTTGCCTTTCCGTGGCGATTTGCAAACACACTTAAAGCAATTAATTGAAAAGTCTTACATTAAAATGCATTAAGTTATTCCTCCAAGCAGTTAGCTTATCTAGTCAGGCAATAATTTCCCGATGTACTGAACATTTTACAACTTGTAAAGCTACATTGCTTTTCCTTATCAAAATTATAAGCAAAATAAAGCATTCCCTTTCAAAGAAGGTGTTTGGGACTCATAGGGGGTTTTTTTCAACTGCAAATACACATGTCAGTATAACGTAACCAAGGTTTTTTTGTACCTGCTATTTGTTTTTCTTGATATATTCTTATATTATTTGTAATTAACAAGGATATACATAGAAAATCATTACAAGTTAGGTTAAAAGAGAATATATTAAAGGCTCTGTTAAGGAAGACACTAACTTCAGAGTATGATGCTATCACATCCCAAAATTGCTCTATGAACACAAACACCATTCAAAATCATGACTAACATCCATAATTATAGTATGTGTTCAGAAACAATTTTTATTCATTTACTTTTTTGTTAATTTATTTGAAAGAAAAAGGAAGTCCAGAATTTATCAACTGGAGATGACAGGCAGAAGAATATATATTTTGGAAGGGTATCAAAGATAATTGTGTTTTGCTGAATGTAAATTATGTTGTTGAAATGGACTGAAAACACAGCAATGTAAATCAAGCTGGCATTATATTTCTACTCTCCAAGCAGCTACTGCTCTATTGTTCATGTTACTACCTACAACAGTCTAAGGACTAGTCAGGTCCCAATGCAACCTAAGACAAAGGAAAGGGCATTTGCTACAGGGGAGGGGGGTGTGTGTGTGCGCATGTGTAATTGTAGTAAGATGGTAAAAGTACTGCCTGATTACAATACAACAACTCATTTCAGGGATATGCATTTATGTATTTACTCCATATATAGCAAAATAAACTTCTAAAAAATTATGGCAAAAATTAATTTCCAGGACGTATACCAATGCAGATTGTTTCAAAGAGACCAGTTTGAGACAAGCAGTTTCTGCATTTAAATGACAAAAACCACATGTGAAATACAGTAGTCATTGTTTAACACGTCACTGAATGCTTAAGTACTGCTATGAAGAAGGCAACAGAAAAAAATCTGAAGTACAGGGTACAAAAAAGCACAAACATAAGCACCCAGGCTAAGACAGAAGCTATACCCAGTACTAGTGTTAAAAACAGGACAAATAGAAAAGGCAGATGTATAAGTCCAACACAAACCTCACCTCTTTGAAAAGCATCTTCAAGTTCCATAGTAAACCCAGCCCTTCTCACAGCTAACTTCTAAGCATCAAATCCCAAAGTTAACTTCTAAAGCTGTGACAAATGCAGGCCTCCTAACAAAATAAATCCTAAAGTAAATGAGGCAACTTGAATTATAGAAGTTACATTAACAGATCTTGTATATATATAATTGTCTTTGTAGAAGACAATTTCAAGAAAGCTATGCAAGTTATTTTATTCCATAAAGGAAAAACTACATTACCTGTTAAGTAAAACTTGCCAAATTACCAGAAGAACCATTATCAACAGCTTCATTTCCTAGGAAATAATCTCATTAGACAAGACATGAAAAAGCAGGAGACTGTTAGAAATGATTATAAATGTTTCTTACCACAAAGCTGTTTGCGTTTGTGAAGAGCAGATGTATACATACAGAACTTGTCTTACATACCCCATATTACATATTATATGTTATATATACTATTACATTATATATGTCTTACATACCCCCAAAAAGATATGCTGCATGAAAAAAACTTGAAAAAGAAAAATCAGAATTTAAACGGAAGAGTTCCTTTTTTCTGCATTCTGCTCAGGCCAACACAGATTCAACGTTCCTACCCATGTATCCTCTGCAACAAATGGGAGAACTCTCTAGCTAAGCATCGTTACACACTTCAGCAATGAACTGTAGCAGAAGACAACATTACTCTTACACATTTCATTTCACATACTGAGGAATTTATTCTGACTTGCAATGGATGATGCTAGCATGAAACCTTGCCTTATTGTACCTCACCACAAGCATCACTCAATACAGGAAACTGCAATTTAGAAAAAGAGACTGCCCTTACTGTACCAACGCAATCATGCCAGCTTCCACAAAAATGCTGGAGCCAGAAAATAATCATCATAATTTACTCCTTAACAGTAACACTTCAGCAAAACAGTTGAAACTATATCAAGCAAGCTTTTCACTCATTCTTTGGAACACCCCTAAGTCGCTCTCACACTGCTAGAAGCCAGGTACAACTAGACTATGTGTAGCCACAGCACATATTAATTTGTTTTGGCAAACTGGTCTTCCTCACTCATGGAACCATCTCTCTCTGCATGTACAAAGCGCATCTGCCTGGACTGTACGCCCAAGTCTTTCTATGGCACTCTCCCATTTTCCAACCTTCTTCACCCTGCCAATACAAAGCACATAGTTCCTCACCACAGAAGCAAAGCATTCATGCTAGAAGGACTTGACAAAGTAAAATAACACAACAATTTGCAATCTTAAAAAAAAAAAAGAAACAAAACGAAACCTAGTATAGTTCTCTTCAATTTCCACCACATGTCACTACATATGGTTTTATCAAGCTTTGTATTATTCTCTCCAGTTATCTCAAAATTACTAGAAAGACTCAAAACAAACAAGCAAACAAGATAAGAATTGACTCTCAAGGGAGACAACTCTAACCAGAGACAGCAGCTTGCACAATTCCATAAAATAAAATATAATCAGAAAGTTACAAACTCAAAAAAGTGGTCTTCTGCTAAGTGCATATCTTGTACAGGAACTGATAAATAATCTGTTAATTGGGAGAGACACATCCTAAATGTCAGAGCATCACTGACATACAGAGAATAGTGGGCAGTGTACTGTTAAAATTTTAGTATCTATAATTCAGTTGTTCAGAGAACATGGGTTGCCCCTTTCCCTTAATCCAAAAGAAAGTCCTGATTCAGTATCTACAATGCTCTTAGCTCTCAATCACAAAAGTTTACCATCCCAGTCGCTAATATTCTTTTACATATTTTGAAGAGATATGAATATATACACTCAGTAGTGAGAAATTCAATCTGTCTGTGTCTCCTGACTAAGCTAGTAGTTTATTGCTTCATATTCCCACCTGACTTATAGTCCATGCAGAAGTTTCTAGACCCTTATCCCGGCTAGACAGAAATGCCACCAACACTGGTATAACACGCTGTGAGGATTTTCTCCCCATTCATAAAATCAGCGCAGTTCCTAGCTGGGAAGACAGTCAAAAGCAGCAGTTTTTTCAGAGTATGTCTCAGGTTTGTCTATCAGCTTCTGCCAAGAAAAATCTCACTTAGGCATAAACAGCCACAGCACCCCAGGAAGAGAGAGCAAAAAGCGTAACGTCAAGCAGTCCAAAAGAAAAACAAAGTTTGGTACAGTCAAATCAGGCCACATTGCCCTGAGGACTGAGCACTAAGGATCTGGTGTAGTTTTAAGCGTCATATCCAAAGACTACATCTCTGCAAGCGAAAGGCTGGCCAGGCCCACGCGAGACCATGAACACTAGTAAAAAGACCAACTCTGCATGGGCAAAGTAGAGCTAGGACCCAACGTATGGAAACACTGCCTTCAAAACTTTTCAGTTCTGTGCGGCGGGTGGCTTACATATGCCAAAATACTTCTAAAATACCAGATGTGTTCATTCACAGAAGCTCTTGCTACTCGATTCCCCCATTTGTACTCTAGGACCAGGCTGCTGAGGCAGCCCTCTGCTGACATGTCAGACTGAAGTGGAAAAATTGACATCATACCTGATGGCTCCAAATCACACCTGGATTAGCAGCCTTGTCTTATCCCCAATAAAGCTTACATGGCCAAACAGGTAAGATGTAAAGAACCAAGGTTAATTTCAAGAAAAATCAGTAGTCACTTCCTAGGGAGACAGATGTGCTGCTTTTGCTGGCCAATGCCATAAACTTGCCCTGATAGCTTCACACCAAATACAAGACATTTATGAATTGAGGCCAAACCAATCAAGGTTAAAACACTGGCAGGACAGCGATACAGAAAGAACCTGGCAGAACAAGAGCGAGAAGGATCTCCTGGAAACTGCACCTGCTGAAAGGTAAGAATTATCTTTTTCCCCCCCTATGACTGATGGAAAAACCTTGGATTAAAACTCCATTCCGCTTATAATACAGCACCATTAAATATACTAAACACATTCCAAAAAACCTAATCCTTACTTGTATGTTTGCAATACCTCCTTCAAGACAATACCAATGTCTCAAATGCATCAAACAAGAAAAAAATCAACAGGTCATGATTATTACTATGGATTCATCAAGAAACCAGCAATTACAACATAAGTTGCTTTGACTACCAGAAGCAAAAAGTGAAAAGGACACCTTCCGTTCAGGAGAGAAAAATAATCTAGTCAGCGGACTTTAACTACTTGTAGTAAGTTCAAGTAGTTTTAGTGGTAATATATATTGGGATGCATTCATTTGACTGCATACACTGATGGATTTATTTTTCTTAATGCCTTGAAATCACCAGGTCTCCTGTACATGATGGCAAAAGTTATGCCCCAGCAAATTCAGAGGACTAACAAGGATGGAGAAATGCATGAGCTCTGTTTAACAGGGAAGAAAGTTTTCACATACCATCAGGTTTATTCTTTTGGTGGTCCAAAATTTTCTTCCATAAAACCAAAGTCCTAGTAGATTCTCATCAGAATGTACATGGCCATAAAAAGCAGAAATATTTTAACATATACATTTCTAGTGTCATAGCTGCAAAATAATTTTAGAGAACCAGATGACCCTCTAATCCTCACAGTTCACATCTGCACCAGAAGTTTAAATACTAGTATTAGGGCATCCAGACATTTCCAAGAACCTTGACATCTGGCTTCTATACCCATAAAGAGCTGTTATGGTTATTTTGGCTCAGTTTAAAAACAAACTACTGAACCACTGTAGCACACAAAAAAATGTTTAAAGCTGTTTATGTGTAAGAACATATTATAATATAGAATTGTACATATGGTTCCCCAGTGACTATTTGCTTTACAGAGGAATGCCTAAACTGCTTAGAGAAATTTTTAAGTTAGAAAATGAACTGCATCCCATTTTATTGTTAGCCACTGCCATTCAGACATACTACCGTGCTAAGGTAAATACAAACTTGTTTGCATATACCCAGGTGAAATTTTGCACTGAGTAATAACAAACTACAAAGAAATTTAAAAAAAATGCTAATTAGCTTCCACATGCAGCATTCCAAAGCACAGTAAAATACTTCTGTCTACAAGAAATAGCTGCACTCCTGTTCTTTCAGCATTCTGCAGCATATGGATGAACAGCCAGGCTGAAGGCAGACTTTGACAGATTTGGAGATTTATATACAAAGGGGGGGGGGAAATAAAAAATCTTTGCTGGTTGCCATTGAAAAAGTTTACATAAAGCACCAAACTGACAGATTGAACTGGTTGCCAATAATGAACTGACAAAATAGAATGCATCTTCTTACAAACGTGAAATAAAACTTTAACTCTTCGCTTATTTTTCTCATGTACACAAAACAATTATTTTCCAACATCTACATTTTCAGTGACATTTTGAGAGTGACAAAGTCACTGACAATAAAAACAATTCTCAACACATTCAAGGTGGACAGGCCAACAAATTCTTAATAACAAAAAAGTAGGCATTCATAGGCTTTACGCCACCCCTTATACTTCCTATCTTCCATCTTTTGGTTATTAGCAAAAGCCTGATTTCATTTTAGCTTGGCAATAACCTAAGTAATTACAGTATACAAAAGACTGCTGTGTCTCCTTCTACAGTTTAATAACCAAGCTTAAGATTTATATTACCGAAGTTTTAAACAGGCTTCATCATGATCTGGTTATGCTGCAGTGCTCCCAAATCATCCTGAGAAACCATCTCTAGCCTCAAGACTTCAACTTCACAGCAACTTTTAAAGAAAAAAACAGAAAGGAAGAACCCCAAACATAAGGCAAGCAACAGACCTCAATAGACCTGTACAGGGCATTAGCCCCACACTGCTTTTCCTCCCTTGCCTTTCTGTAATTCTGGTTGAAGTCCTTGTCTACTTGCTCAGCTGTTCAGTTTTGCTCTTACCTCCTTTTCAGAAATGCATTTTTTTTCTGTGTGACATACAAGTGTAATATGTAAGAGCATATTTTGAGACCTAATAAGAGGTTTTGTTCTCAAAAGCTGGCTTCTGCTTGTGTGCGTAGTCTTCATAACAATTTGTTGCAGAGCAACATGTAATTATTTGGGCCTGACTTTTACCACAAGTGGCTACAGGCTTGTTATTCTTTGAACATTCAACAGCAAAGCAGAACAAGCCAAAAAAGCAACCTAGAGTTAATCACCTGATTTTACTCAAACTTCACCAGAAAAACAAATATAACATTGTATTCCTGTTGCATTTAGCACATGCTTGATGTCAGGTTCATAGGTTCGATGACGATAAGCAACTTAGAGAATACAAGACAACAGCATAACCACATAATTCAGTTCACGCAAAGGGAGAATACACTCACAGTCTGTCTCTACACTATCACTATCCACCCATGATGCGTAGCATCAACTGCAAGTAACAGCTGAGAATTATTACAGTAAGAACTCTGCAAACAAATTCAGCATCTCCTTACAGGTTCACTCAAACATTTAATTTGATAGAATTTTTATAGCATTGTAAATAAGAACCCAAGTGTGTTTCCATTCCAAATGCTATGGACAACCCTTGATCTCATAAGGAACAGTAACACAAGAATCACTGTCTGTCTAGCCCAGGGTCCCATTTTCAGCTGTGGATTATAGCAGATAGCCAAAGACTAAGTGGACAGCTGAAATCTGGCAAGCATTACTTGCAGGCCAAGCAACTTACTGAACTAGAGTTGTGTCTAGGACTCCACTTATTCCATTTGTCCAGTTGCTCCCTGAAAATACTGTATACACTGGGCATCTGCAGCATGCTAGGGGAAGGTGCTCCACAGGTCCGTCATGTGCTGAAGAAAAACGGTTAACATTTTGTTTGTTCTGACCCTGCTTCATACAACACCCCTTACCTTTTTGTACTCTGAGAAGAAACGTGAATCTCTTCCCTGCTCACAGTACACAGAAACATAAGCTGCTATCATGTCAATGAATCTCTTCCCTGCTCACAGTACTCTCACAGAAACATAAGCTGCTATCATGTCACTTGTTCCTGTGTTTTGTCTCAAATCTCAGAGCTAGTCATGAGCTAAACAGATTAGCCTCACCTAGGTGTTCACATTGAATTCATCTGTTAGCATACAGGATCCTGAAAATGAAACTAAGACAACAAGTGCAGAGGGGATGGAAGCAAGGTATAAGCAATGCTTGTTGAGGAAGATGCATCTTCCAGTGGCTAATAATAGCCAAGAAGGCTCTCTAGCATGCTCAGGCTATCAATGAGCATCCTTTAGCCTCAAGGTTTCCTCCGGAAGTTTGTCACAAATATTCTGTAAACATGTACATACTGAAATACCAGGGGGGGTGGGACACGGGACAGACATGAGGGGATGACACACAACACTAGCAGTTGGCCCTGTCCAGCCAATAATGAAAAACAATTAAGAAAAATGAGCGTCTGTTTCAGCAACCAATCTTCACCCATGTCCTCTGCCAAGAAGACACTGAAAGGATTCTGTTGCATATTGTCTACTTCAGACACAGATGTAAACAAATACCCTTAACACACACACACTGACACTTAGAGAGGTTTTTACTTGCAGACTACAAATTGGAAAAAAAAAAAAATCTAAGAAATCAAGATAATGGACTATAGTTTGCAAAACATAGGACTCATTAAGATTTTATTATCTACATGTAAGAAAAACTTCATGACTGAAAGGGCCACCACATACATCAATTTTGAGTTAAGACAAAGGCAGACAACACAAACCTTGTTTAAGCAGGGTAAAGTCTGAGTGCCTTAGCAGAGAAATGATGTCCACTCAGCCTAACTTCACTGGAGCCTTCAGAGCAGTCACAGCAGGACTGTCACCCCATGGAAAGACCTGGGCAAGGCCTGCATGAACCACCAGAAAGCACGACTGTGAACCTAACACCTTGGTTATTTTACCCCTGGAGCTGAGGAGCACTTTCACAATTTATTAGCAGTCATACTGAGTGTTTTGCAGTAGCATTTGTTATATGCTTCAAAGCAAAAAATAAAAGCCATGACTCAGGAAAATAAGATAAGAAGTAGACTTTCACAGTTAGTGTGTGGTAATTTAATGCACAATAATCCTGGTTCATGATCACATATTTGAATTGAAACATACTTTCAAGACAACTAATATTCTAAGAAATTTGCATTTTTAGCACAGGAAGCAATTGAATTGAGATTTGCCACCGAAAGGAAGAATTGGAAAACTCCATTTTCCTCACTGCAGGTGAAAACAGGAAAAAAATGCACTTATTCTGAAGAATGTGACTATAAAGAAGGAATACAGAAAAAGAAAATATTTTGGGCAAAAAAAGGTAAGAAAAGTCTGCATACACATTTGGAAAATAAGGTTTAAAAGTAAAAGAGGAGCAAAACCCCAGCTCTGGAAAAGGAAGTTATAATCCAAACTGGGTTTTGTTAATTTTTAAGTTGCTTTTTGTCATGTTATAAAACTTATTTTCAGACTCATCTAGAGGTGTCACTAGCCAGCAAAAGTGGAAGTGTGTAACCAATCAAATTCACAGTTCATCTTTACAACATGCTACATCATTTACTTAGTTATAAAAGTTAAAAAATAATGGAATGCCAACTACGTATGTAATCTGGATAAATTCAAATTTCACAAGTAACTTTTTCCTCTTTGTAAACTGAAAATAATCCAGGCTACTTAAGAACACATGGAACCTCCATTGGAACCTCAGAGCAAGATTTTTGATGTTCAGTAGCATTGGCATACCTTTCTCCTTTCTTGAATTCTTCACTAGAGTCAGGTTTACAGATCTCCACAGATATACAACTGTTGATGTAGCATGAAGACTAGAGAAACACCACCAACACAAATAAGATGCCCAAACACGAAGCATCCATATTTATATTGGCTTTCCCTATTCATATGGAAGTGTTCACGTGCATCCAACAAAGAGCAGAACATTTGATGGGAAGCTTTCTTACTCTTTACCTCATTCAGAAAAGCTTGCTTATAAATTACTGCATTTCACACTTTTCAGCTTTACTAAACATGACTTCCCCTTTGCTGAACCCATGCCTCCAAGAGACTTACTCTAATGATTTCTTATTTAAATAGTTTTTCCAAAGCTTGCCCAGTTTTAGAAAAAAAAATATCACTAAAATATAGTAAGTGTTTCTGTATCAAGTTCTCTTTTTACAAATCCATTATTAAATGACCGTGTTGGGGAGGTACGAGCAAAAGCAAGTAATTCCAGCTATAGTATTAGGCTGCTGCTGTGATACAGATTGTAACCTGAAGCATTGCTAGGCCGGTGACATTTTGCTAGGGAACCATGATATGAAGAAGCACTAAGCTGAAAACTATATTGATTAAATAAGACAAGAAAAAAAAGAAAATAGAAAGAGAAACAAGGAGGCCCCCAAGGAAAGAGCAGAACTTGCATGCTCTTAATTCCTGCAGCTGAGATTTGTAGCCTCATTCTATTACTTTTTTGCACTGTGTTTCTTTCTGTTTTCTATTTTCTATGCAAATTATTAAACACTGTAGCTCTCAAAGCCATTTTACAAACTTTTTCATTACTCAGAAGCTGTGCAAAATAGTATTAAAAAATCAAAATAAGGTGAAAAAGCAGAATGAATCAACAAATGGATTAAGTAAGGAATGGCCTCTCTGATATTAATTCTATTTTATTTTTCATATCTTGCAAATAATGAGAAAACTATCAGCTTCGGGCCTGGCAACAGTGCTGACTGCTGTATGAATATACCAACATTACAATTCCTCTGTGACCACGTAAAGGCCTAGAACTGTTAACAATACCATTATGTCCTTTAATTTTAGCCTGCAATGTATGATTAAGTTTAATAAAACTGTGATTCACACGAGATGTTCTCATGAACGCGTGTCGCACTAGATCTGTAACACACCCATCTCACATGTGGAAAATTAAGGTAACATTTCACTTTCACAGCACTCCCTTATTGTAAAGTACTGCAATACGGAAGAACATTGTGAGAACAAAGCCGTAAGTGTTTACAAAGCACTTGGAGATTCTTGCATAAAAGATATTTTAATTAAAAATTAAATTACTCCAAACTAGTTGGAGGCATTTTGCATCCTCCCCTAACAGAGCTTATACCCCCATGCATATTACCACCACTACAACACTTTCACAGAGCCGGCAGGGACAGAATCCAGTTAGTTCCAAGGTTCAACCCTGCCTGAAGTTACAAAACTGAAACTACTGCAGTTGAGGTAATTCAGCATTCTTATTTAACTAAGGCCGAGACACACTAAATCTGAAACTTTCAGCCTCACTTAGGTTAGCAATCAATATGGTAATGCTTCAGTGAGCTTAAAAAGCATTGCTACCATAACTTTTTATAATTTTAAACAATCAATACTTGAAGAAAAAAAATATCATGACTAAGCAGTAAGAAAGGTTACTGAGACATTCAAATAAAATTGTGAACACCTGTTCACAAGATTTTTATTATCATCTGGCTTTTTTATTACTTGTGAGCAAAGTTGAAAAAGCCCAGAAAGCTTTGCCGGAATAATTTTTCATGTATACAGCAACAATTTAACGTAACGGAAGAGCTATAATTTCACATTTTAAAGCCCACTATATCTCAAACTCTACAAACACATTATAATGGTCTCCAAACTGAAAGAAAAATGGGTATAAGGCACCACCAACATCAAGAATTTATTGTTGTCTTTTGTCCCGAAACTACAACTATGTTTAAAATGACACTCTTGGTATCACTGAATATGGGGAGGACAGTGATAACCATAAAAATAAGAGTTATATCAGCTACTGCATAATTTGGTAGCATCAAAAGTGGTCCCTAACTTGCATTTATCAAAGGAGGCACCTGAAAATCAGGAGCTTCAGCGATCAGTTCAATGAAAACATTACAGGCTCCTGTGGGAATGAATGGACAAGTAAGTTGATCTTCCACACTTTTACTAGAAGCTTGAAGCTAGAGCAACAAGCTGGCAAAATTATAATATGATACCTAGGGAGCAACAGCTACATATGCCATGCCACATTTAGTTTACTGCACTGGATACCTGGTTATGAAGCATCCTTCAACAGTGGCTGCATGGTTCAAGCTGTAGGTGTTCATAAATGTGTGTTTGACATGGGTAAGCTAGATGCTAGAAAGCAAAAAATCCACGAAGACAGAAGACACTTATTTACATCAGTCAACTGGTAAGACTTGACCACATAAAACTTTAGCAATCCTAACCAGCCTTACACTATAATTATGTTTTTTTTTTCCCCACCTCAACTGAACATGAAGGACTTGCAGAACAACCTTCAGCTTTAACACAGCCAAGTTCTGGCCAGCCAGTCTCCCTCTCTGCTTTTTTGCTTACCTGAAACAAAAGAACTGCCTGTCTTTATAATTTCTCTTGACAAGAGAAACATGCCCTGACAAAAGCTAACTAAGCATCCCTCCCAACGGTCTTCTAAAGGTTGCATACAACAGAAAGTTGGCATGCTGAATACAGAACTAAAAAAGCCAAACAAACAAAACAAACCAATATATGTCTACTATAATTACATAATATTACATTCAGAGTCTAAAAAAAAACCCAAACTGTTTCAGATAAAAACCTGGTAGATCTTACAACTAAGATCTTCCTCCTTTTGTCATCTAAATAGGAAAGGCAAGTACCAAATGTATAGCAAGTGTTTTGAAATAGATAAAACCTCTAACATATTAACATTTCACAGAATCATAGAATAGGTTCGGTTGGAAGGAACCTTTAAAGGGCATCTTGTCCACCCCCCTGCCCTGGGCAGGGACATCTTTCACAACATCAGGTCACTCAGTAAGATTTCCCTATTTAAAGCATTGAATTCTATCCTGGCCTTGACTGGGCTGCTTGTGCTTTTTCAGAGCATATTATTGCCGCCAGTGGTTGCGTAAGAGAATTACTGAGATTTTCAGAAATGCTACCAGAAGTAAAAAACATAACCCTAGGAACAAAATGGAAATTCAATTATCTGCAACTTTTCCCAGATACATTATTTTTCACAAGCAATAACCTGGAATTATGTTTAATTTTAAGATGCTCCCTCCAAAGCAAAAATCCATTTCAAAACACTATTATGCACTTTCAATTATCTGTAAATATACAACTCACTTTCTACAATATCTGGCAGATAAAAAACAGCCAAGTAATATAAGGGGCCTGGTACATTTGGAAGGTTCCTTCCATCTTCAGCTAAAAAAAAAATAAAGGAAAGAGTTCGGCTCCAAACACAGTTCTGCTGTGAGTCTAATGCAGGCCCTCTAGCAGCGAGATTATGTGATTATTTCTGGATGCCGCAGTCATGTGGCTGCACAGCAAAGCTTTTGTCGGAAACACGACACAATCCCATTGCACTCAAACTGCCAGCAGCAACTCACGGTTTTGCATTTTCCCAAAACACACCCACAGTGACTGTAAAGAAAGGCCAGCTTTTCAGCGCTATGGCCTCAACTAGTCGAAGAGTTTATATTCCCTGTTGAATAAATCTAAAGGCTCATTTCTCTTTTGCTTTTTCTTACGTGTCACTTCAGGTGCATGCTCATTGGGTCCCACGAGAGCACAGAGCGTTAATATCCAACACCCCCAAACCACCCCTGCTTGAGGAAGCCTGGCTAAAGACTGCAAAATGAAGAATTTTAAAAGTTTTGGTTGGTGTTCACTCTTATAATATCTTTCCCTCAGGTACAAACAGAGTTTACAATAGCCAAACTACATAATACTATACCAAAGAATACACAATACATGACTATCTACCCCACAAGCATCTATTTGGATATTGTATTATGCAGTGTTACCCCTTATGTTTTTCAAATATCTCACTGTTCCTTCCCGAAAAACACCAGACTTGCTAAGTATTTCACTACATCTTAAAGACCAAATCACTTGTTTAGCTTTAACTACTTTTCCATCTCAAACGGCCTTAAACTCAAAATATTTACACATTCAAGCACATGTACTTAGAAACAAGGAAATAGTCAAAGTATATACAGAATACTAACCACTATGTATACAACTGACAACTTCTATAAAAACTGAATACAAAATTAAGTATGTTGGATGCTAAAAACCAAATTATATTTATAATAGAACAGGCCATGGAAATAAACATATTCGGCTTATATCACAACTCATCACTTGTTTTCTTTTACCTATAAATACTACATACCCACTGCTGGGCACATGGAATACTAGAAAATACTTGATCTAATTACCTGATTTCAGGATAATTAGCGTTTTGCCATACAAATAAAATCTTGTAATTTGGTAACTTGCATGGTGTATTTTTGCAGCACTTAGTTTTCTTTCTGAAAGCTCACAGAAGAAATGGTCAGCAAATAAAACCAATTCCCAAAGTTTAGAAAATGCTATTAAAAACAAAACCTCATAGTTAAGTCATAGAAACCTACAGCCACCATAGGAGTATTCTAGAATACTTGGAAAGAATTCTGTAATGAAAAAACTCCCATTCCCAGATTCAAATCAACTCATTTAACAACCATAGGCGTGGGCTTTCCTGTCTACGAACACACCTTACTCACTCGTATACTTAAAGCAATCAAAGAGCACAGTTCAACCACCAGTCTCCACAGCCCTCCTAGAAGAAGGCTCCTAAATTGTGGCTGTAAGTGACAACATAACACCTGCCAGTAGGTCTTTTGGCTGGAAGTGAAGTCAGTCAGAAATTTACAGTCATTCTCACCCAGAGTTTATACTTGAACCTTTGCTAATTGCTGTAATAAAAGTGCAAGTTACATTAGCAAAAAAAAAAAAAATAATGTTCTTTTGCCCTGTTTCTGTTAGTCTGACTAAAGGCCATAAGCTGTAACAGCACAACTCTTCCCCTGAAACCCTCCCCAAATGCTTGAGAAGTTTTTTCTGACTCTTGTAACAGCAGTGTGTGATTTCATCCCATTACAGCCAACATCCCCAGGACATCAAGGCTTTGCTGGTGTACCTGGCTGAACTCAGCACATGTCTGCATGCAGAAGCTCAGAATAGCATACAGGGGGTGAGGCAGAGTTTAATGCACACTCAACTACAGCTGAATGCATGAGCAGCAATTTGCTTTTCTTCTTTGGGAACACACTAAATGAGCCAAGCTGTAACGAGCTCTAAAGTCATTAACCAATTACAACAAAGTTCAAAAAAAAAACCAACTCAGAAAATGAAGAGCATCTGCATAATAAAAGCTTGAAAAAGAATATTTTGCACTTTTGGTATCTACAGGTCTCAGTAAAGAAAAACTGGAGTTACCAAATTCAGACAAGTAACAGCACACTGTTGAGCATCTTACTCATGGTCAAACAGCACAATTACTAGGTACAACAGGGGAATACTGACAGTTCACAACACAGCTGAAGCTTCTGGGAGTTGTTAAACAAGGGTGGATATGAGATAAAACGCAGCTCCAAGTCTCAAACTGGACAGCCAAGACCAATGCCTTTTGCATCTTTGTACAGCATCTATAAAATCATTCTGTAATTAGAAATTAGAAAGCATTATATAAATAGAAATTCAGCCATACAGCACAGACACGCACCACCTTTTAAAACCTTTAAAGTTACAAATATGCCACAAAAAGAATCTTATTAATTCAACCTGTTCACAATAAACTACAAAAACTAATACGAAATTTAAGACAGGCATGAAGTTTACAGAAATACTGTTTTCCTGAAAAGCTGAAATAACACTTCTGAAACGAGGAGAAAAAACAGGTAGGAGAGAAAGCAGCCTGCTACATTTTGTGAAGAGTGACCATGTGCATAGATGCATCATTAAATGTAACCGTTTCTTTACCACTTTTCAGGATGGATTTTAAGTCTAAAAAGTTTCAGACACTTTGCAACTGATTCCAACATTATAGTTCTTACACCTTCTATTATTTTTCACCCATGATAATTATATAAGCAAACTAAACCTTCTTCGTATCAGTTCACTGATTCTTGCTGTTAGTACCTTCTTAAGGTGTCAAATAGGGTTTAGGTATTTGCTGTGCATTTCAAAGGCTTTCAACTCAGTAACACATCCAAACTCATCGCCATGACATTTCTCAAAAGTAGTTTGGAACTGAAACATAAATCTGAAGATACAGTCTCTCAACCAGGTCAACATGCAGTCTCAAGCAGAACCTTTAGAAAGAGGGAAAACTAATACTGACTGATGGCATAAAAACCATTTCAAAAGAGAAAAATCAAGAGCAGGTGAGAAAGTCTTCCTAATTCACAGTAAACATTTAATTTGTGTACTATTAGGATCAGTAAAGCAGTCCAAGTCTGAAGAAAAGTGTCACAAGATTCATTTGGGATTATGCTAGCGTATTACCTGTGACTGCAGCATCTAATAGGAATTTTTTTCTTGGCTTCATGAGTTAGTTGTCACTAAAAAATTCCAGTTCATCGCTCCCATCCATAAAACAAACATATCTTGAACACTGCACTTCATAGTGTCAGGGCTGGCTGTTAACATTCTACCCAGCATCTTAAGGTGCTCTCATTACACACACCTTTAAAAAATAAAAAATTACAGCATTAATAAACCTGCTGGAGATTACAGATTGCAAAGTGACTTTTTTTCTATCAATACATAAAAGATTGAAAGTAAACAGCAGAAACAAGGAAAATATTTATGCTATTGTTTAGCTATTATGGACTCATTTGATGAGCAGATTTGTTCACTGTAACTCTCAGCCCTTCCCACAGCTAATCAGAGCCTTTGTAACTGCCCTGTTTGCCAATCACTAACAGACTGTATAGAACTAAAGCAATAAAGAAAATTTACTGTAGACTTCCTTTTCTGGCTTTCAATAATTTCTCTTGACTGTGCTTCTGTCAGATTAATGCAGCTATTTAATTCCTGGAGTTCACGACTATAGAATTGCACTTATGTCTTATAAACATGCAATTTTAACTTCACTGAGTGTACATCTCTAATTATGCTGATATGTAGCAATATGGTACCATAACTCCCTCAAGTAAAAACTGATGAAGCCACATCTGGTTCATTTCAAAGGGAACTTGAACAGAGCACTGAAATGCATCAAGTATCCTATTTATCTCAGGAGGTATTAAGATACTGAGTAATGAAGATGATCTGCATTCTGCATTAAACATTTATCTGATGGTCTAGTAATTTTATTTAATCTTGAACCTGCTCACCAACTTTAACTTTTAGCTTTTCCCATGTTCAAGTAGAAGCCTTGATACATCTCTGTTTATAGCTTAACATATCTGCTTACCCATGCAGAAAAACAGTTCCAGAGTCAGATTATATCAATTTGCTCATGAGAGGATTTTTAATAACATAATCCACTGACAAATTAATACAGAATTCTTTCATTCTTTATCTCTCACTCTGTAAATACAGGTTACACAGACAATATTCCAAAGACAAATTTCCAAATCTTAAAACATGGCCTCTCTGACAGTTTACCCATTCAGCTGAACACAAGAACACTCTGACAGTCAGAGTGGCATTAGCTCATTACACAAACCCTTTCTAGGAAAGGACCAGCAGATACCACTAGCATAAGCAGCCTATTTTCTTAGCTGCTCTAAAAAAAAAAAAAAAAAACACCAACAAACCCCACACAAACAAAACCACAGCCTCACTTTGTTTTTTTTCCAGAGAGGTCCTGAACTTTGCTTTAAAGCCTATCTTGCACTTTTAACACCACCAGGCTGATCAGGACTAGGGCTGGAGAGCACAGAACAAGCTATCACACATACGGGTTTCTAACATCAGCATCCTAACCAGCTAAACGAACCCCTTAAAGATGCTTAAGCAGACTTTACCCTGCAACTCTCTTGCTAAATCCCTCTCTCTGAGCAGCAGACCAGGTCCTCTTACTGGGTCAGGCCTGTTTCATATTCATCCTCCATCTGCAATGGCTTTCTGAGCCTATCCAGTATCAGCTGTCCCATGGAAGAGTGTGGTGGGTTGCCCTCAGCCAGCTGCCAAAACCCTGCCTTACCCCGACTCCTCTCTCCCAGGGAATGGGGTGAAAAAGAAGGCAAAAAGACTCATGGATCAAAATAATGACAGTTTAGTCAGAGAAGCAAAAAGGAATTCATTTCACTGCACCCCATCAGCAGGCAGACGTCCCGCTCCTTCCTGGGAAGCGGGGCCTCAGCACAGGTAATGCTTGCTTGTGACGACAGATGCCATAACCACAAACACCCCCCACTCCCCCTTTCCCTGAGCTTTCACTGCTGAGCACAATGTCATATAGCATGGAATATCCCTTAGGTCAGCTGGGGTCAGCTGTCCTGGCTGTGTCCCCTCCCAAGCCTTCACCCACCCCCAGCCTACTCACCTTCTTTGTTCTGTTATCATCACTGTTTTACCCACCAACACAAAGCACAGCCCTATACAGGCTGCTCAGCAGAAAGTTAATGTCGTAACTCCACCCCAGCCAGATCCAGCACAGAGTTACTACAAGATGTCTCTTAAGGTTAAAAGTCCCAGTGTAAGACTTGTTTCTTCAGTTCCAGGATCGTGACTACAACAAAATTACTATCTTGCCTCACTACCCTGAAAAATAGGTGTGGGGAGATAAGGACCTTTAAAAGGGTCTACCCATTTTTAGACAGGCATTTTCAGATTTTTTTTTTAATATGTTAATTATGCATAACTTCCTTAGCTAAAAGTTAGTCAGTTTCTTGAAGTCAATTCATATCCTGCTTACCACAGACCAGAGGACCACGAATGGCAGAGGCAGGCTTAAGAGAAAAAGCAGGCTCACAGGAGTGACATGTGATTTGCAATGTATGTGTTTTGCTGGAGTTACTGTTTGGTTAGTTTAAGAAAACCAAACAAATAACACTAAAGTGTAAAACAAATTCAGTATTACCAGGCAGAAAGCAAGACTAATGCAAGATACTCCTTAGTACAGTTTTCATTATTCATTCCTTCCAGTCCTACCACTTTTATGCAGGTCAGTTCAGACAACTTCGGGGTTATATTTTGCGTTTTATGCTATTATCCCCTTGCTTTCTAAAGTTATGAAGCTGGAGATGCTTTTCTTTTTAAAGTTAATACTCCTCCTCTGGGGAGCAAGGGTACCCCAGATGCGTATGTCATTGCCAATTTAAGTGCTCATTAGTGCTGCACTCAAATTGTTGAAAAGTTTCTACAGGCATTTCTCAGCTAGAAGAGGTATATATTTGACAGAGTCTGATGTATATATTCAGTCTTAACTTGGTTAAGCACCAGTTGCTCTCAAAACATTTTGTTACTCAGATTCAGTTACCTTGCATACAGTTACTGTCTTGAAGGAGTTGTTTAGTAGAAGATATTCAAAATTGTATTCAATACTAAAGAGATGTATTAATGCTTGCTTCATGATAGGAGGAATATGGAGACTCAACCATCTGTAACATTCAAATTCAGAGTTCTGCATATATTTTAAAGAGTCACCTTATTGAGACTATTTTAATAAGTGAATACAAAAAAAAAATGAAACAAAACTTGGAAGATTTTATGCACCGAGATCAGAATTAATGAATGCTTTACTATGAATCTGGGATAGATTCAAATTTAAAGCGAACACCACTGTTTATTGCCAATATTCAAGTTAAACTATAACAATTACATCAACGACTTTGCAATCAGTTGGCATACTGTTAATTCTCACGTTTTTTAATTACAGTGGATTTGGAAGAGAATTCTTTAATCAAAACTATCAATTATCTGCTACAAAAATTAACCAACTTTAGGCAGGTTTCATTATAACGGACAGTAAAGATGAAGTACAAGGTGGGGCTTTTACTTTTTTTAAAATGCATCTTTGTACCTTTTTTCCCCTCTACAGAATTGTGAAACCCTAAAGGCGACAAACTGTAAGATGATGGGGCATCTTCCTAAATAAACTTTGTCAGTATGCTTCTTCATTGTTAAAGTCTGCTTAGCTAATGACAACCTATTCTCCACAATTTCTTCCTTGAGCCATTACCATAATAAAACTCGGTGACATTTAGAGCCAAGGAAACCCATCTGCTACCACACGGACAGCTAGTATCTGACAGCCTAATTTTCATCAAGGACAGGAGAAAAAATGATCTCTTGCTAGCACCACATATCACAAATGAGACCAGCCTGTGCTTTTCATTATTCTACATGGATTACATCCGGAAAGGAAAACATACTGCTGCATTAACACATCTCATTGTGCGTCAACATCTTTCTAATTGTACAAGTTTGCAGGCAGAACGAAGCACGTAAGGGAATGGGATTTCTTAGGGGAAATCAGGAAATGAGTGGAAGATGACTCAAACTGATGAACTTCTCTCATGTATAAATTAAAAGAGTGAATTCAAATTTAGTTAGTGTTTAAAAATTTGGAAGAGATGAAGATACACGTTTTAGTCCATAACAACAGGTCCCTTTCCTAGCAGTGCCTACTTACAAACTCCAGAAGTACTGTAAAGGTTATACGTTGTATAGAAGAGACAAATCTTCACATAACCAATAGTGTAGCCCCAGACCCGAGTTTGTATAATGAAAAATAAAAGCTCTGTAGATTCCATAAAGCACTATAGAGAAAAAGAAACATATTAAGAAGTGAAACAAGGTAGATATATTGAACATTCTGTCATATCATCACCACAGGAGGCTGAGAATCCCTACCCTGTTTCACTCAGCTCTGGGGTAGGAGCAGCACCAAACTCCCCTTCGCACACCCTGCATATCCTGCAACTGCCACAAACACATCACATGCATTTACAAAAAAAAATTTCATGTCTCCCTCCTCAGCTCCATGGGTATATCTACAAGTACACAGGCATATCTAACAAGGAACACGTTAACTGAGTAAGTTTATTCTATATTATCACAGAAATTAGAAAATAATAGTTGAGATAGGGAGCAGGATTTTCTTCCACTTCATGCATTAACAGCATTGCTACTGGACTTCATTTACAACAATATTTGCATCTCATCTCTAAGCCATCAAGAAACAAACACAAATGAAATAGACCAGGATCATATAGAGAGAGACTAATTCAGCGCAAATGTGTGATTAACAGCTTATTTTGTTCACAGGCTACTGTACATTCTGGTCCAGGATCATATAGAGAGAGACTAATGCAATGCAAATGTGTGATTAACAGCTTATTTTGTTCACAGGCTACTGTACATTCTGGTCTCTGCGTAAGTTCTTGCAGACCTTCTGGATCACCCCTTAGTAAGCACACTAAGCCTCACCTTGCATGCAATTCAATACACTGTGCCAAAACTTGTTAAGATGCAAGCTAAAATATTGTGCTGCTTTATACTCAGTTCTTCATGGGCGACAGTGGCAATAAGAGCCCATTAACAAAACTGCTCGAGGATAAATGCTTTTTAAAAAAAGTCTTTAAATGCCCCCCTAAGGGACCACACACAATACCAATTTGTTACTCAGTTTAGTTCAACTTGAGGGTCATCCTTCATGTCTATTCACACACAAAAAGCTAAATAAAAGATGGTTGGGATCACTTCGACTTTTCCTGCGGCCTTCAGCAGACACTGAAGAACACATAGCACATATACACAAAATCCCTATACCTCCTATCATGAAAAAAATACAAGAGAAAGGGACAACTATGAAAAATAAGATGTACTCAAGTAGCATACTGAGGGAAGAAAAACAATAACAAGCTGTAACTTCTAATGAAAGTATTTTCTGTTCTCTTGGAGCCTCTGCACTTACATTAGCTTAAACAGTCTGATCCTTTCAATCTACAACTGACAAGAGCCTTGCTTTAGTGGCTGACATGCAGCTACAGCCAATCCCCAGAATAAAACATAAGTATTAGGGTGGTAAATGCCATTGAAGTAAAATAGGATGAAAGAGATGGAAGAGGAAAATATTTCTCAATATTTTAGTACCAAAACTGGCTATGTGAAATTTTCCATTCTTTAAGCCACCGTTTCGAATTCCTTATTATACATCTTACCCTTCTCCCACACAGCATTTTCTCTAGATGAGCAGAATACAAAAGGTTAAGAAAAAACTGAGTATCAAGCACACCTGTGTTCAACTTAGCGTCTTGAGAAAGTTTCAGATATAAAGTAAATACATTTGGTCCTATTTGGAATTTCTTTTAGCCCAGTAATAACCAGAGTTCTTAATACTGGTTTGAAAATATCCTTATGAAAGTATGGTATAAAACAGTAGACTGGAGCAATTTTTAAACAATTACACTCTAGGTTTGCATTTGCAAAGTTATAGTTACATGGAACACTAACAGCTTTTATGACTGACATGGCAGTCAGACTTGATTTATATTCCAAATTTCTTCTAGTAGTTATGGACATGCAAATAATTTTACTTTTTCAATTATATACATGAATCTGGAATTATGTGAACTAGGTGTAGTGAATCTATGACAATCACTTGCACATTCAAAACGTGAATATTCAAAGTTATATATTTTACAGACACATTGCAAAATAGAGCAACACACTCCTCTCACTGAGGAGTTATATATTCTCCTGGTTCATAATCTTACAAAATTACCAGAGTTTATTAGAATTTGTATTTATTTTTTTTAAGTATACTTTTAAACTAGCAAGACCGACACTGATTTTGTGTGTGTGCTCACATGCCATTTGAGATTTTAAATTTTTAGCCTAACAGTTTAAATTATTAGCCTTCAAAAGCCTGCATGTGGATTTATAAGTGCTGTCTGAAGAATTCACTTGAGCAGTTTTAAAATACTCAGAAGGAGACAGCACATCTGTCCATGACAAGCTGCTGAAAACCAGGCAGCAAGCCAAGTACTCCCCAACGTTTCAGCCCAGCAAAATCATACAATCTTAAACAGCTGTAAACAGTAAAGCAAGAACTGCTTTTTAACATTAAATCAAAGAAATACAAAAGCTTGCAATAAGCAATAGCAGTTGCTCCTTGAAGTTTACCAAAGAAATAAGAGGCACAACTTATCTAGTCCATATAAACATATTACAGCTTATTACTAGTCTACTGATGAAGATATATTTGTATCTTTTAAAATTACATTAGATTTAAAATATGGGGATGGCTTCATCACTTTGCAAATTAAATTGACCCTCCTTTGAGGAGTTCACTATGCAAATTCACAGGAGAAAAACGAGATAGAGCAAACCTGTACAAGAAAAAAAAAGGACAACACAAGTGAGACTTAAGGATGCTTTTGCCCATTAAGTTCATATCCTGAGCCCTCCCAGAGATTCCAACTGTCTTTTGGGAGTTAGTTTCACTTTTAAGGAAACAAGAATAAAAATATAACAACAATGAAAACTACAGAATAGAGTGAAAAAAGCTTATAAGGTCAAACATAAGCAGAGGGGCAGGGACATGAAAGAAAGCTAAAGAAAATTCTGAAAGTGGAATTCTGAAAGGAAATTCTTAAAGATGTTTAAGTCCTCGTGAAAGCAGAAGGAAAAAAAAATGAACAAACAACAAAAATAGCCTGGTTTTATTACCTAGAAGGCCAGAGTGTTTCATTGAGAGAATGAAAGTATTGCCTCTTTCAATATCAAGAAGAAAATTCAAAAGGCTTTTTCTAGCAATAACAAGTACAAGTAAAATGTTTTTGAACATGTTGCATTAAAAAACAGAACCTCAAAACATGAATTCTTGAGCTACAAAATAAACCTCTAAATGTTTTACCTAAACATGCAGGCCCAGGTACCTCAAAACAGTGTTCATCTATCAGACTCTCTTCTATATGATAGATTTAACTAATTTTTCTTTTTCTGCCTTCTGCCAGAACACTGCCAAATCATACAGGATCAAAGTCAAGGGGAAAAAAAAAATAATAAAAAAAAAAAATCACACAATCTTCAATTGCCTTCTCTTTTAGTGTGTGATATCGTATGTTAGGCTGCATGACTGTCAAGGGATGATACATAGGAAAGATTCAGAGCAAACCTTCGGGCTACCTGAGGGGGTACCAGGCTGCAATTGACAGGGAAGCCTGCACTGTAGCCCTGTGTGTCAGACACATTGGTTGGCATCATACAAGGTTTGAGAGAGGAACAGATATCACAGCCCAGCCAAACAGGAGTGCAATGCAGAAGCCATCTGTGTGAACCTGATACTCAGAGTGCAGAACATCTGCAAAAAAACACAAACCTGACTCTGTGGAAGAAGCTCAGTGCCACAAGATCTGGGAAGAGCTGATGGTGGAACTGAAGGAGACCCCTGCAAGGCTGGGCTGTGGACAAGTGCAGCTGAACAGGTCTGGCAACATTAATTACAAGAGCCATGTAATAAGATACTTCTCAGGTACACATCCTGACTTGCCTGGTACTTCCAAAGCACTGACAGAGCCCTGTACCACTACTGCGGGAGGCTGCTACTGCTCTCGCACCATGCTGCAGTAATAGGGTGAACTGAGGTGTTCAAACCAGAGCTTCCAAAATACAAATTCCTAGTGACAGGCAACATGCTCAGGAGGAACCTGCACACAGTAATTACCTTCCCTGTCAGTCTAAAACAAGTCAAGCATGATTTTTCAAAAACTGACAAGCCCACCAACTTTTTTGTTTGTTCTTTGTTATCGTTACCTTTTGTTTTTTAATATTTGGTACTACTGAAGAGGCTGCTCTGTTGTTCCAAATATCAGTCCTTGGTTTTATTTTGGTCACAGTTTGTTTTTTGAAAGCTTTATATATACTCTTGCCCTGGTATTTGAATAAATGGTGTAAATAAAATTTAGCTAGTTTCTGTTTAAAAAAAAAATCAAAGGAACAGCTTATTCAACCTGATTGACAGCTTGGAGGAAAGCAGAACTGCTAGTTTATCAGAGACACACAGGAGTGATGGGAGGGAATTAAAATGGTGATTTTACATCAAAAATAAGGATCACCTAATTTAACTTGTGGCTGCCATGTAAGGAACTACTGGAGAATAGTCTTCTGAACATCATTCACCTTCAAAACAAATTATTTCAGTTGGAGTGCCATGGGAAGCAATACAGCCTTGAAGTGCAACAGCAATAATAAAAATAGCATCAATAGCTTTCCCCCTAATAAAGGGGATATTGACAAACTCATTTTTTCCACTAATCTTCACAGGTCTGCTCTGAATCTATTTTGTAACATCATTTAAGACAACAGGCAGTGTTCAATCATGCTCAGAGAAAACACAAGTTATCATCCTAAAGACTTCAGGAAAAGAAATCTGAATTCATACAAGCTTCTTTGGCAAAGATTTAAATGACATTTTCCCCTAATGGCAGCTACATGCAATGTAGTACTTCAATTCTATCAATAATGTACAAGTTATGCTTTTCTTTCTTTTACATCTAACTAAAATTACATTAAATATATCTTTATAAGTTGCTCTAGAGGGTTAAAATTAAATTATTTAATGACCATTCCAAAGCAACATGAAATAATTGAAATAGTAAACTGCATAAAAAACAGTAATTATCACAAAGAATAACTCATCCAATATCAGAAAAGGGGACTCTTCCTACAAGCCATTGTGCTGCTGGGTTTAGAAGTTATGTGTTAGTTTACAGGGACTGGTGTCAGGAATGGCTGAGGGCACAAGCAGAAACCACCAAAAACTATTAGGAAGACAATTTTTTACAGGTGTGCCACAGACTAACTAGGGATAAGGATACTTAAAACAATCTGCAATGCACACAAAGAGCTAACACTCAGACACCTTCCTTTGCCACCTTTCTACGTTTAGACATTACGAGCAAAATGCTGACGAAACTTATGACTCCTGTCTTATCTTTATGTGGAACATGATGAACAACTATCACCATCTATCATCCTCTCCCAGCCTCCAAAACTTGGTACAAACCAGTATATATTGGTAATATATTGGTTTGTTTGTTTCCTTAAAATGGCATTTAATAAAATTACTTGGACAATGTGTGTGGTTCCTAGGAACTACCATAATGGTAATATCTTAATACAAGTATGAGTAGCATTATACAAGAATCTTACTGTTTCAAACAAACAAAAAAACCCCACCCAAAAACAAACAAACAAACAAGAAAAACCCCAAACCACACACAAAACTTCATAAATATTTGTAGCTGGACTGGGGGAGATGAGAAGGCCTAAGACAAGCCTTTGACACTGTTTCCCACAGGATTCTCTGAGAGAAACTGGCTGCTCATAGCTTAGACAGGCATACTCTTCGCCAGGTAAAAAACTGGATGGATGGCCAGGCCCAAAGAATTGTGGTGGAAGTAGTTAAACCCAGTTGGTGGCTGGTCACAAGTGGTGTTCCCCAGGGCTCAGTACTGGGGCCAGTTCTCCTTAATATCTTTATCAATAACCTGGATGAGGAGATTGAATGCACCCGCAGACGACACTAAGGAGTGTTGATCTGCTTGAGGATAGGATGGCTCTACAGAGAGATCTGGACAGGCTGGATCAATGGGCCAAGGGTATGAGGTTCAACAAGGCCAAGTGCTGGGTCCTACACCTGGGTTACAACAACCCGATACAGTGCTACAGGCTTGGGGAGGAGTGGCTGCAAAGCTGCACAGCAGAAAAGAACCTGGGGGTGTTGGTCAACAGCCAGCTAAATATGAGCCAGCAGTGGGCCCAGGTAGCCAAGGGGGCCAACAGCATCCTGGCCTGTATCAGAAATAATGGCCAGCAGGACTAGGGAAGTGATTGGCCCCCTGTATTCAGCACTGGTGAGGATGCAACTCAAATACTGTGTTCAGTTTTGGGCTCCTCACTACAGGAGGGACAGATACTGGAGCACGTCCAGAGAAGAGCAACGAAGCTGGTGAGGGGTCTGGAGCACACATCTTACGAGGAATGGCTGAGGGAACTGGGGTTGTTTAGCCTGGAGAAAAGGAGGCTGAGGGGTGACCTTATCACTCTTTTCAACTACCTGAAAGGAGGTTGTAACGAGGTGGGAGTCAGTCTCTTTTCCCAACTAAGAAGTGATAAGACAAGAGGAAATGGCCTCAAGTTGCACCAGGGGAGGTTTAGGATGGATATTAGGAAACATTTCTCCATTAAAAGGGTTATCAAGCATTGGAACAGGCTGCCCGGGAAGTGGCTGAGTCACCATCCTTGGAGGTATTTAAAAACATACATAGATATGGCACTTAAGGACATGGTTTAGTGGTGGACTTAGGAGTGCTAGGTTTACAGCTGGACTCAATCTTAAAGTTCTTTTCCAACCTAAATGATTTTATAAGTTCCTACTCAGACACCTGAGTTTCTCAAGAGTTTTGTGTTTATTTGCTTAAGGAAAATAAAATACTCAAAACAAGCAAGTCCTTTTTTACTCAAAAGATCAGCATCCCCTTTGTCCTGGACATCACTCAGGTGATGTTTCATAACTCAGATTACAAAAACGCAGAATAAATTCCTTCTCCAAACTAATAGTACTTGTCTCATTGCAGTGCTTGTGCTCATCTCTCACCTCTCCAGGATGTCCATTTCTCTCCCAATCAACCACCTACATCAGGGCTTTTGCACATTGCTCTGAACTTACTATTCGGAGAGAGAAAGAACTTTAGGATTTTCACTAATAAATAGGGGAACAAGATATGTCTAGCATGCTAATTAAGCTCATGAGCAGGTTAGCTACAGCAAAGTTTTTTTATGATTACATAGCAGGAGAAAAAAAACAACCCAGAGTTCCCATCAGGGAGCAGCAAGGAGAAAAGCAAACAACACAAGCTGGGTATTACTGTACAACTGCAGAGAGCTGACCTTTCAATATTAAACAAAACCTCCTACATATGCTGGAGTTAGGTGGGGTATGTGGCTTAGGCAGGAAAACAAAGAAAATGAAGGAAATAGCTTATGTGTCTTACTATAGGAAGGAGGGAGGCAGTGGAAAACAGCGCCAAATACACATGGTCACAGTTACAAATGAGGGTACTACTTTGAGTGACCGCATGAATCTAAATGCAAAGGAGGAAAAAAATTGGTACAGTCACTGAAAGTACTGAATTAAGAGAAAAATATGACAGTCTGCTCAAAGTGTTTTATATCCATGCATGTACAGGAAGGCTGTATCATACTGATGCTATGCCAAAAACATTTGCAAAAAGAGACACAGATTAGAAGCAAAGCCTACTCAGAGTCTGAAATGGCACAGCAGAGAGAATTGAGGGAAAAATCAGGATAGTGGGACTATCCAAAGAAACATGAAGAAACATGGTAAGCAAGAGCTAAAACAGAAAAACACTGCAAGGTACTGGACACATGTTGAACTTGAACTGAAATGCTCAAGAAGCTTTTTTCAGTATTGTGAGTTTGTTCACTCATCCTCTTCCAGGACAAAAAGAGCTACAGGCAAGAGACAACTAGAACAAGGACATCCTCTTCCTTTCTAGGTCATCTCCAGCATTCCCATTCAGCATGCTATCAACCGTGTTGCAGCTACACAACACAGTAGCTTCTAGACCTATCTCCTAAATTTGAGCTCTACATTTTTCTGAAAGTGGCACAGCTGCCTATGTCACCTCTTCATTAATGGTGCTCACACCTGCAAAAAAGATACCAGCAGACAGCAGGGGCGGATCCTGCGTCAACCTCCCCAGGCCATCCAAAGCCCTGGATGGGAAGGGGCCAGCTGCCTCCTCCTGTGCACCTCTGCCAGTAGCTCAGAACTGGCGTGCTGGCACCAAGTTCTCCTGCAGAGCAGGCTCTCCCCAGCATTTCGCCTACAATCAAGTATCAAGCAATTTAACTGCATCTTTTCAGTGAATTGAGCTCTTAAATATGCAAGTAAAAAGAAAAAAGGGTAAGATGAGAGTTTTGGGGTTTAGGTTGTTTTTTTTTTTTTAATACAGTGACATTTCCTCCTTAAAGCTGAGTGCAATGTGCCAAGTTGTTGTTTTTTTTTTTTTTTTTTTTTTTTTTAAAATGCCTTCAGGGCTAAACCTCAGAAAACAGAGCTTTGCAGATGAGAATACCCCTAGTTCCTTTAAAGGTGCACACAAGCAGCTATATGGTATCAGAAGCCACAATTGGAAAATCACAGAAGACAAAATTATTTTATATTAGTAGAGAAATTGGACTGTTCAAACACACTAACACCACCTCACACTACCAAGTACCTACCGCAACACTACCTGCTAGTGTTAAGGGAATTCCAGGAATATTTCCATTATAATATTGATGCTTTCAATTTATCACAACTCTCCAGAGCAAGCTTGCAAATCAATATTTTTCAGACAGCATCTCTCTTGCCCCACCCCCAAAAATAAAAGGTTTAAACAGAAGGAGTTCAATTATGCTAAAGCAAGTGAGAAAAAAATAACCTTTTCTCACAAAGAAAAATAATTCTTGAAATGTAAAACAATTACAAGCAGTTCCAGCAGTAATAATTCTGAACTCAGAGATGAAGTCTGGCACTTTAATATCCACCTCTGGGAAAGCCAAGAGAAGCAAATTGCTCCACAAACATCTCTAGCTTATTGCTAGCTGTGATGATTTTATGACAACTTATTGTAACTGTGTGGTTTTAAAAAGCAGAGAGCAGAAGCTACGGTGAAGCTGAGCTTTATTTTACAGTAATAGTTACAGTATTTTGCAACTTGCAGAGTCACATTGCACCTACAAGGGAAAACCTGCCTGGCATTTGGACTTGACCAAAACGACCATATTTCAAGGTTCACTTTTGGAGTACTGCTTCTGCTAAAGATTCTGTTTTCCTTACAGATATATTTCTATGAAATTCAAACCCTTTAAACAATCACTAGCACAGGTTATTTTGTCACAATGCAAAAAAACAACATCTATCAGAATGAGAATGAGCTCCTGAATACTTTAGAAAACTACCTTTAATCAATAGAGAAATGAAGAAAAGCGGAAGCCTCAAAACATCGAGCGAACATTTTTCAGAAGAGGTGACTTAGGAAACCTCTAATTATGGATGGTCAGCTTCTGACATCTTTAAAAAGGACTTCGTTTCAAATCAATATGAACACTTACATCTAGAGAATAGGATCTTTTAAAGATTAAGTCAGGTATGTAATATATTAATATACCTGAATTTTCACAATCCTTCATATTCTCCTTGCTTATTCACTGGATCATACGTTTCTTTTCTGACACTCTCCGAGGTAGTTATAAAGAAAAGCAAACAAAACCAAGCATTCCGAAATCTTCTCATTCCCTTAAAAAAGTAACCACTGCCAGTTTTAAGACAGGCAAGGATAAGGGAGGAAAAAAAAAGACTTTCAAGCCTTGCAGTATATTGTCTTAGAATGATTCTAAATACTATTAAATACATGCAATGGAACTATAATTCTATCTTTCCTTTTTCCCCTAAGGTCATAGTAATGGCAGGGACTTTAAAAAGTACTTCGAGTTTGCCAACTTTTACCAACCTGCTTCCTAAAATGAGGGTCAATTTTTTTACTTACCTCTTACTCAATATTCAAAACACTGCACACATTACAAAGGTAACCATAAAAATGGTCTCAAACATAATGAAAAAGATCATATGTTGCAACGTTATTCTCAACAGATTGCTATAGCTGATTTCAAAGTGTATGTTTCACAGAGAGCTTCATGTTGTTCATAGAATTCATAAAATATGAGCATGAAATTCCAAGAAAAAGCGCTTTTCCTATCAAAGAGCTTTTTCTTATCAAGCAACATAAAAGATTTTAGCCAGAGAAATTCTTCTATTGGTCAACCAACAGAGAAGGAGGTCAGATTGACAGTCAATTTAGAAGAGTAACTACTGAGCAAGACTGGGTTGAGAGAAGCAGGTTACAGTTAAAGTCTTTTATCCTCTATTTCAATTTTCCACTGGAGATTAGGTTTATCTTCACCTGTAGATATGAAAGTTCTTGAGAAGAGACACACTGCATAGGTTTTAATCAATAAGATGCAGTTTAAAACTTAATTTCTTCAAAGCACAAGAAATGGGATTCAGTTCTTCAAATCTAATTGCATACATCTGTACTCCAAACTCAAGTCTCAATACACAAAATAGAATTTTATAAAAGACTGCTGACTTCTCTCTTACCCTAACAAGCAGAGCCTACTAAATCAGACCACTAAGAAAGAAAATAAAGAACTACTTCATTCTTCCTTGAAGCATGCACAAAAACAATTAAACCACCACATTAACATCAATCCTGAAAAAAACCCAACATTCAACTTCAGGTATTTTGTATACCTGCATACTTCTACTGCAGACTCATCTTTAAAAATTAGGTTTTACATGTTTATTTCTCTTGAAAAATAGAAGTTTTCCTTTAAAAAAATAAAATTATCAACAGTATGTCAATAATAGCAATTTTTTAACCCCGAGTCCTTAAGACAAAGGCAGCACAAGGCTTCAGTGGTCGCATAGAAGCCAAAACCAGAACAAGATGCAGAGGAAGGTATAACTGGCACTGAACCACACTTGACTTTCCTGAGGCCTAAAACACAAAGAAAAGCATGAGATAATCTTCTCCCAAGCATCAGAGTTTAAACACTCGTAAAAGTAATAGTGGAAGGTCAGAAAAATACTCAAACCACAGGAAATAGTCCAAGTATGTGATTTCTGATCAATCAGATCAAAGTTTAAATACTGTTAGAACTATAATGCATATCATGTAGTTGTTCCTGGGAGTCCTTACTAACAATTGCATTAACTGCAGAGAAACAACAGGAAAAGTACAAGTATAAACATACTGCAGCATGTATGGCCTGAAAGGGAACCCACAACTCCTGCACTACCCTTCTACATCTGCTTGAGACTGGGTAAGTTTCTTCACGAACTTGCTGTTGTTCTTCAGTCTTCTTGAAGACTTGTCTTCATGAACACATCCAACAGACAGCTTCAGGATTTAAAAAAATGTTATTTTTATTCAACCTGTTGTGTTGTACTTTTTTGCAGTATCAAAATATGCAAACTATCCAACTTCACAAATTTTTCCAGGGTGGTAGGTTGTTTGTTTGTTTTTGGTTTGTTTGGATTTTGTTTCATTTGGGATTGGTTGCTTTGGGTTTTTTGGTCACAGCTATGTTGTTTCTTAATAAAACAAAGCACATAAAGAGCTAAAGTGAGAATAAGAGTAAAATCCCTTCTGATGATGCAGCACACTGATGATATCCAAATTTGCAGTATACTGGGGTAAGTAAAGAGTTTCCACAATTAAAATATGTCTTTTATGTCTCAGTCCTACAGACCACATTTTTCCCAAAACAACTGCAGTTGAAGCTTTATGCTGTTCATGGTATACAGGAAGCTAAGCAAAAGGTGGTCACTGTAAGAGTCATGATAAATCCAATACAGAACCTAACAGCAAATAATCTTGTAGGTCATCATTTTGTACTTAAACAATACCAAAATTATAATAATAATGAGAATAAAAATTACTTATAATAGTCAAAGCTGGAATAAATATATGAAAACCTCATTCCTCTTGGTGCAAAGCTGCTTATTGAAGTTACTTGTAATGTGCATCATTCAAACTTCCAATTTGGTGTTTCTTCAAACATCACATTCACTGTTTCTAAATGTAGTCTGCTTGTCTGAAATTTTTAACCAAGATAAAAAAATCAATGTTATTTAAAGCCCTCTTTCCTGATACTGATGATGCATAACATGAGTCACCACTTCAAAGCCTCCAACACACCACATAAGCCACATTCTTTTAAGTCGTGAATAAACCCTAAAGTAGTTTCTCCTGTCTTGCTCCTAACAAAGCATCCTCAGTTCCCAACAGCAAATTATAACTTTGTCAGTCAGGAGAAAATAAGCTCTACAAGCAGAAATGAAAGCTTCTAAACAATACATATATCTCCTTTAACTCAAAATGCAAATATTTCCCAAACCTGTTATTTTTTAAGCTTTTTTAAAAAAGGCTAGAGAAAAAACACCAGTCACCAGTGAAATGTTAATATTATATCTTTATTAATTTCTTTTTCAGGATTTTTACAGTGACTTTGTGGTGTGGTCCCATGATCTGTAACAGAAGAGGGGGAAAGGAGACCTAAAGAAAGAGGGTCAGAGCACCTGAAAGTTTAGGTACATAAACAAGTTACTGTCCATCATGTAGCTTATGGCAACTGCTGTGCACACTGTCCACCAGCAGCAAATGCCAGACAATCAGAGTTAAGGATTCTCAATAGAAGACAGTTAAGCTAAATAAAATAACTTCACCATTGCCAGAATTACTAGACATCTGATCATGTGTGATAATCTGTTGGTATTGGCCCTGAAAAATCAGAAGAGAATCCTCAGGAAATGATCAATCTTTCTTGGCTGGTGACAACTTCACCAATGGGAAATTCTTGGTCATTAAGTTTCAAACACACATCCTATCCACAAGCTGTACACACACCCGCATGTCATATTTACTACTGTCCATCCAGACATCTCCTTCAGCGCAGGCACCAAATGCTGCAGGTATGGGCCATGAACAGTTCCACAGTAGGAGACAACTGCTGCAACAGTCCAGTTAGAAGCCCTAGCACATTCATACGATTTCTTGACTTAAGTGACAAGAACTCTTTCCTTTAAAAAAAAAAGTTTCCTGGAAATCATTCTGCCTGCCTTTCAAAAAAATCACCACTGAACAGTTAATATACCAAGGTTTTTTAGTCTTCTGATTAACCTGACTGCTTACGCTTCCCAAAAATATGGGCTCTGAAAACATACTGGAAAGAATGCAAGTACTGTAGCATGATGTCTGATGGTAGTGCCACTGGTCTAATTGAGGAGAAATAAAAAATTCAACAACTATGTTATAACTACAAATTAGGTAGCTCATTAGCTGACAGCAAGTAAGGTTTGGAAAAGTCTGAGTAGATAGTCCACCTCAAGTACACCTCACAACTCCACAGGTACTTCAAGTATTACACTGTTATTACAAAACTGTAACAATGTAGTCAAGATATGGGTACAGATAAATGTGTACACCTACACACAGAGGTCTATAACCAAATGCACCTGAAGAAGTCACAAGAGAAAGGCAACACTTTGGATGGCATTTCCAAACAATAAGAAAGTGAAAGGATGCCCAGACCACCCCAAGTGGCTCTGCGAACAACAAAGCAGGCAGATGCCAAGGATCACCCTGAACTCCCAGAACTGAGTGATATGGCACAAACGAGAGATGATGCTCCACTGGAAGAAGCAAGTCTCAACAGAAGACAATGGAGTCTCCTTTCCTAGAGATCTACTTCTGTCATCTTTTGCCATGAGGGGGACTAGTGAACACAATGCGCATCTCTACATAAGGACTCAGAACAGAGAAGCAGCACTAATGAGGTGCTTACAGCTGTCAAATTATTCTCCCCCAGGGATCATTTTAGAAGAAAAAGTGTATAGTAACAATACAAACATTCAATCTAAAAGATGTTATAACACATTTTCATCTTTTTCCTTCTTTAACATGAATACTCCCAGTTGGAGCAAGGTCCCTATTTCTCTTTTGATTTCCAATGTCACAATCTATAAAGGTCTTGCTTTTTATCACTGAAGTGAAAGCTAAAAATGTTACCTATGTATATTTGACCATTTCTGATAGATACTGATGGTGCTATACATTGTAGAAGTAGCTTTATTTTTGTTTCTGCTTAGTTTATTTTGAAAATTTAGCAATTACATTTCTCAGCTGCGGTCACATGATTCCTGAAACTCCATCCTGAAAGCCATGTCAAATTCTAGGCTATAAAAAAAAAAAGGTTTGGTTTTTTTTTTGTATTTCATCAAGTTTTTTTTTTTTTTGTGATGAAATAGTGTTGTTAACTAGTGTTAATAATTTAATTCATAATTTTGTTGTATAAAATTGAAGGGTGGCTTTTTGGCCAAATATTGTAATTTTTTCACATCCAAGCTTCTATTACAATTGAGCCAAAACCAGTGAAAAAAAAGCAAGAGGTGATACATGTCAGAGCTGAGCTCTGACAACAGTATTAGCACTTTGTGAATAAAGCATGCCACCAGTTATGCAAAAGTAACCCCACCAAAACCAACCAGTTATGAATATGAATATATATAAAATTGCTGTGAATTTAGTAATGGCCATACTTAAGTACTTATCTTCAGTGTGTTGACTGCACCAAATTTTACAAGAAGATGCCCACACTTTCAGCCATATTTTTATTGGGGTGTTGTTTTGTTGTTTGGGTTGTTGTTTTTTTTTAATTTAGACTTAAGCAGACACTATAATCTTTTACTGTAGCCAGAACACCAGTGGAAAGCTAGCTGAGATGCCTAACATGCCTCTTTGCATTCTAGTGTGAATTTGTAATTTCAAACTTAGTAACAGGTTAAGGAATATTCCTGCTCACTATTTTCTTCCTTAGTTTCTTCCTGAGTTCCAGCACAGTTCAACTGCAACATTGTTAGAGAGATGTGAGGTTAGGGGAAGATAAAAATAAAAGGAAGTTAAATACTCACGATTAACACGAGACCCTGATACTGCCTTGGGAACAGAAATTCTGAATATGTCTGAAGATATACTAATATCTGAACAACAACCACCACCACCCACAAGGGAGTCTGTAACTCTCCAACACTTTTCCACATAACAAAAACCAACTCATTCCTCTATCCTGAACAACCACATAAGCATTAGCCAACATAACATCCTGAACTCTTAACTTGCCAGTACAAGAGTTCAGCTTCCTTCCACTAGGAAGCAGTGTTAAACCAACGAATAAACAACTGGGATGAAGTGACCTGCCTGTAGACTACATTCAGTGAAATGGGCAGCACTCATTTCAGTATAGCAACCCAGCAAAAGTCATGTCACTTTGCATCATCTAAAACGACCAGTGTCATACTGTCATTTAACTCAAGTTCCTTGGTATACAAGGAGAAATCTGAGAGATTGCTAACTAATAGATCTGTGTTAATATTTGCTAAAGAACTGGAGACAAGCCGTAGAAGGGGCAGACCTCACTTTATAGTCCGTCACATGTAGAATTTGATACTTCAGATTAAAGAGAAAGCTGTCTGTAGGATTTAAATAAACTACATACAGCTAGCATATTATGGATTCAAAATTCCAAATTACAGAATTTACCATTATCACACTTTATTAAAAGTTACACCGTATCAGAAAACCTATTCCAGAACTACACTGTACTACTAATTTAACTTATTCTTAGGTAAACAAGAGAGGACAGCACAATCAACTCTTACAAACACTACCAACTGGTTTTATCTTAGTTCCCACATGGATTACATTCTAGAATAAGTCACTACTGACCATACAAACCACCTACTTTTCTGCTCTTTACTACTGGTACCAGGGGTAGACAGGAACACATTCTCTAAAGTTGCCATTTCAAACTTCTATCCACAGAAGGAAGAGATAACAAAGTTCAACAGCTCTCAACTTCTCAAACTGTGCACATCAATATTGTTTTGGTATGACTTTCCAAAACATACTCCCCATCAGGCAGCAAAATAGCAGCATGAGTGCGGCTGTGACCCTACTCACCGTCACCCTTCCTAGCAGTGGCTACAAATTCGCAGTGTGGTGCTCAAGGTTCATGACAAACTATCACTTTTTTTGCACCATAGGTCTATAGTTTGCATGTATTTCTTTTTACAAGTTTCCTTTTTTCTTCTAAAAATTTAAGAAAACAATGCAAAAAGCAAACTGTTTCCAGATTACATCGTTTATGGGCACAGATATTCTGCCACTTCTAATCCTGCTTAGCACAAGAAATCTGCTGAGCAGAACACAGAGCTCAAAGCCAAGATGGCTATATCCTTTGTCTATATCCTTTTCCTACTGCTGTCAGTCACTCACTGAGGGAGCTTCAGCAATCACCTCCACTGCTCTGAATGAAATTCTTCCCTTTATTTTTATGGGTTTTTTTTCCTGACAATGATTAATATGTCAACAGCTAAACCCAAAAGACTTACAATATTTAGCTAAGCATGTCAGCAAATTCTTCCATAGAACACATCCCATCCAAGCTTTCTTGCTCCAGAAGGGACCTCTAGTGAGAGTTAGAGATAAAGTATGCTACCAAGTCAGAGCATACGAGCAATCAAGAAGATTAAACTAACTGGGGAGACTGGATACCTCCTCCTGTGGCAACAGAGCAGAATGAAAAAAAAATAAAAATCATACCTCAAGCATCCATGCCAACACACAGAGGTTTTCCCAACAGCAGGGTCCCTCCCTGGAAAGCCCAGCCTTCAGGAAAAGGAACTCTGCAGTGGAGCCCATATCCCAGTTGCAATCAAGGGCAGTGGCTCTGGGCAGAAGTCACACATCTTGGGCTCATCGGGTTTTGCAGAACACAGCTAGTGCTTGGAACCACACAGTCACACCCACAAAGAGCTTCCCATATCAAACGACAGCCGTGGCTGTTGATTCCTGGTTTGGGGAATATTTTTTCCATTGCATCACTTCTTGCCATAAAGACCAATTTGTACAAGTGTGAGAAGAAAGATTAGAAATTGTATTGTAGTATAAATGACCAACATGTTACATCTTTTCCCGCACTACCCTTATGTTGAACAAAGCTGTGAGTGAGCAGAACAGTGTAGAAAGCCCTAAGAATAAATGAAAAGAAGGTACAAAACGTTTGTCTCAAAAATAGCACAAACTACAAGAAATATCTGATAGCCAAGCAGTTATTTTCCTGAGTTTGGCCTTGAGAGGACATGACTAACAGACCACCCAAGCTGGGAGAGTCAAGAGAGAGACAAGCTAACCAAAGGCATTACATCAGCACACAAATTAAAGCACATTAAACTCTTGTAAGAACATTCCTCTCAGAAAGATAAACCTAAAAAAAACCCAAAGGCCATCTCTTCTGCAAATGGTCATAATGCACTTTAACTTACAGGCATTAATTTCTCATCTTTAGTTAATTGTGTCAACTCTCCTGAATGTGACTGGATAGGCAATCCCTTAGACACACTAAATGGCACAAAAGAAAAGGGCATCCACTAACATCTCACAAAAAACTACCTAATAATTGACAAAACTATAGAGGATATAAAAATACAAAATTTAAGAATAGAAGCTTCAGCACTTATTTCTTACAGGAAGAACAGCATTAAAAGCCTCTGTAAGAGGCATCCTCAAACACCTGTAAGCAGGACACTGCCTGCTGGTAGCTACATGCAAGGCTTTTTTTCCACTGGCTTTTGTTACACATTATTCAAGAACTACAACTTCCGTTTCCCCTGGAAGCCCATAGCCTTTGCAGCAGTGAAAAAGTGCATATGAACAGCTAATAGAAAACCAGCCTTCAGTGCACCATATGGTATATATTAAAAAAAATAATATTAAAATCAGTTTAACCATGGTCTCTTGGAGTATTCACAAGTTTACTTTTTGTAAAACTTGTACTCATTTATTTCCCTTTGGGCAGCAAAATTATATATTTCTCTTTAACTAGTACAGAAGGTTTACCATCTCCTAGACTACTTGATTCAATATTAACACATCAAAACTAAAGCTTGCCTAAAGATAACATGGTTTCCTTAACACTCTCAGCCGTAATGAGCCAACTCATATGGGTTTCAAAAACAGTTTATCCCTGACAGCTCTACTCCTAAAGACAAAGTAAAGATAATACAATGCCAGTGAGATGTCACGCCTTTCCCTTCACACATTTGAAACATCACACATTAAGAAGTTTAATTCTAACACAGCTGACTGAAAACAATCAAATGAAGGCCACACTGATGCACTTATCCCAACATTTGAAGCACAGAGTTGAATAAACTGATGTGCCTAAAAAACTTCAAATAATACATTCCATTAAGTTGCAGGTAGTACTACAGTTATTTCGTTTTATGCTTCAGTGTACTACAGAAATCATCCAGAAATTTCACATTATCTCAGCTGGTCTATTATCCACATGCTTTTAATAAACAAGAAAAAATTTTACCAAAGTTAATTCAGTGATGACATTAAGGATAAAAATTAGAAACAGACTAGGTAGCCAATAAATACTTTAATCTGTAAAGAAAAAATATACCAGTCTCATGCTATTCCTTGCTCCATGATGCAATTGCAGCACACAACTCAGAATGGCAGGATTCTTTTAGGATACCTTGCAAACTCTTGTTACATATGTTACCTTCTAACAGGCATACAACAGGTCTATTTCTGTTCTGCTGATTCTAAGGCTTCTCTTGCAGACCAAGTCTGTCAAATTTGTCAAACGCTGAAAGCACAGAGCACGCAACAGCAGAAAAACGTGGAAGGTTCAAAACCTTCACAAGAAAACATTAACATAGTGTCAAGACTTGTTTCAGAACTAAAGAAATTTAAAGCCTTTAAGCTACTGCTGAATAAAAGCAAAACATTCTCTTTACAACGTGAAAATGGTAGGTAATAGTTACTGCAAATGAATGATTGTTTCTTCCCGCAAGGCTTGGGTTTAACTTTTCAGTCGCATTATGTGCTGGTTTGCAGCGTGTCACTGATTACAGCAGTAAGTTAGGACTAGTGCTGTCCATAAAGAATACAGGTTCTCTACAGTTATTTCAAGTAACCTTTTGCAAATAGCATTCTTTTAATGAACCATTTGCTGATTTGGTTTTGTGAACTGATTCACCCTGAGCACAGATAACCATCCAAGAGAGGGCTGCACAGCACCAGCGTACCTCGCCATGTGAACAGCACTTCTGGGGCTGGCAGAGCTCAATGAAGTTTAGATTCCCAAATCACTTTCAGGATACAATTCTCTGGTGTCAAATGAGACACAAACTCCACACTGAAGCTTTCTTTGCAACTATGAACATCCTTGAAAAAATTACCAATTATATTCTGCCACAGCCAACAAGACAACAGCTCTAACATCTCACAGTCACACCCATGTATTTTTTTAAAAAATTGCTACACTATAAATACAAGAAACTGCATAAGCACCATTAAAAAGAGCAAGATAATATTAAAATGATTTACACAAAAGTAACTATTAGTTATAATAACAATTTTCCTATTTAGTCCATTTTAAAAGCTTCACCTAAAACGGAATTTACAAAAACATACCTTTGAGCCACAAGTCAAGCGTGACAACAATCAGGTTTATATTTGAATGATTTTTGTGTGTGTTTGTCTGGGAGTTTTTTAAATAACCAAGAGAACTATTTCTCTCATAATCACTTTCAATCTTCTCCTTTTCCAGTTTCTGTTCCTCCATAAAACAGCCTAAAAAGGCATATTTAAGATTTAAAGAAGAAAGCAGACACTGTTACAGATCAGTATCCCCTTACATCACACAAAGATTTGGTCTTTTTCTGATCAAAGACAGTATTTGTTCTTACATACTAGAAGCATCACTGCAAGGCAACTGCAATACAACCAAGGTTTTATGAAGTATGCCAGAAAAGCATAAGACAGGCCAGAAAAGGTAAGTTAGAATTCTCATACTGAATTCGTACCTGCACTGTGTTAAACAGTTATTTCAAGCAGTGGGATTCAAACTTAGATTTCTTGACAGTGAATTATCACACTTAACACATTGGAAACGCATGGAAAAAATTCCATCACCTCTGAAAAACTAAATATGGTTATACCAGGTCAAATTATACAATGTAGATAACTAAAGCTATTTGCCTCTTTCTAGACAGGAAAACACACCAATACACTGAAACGGTTGTTATGTAAGACATTACAAATTGTTTACTGACATTATGAGTTCACATTTTATCTTTGAAATTGTTCATAGAAGTTTAAGATGCAATATAGCTCATAGCTTATTTTGTAAAGCACCTTGCACTGTGGTCCTTTATAACTTTTTACTGTGTAGTCAATGTTTTAACCACAGTACTCTCATCACAGAGTTACTAACTAGAACAGTAAACAAATTATGTTGTATCAAAAATCTGCAGCATTTCCCTTTAATTAAAAAAATCAACGGTCAAAAAAATTAATAGCAGTCAAAACTAGTCAAAATAATCTTCAAACCAGATATTTACCATCGGTTTCTCAGCAGCCAAAATACCACAATAAATGCCTCATGAAGCTCTATTTTGTTCATGTCCTCAGATTACCAAATGCACCAAAAAAAATCTTCAGGATTTAAGAAAGTTGTTCAGAGCACAGGAAAAAAGTCAGAAATCATAGTCACTTGCTTCCACTTCCCAGATAATCAAATTCAAAATATTATGGGTGATTGCTTTATTTCTCCCCTCTTTTCTCCTCCCCACATTTTGATTGAGATAATCCCTCCTTTGAAAGCATACAAATAACTTAGTAAATACAAATATATTTGAACATTCATATTTCTCATGCTTTTGCCAATATAATTTCTTAATCTATCATCTTGTTCCCCAGGGCTCAGTACTGGGGCCAGTTCTCCTTAATATCTTTATCAATAACCTGGATGAGGAGATTGAGTGCACCCGCAGTAATTTTGCAGACGACACTAAGTTGGGCAGGAGTGTTGATCTGCTCAAGGGTAGGACAGCTCTACAGAGGGATCTGGACAGGCTGGATCAATGGGCCAAGGGTATGAGGTTCAACAAGGCCAAGTGCTGGGTCCTACACCTGGGTTACAACAACCCCATGCAGTGCTACAGGCTTGGGGAGGAGTGGCTGCAAAGCTGCACAGCAGAAAAGAACCTGGGGGTGTTGGTCAACAGCCAGCTAAATATGAGCCAGCAGTGGGCCCAGGTAGCCAAGGGGGCCAACAGCATCCTGGCCTGTATCAGAAATAATGGCCAGCAGGACTAGGGAAGTGATTGGCCCCCTGTATTCAGCACTGGTGAGGATGCAACTCAAATACTGTGTTCAGTTTTGGGCTCCTCACTACAGGAGGGACAGATACTGGAGCACGTCCAGAGAAGAGCAACGAAGCTGGTGAGGGGTCTGGAGCACACATCTTACAAGGAACAGCTGAGGGAACTGGGGTTGTTTAGCCTGGAGAAAAGGAGGCTGAGGGGTGACCTTATCACTCTTTTCACCTACCTGAAAGGAGGTTGTAGCAAGCTGGGGGTTGCTCTCTTCTCCCAAGTAACAGTACAAGTGAAAGTACAAGAGCAAACAGCCTCAAGTTGCACCAGGGGAGATTTAGGATGGATATTAGGAAACCTTTCTCCATTGAAAGGGTTATCAAGCATTGGAACAGGCTGCCCCGGGAAGTGGTTAAATACATCCAGGGATGTCATTCAAAAGACATGTAGACATGGTGCTTAGGGACATGGCTTAGCAGTGGTTTTGGCAGTGCTAGGTTTATGGTTGGACTCAAATGTCTTGTCCAACCTAAATGATTCTATCTTCTTATCAACTTTCCAAATTAAAATCAAAGTTAAGAAAAAATGCACATTTTAAGTGAAATAGTAAATTGGACAATTCCCAGATAATGATCCAATAAGAAAACACCTGAAAGTACTCTAGAAGTTGGCCAATCACACATGAAGCAATTCTGCTAAGTATGGGCTCAAGCAGGAGCTCCATTATGTGCTTTGAAATACAAATTCCCACAACTTGTTCCATGTGGCATACACAGCTCCTGTCAAAAATATAGCCCATTACTAAATTGCAACTAATTATCATCTTCTGAATGTGCTCCACAAAGCACAGAAAGATAATCTAATATTAAGTCCAGAGGAAAATGGAACAATGAATGATAATGTAGTAATTTTCTTTGCTATCAAAAATAAAATAGACATGCCTAGATTTCATGTGGGTTTGACCCCCCCAAAACAAATACCTATGCTAAAATTGAACCAATTCAAAGAATAACGGCTTTGATGATGCTGTGAAAGTTTTCAGTGATTTCTAATTTTTGTGTACCATCAACAGGTAGAACCTTTAATTACTAATTAAGCAAGGACAGATAATGCCAAAAAGAACAAAGACAGACAGAATATAGAAAAAATGTGCTCACATATATCAACAAAAGTGGTATTTTTTTCCCTACTGAAATCTATTCTATTAAAAATTTTCCATATAAAATTTACTCGGACATAGGATTCCCTCCTATTCACTATTATATATTTTGGAAAGGCAGATCTTACTACTGGGGTTATGTTGCTCAACAGAGACTTTTGGAACATGTTAAGGAGAAAAGTTCAAACAACTCATCTGGTTTGGGTTTTCAGTAAACTATCTTCCCAAAAATGCTTGATCGTCATCCCTTTAAATGAGTTAGAGATTTTTGTATGACATCTACAAGTAGTGAAATTTGTTGTAAGACCCAACACCAGTGTTGAAGAATTCCTGGTTTCTAGGCCCACATGCAAATTCAATAGTGTTTTAAACCCTGTCACAGCACTAACTTTAGCTCTTCGCTAGAGAAAACAAAAGAACATAAGACTCTTGTTGAAGAACGCGCTCTACCTCTAAAAAGAAGCTACTGTTCCTTTGAATTCCTAAGCCCAGTACTTTAAACTATGTGGCAACTCTAATAGTTACAGATTATACAGAAAAGCTCTTGATGCCCTACCTTCTTACAGCATTTCCAGATAGTTTTCAGAAGGATTGCCCATCTGTAGGTGCCAACAGCAACAAAAAGCCAGACATCAGCCCAAAACTGCATACTTCAACAGCAGATGCTAACCATATAAACACAAGACAAGCTGTTTAAAAAAAAAATAATCATTTGCATTCAGTGGTCAAGACCAAGCGTCAGCAGCTTTTATTTGTTACCTGTACTTCCCCTGATACACCTTACTGTGACCAAGTTGCTCCTACTATGTGGCAAGATTGACACATCCATTGTATATCATCATATTTGCTACAGGTTACACTGTATCCACATGCTTGAAAATTCCCAGCATACATTCTCATGTTTGAGGCACTACAGTAAGGGGTAACATTAGCCATTTGTGATCTTGCGCATCTATCTGTAGTGGCAGCAGGTTTTGGGGCCCAGTCAGGCCTATAACGAAACTTTGTGGAGCTTGGCTAGAAGACTCAGGAGCTATTGACAAATGTCAAATTTATTTTTCTAAGGGAAAACAGTGAGGGGGAAAGATTGCAGTTGAAGGATTGGAGGGGCAGGCAGTGTTGATGTTTTGGTTTCTTTAATTTCACTATAAAAAACATCATTCAGGATGAGATTACTCAAAGATGCATTCTATGTAGACTGACATTGTGAACAGCTGGCCTTTAACACTCAACATGTATCAGCCCTTTGATCCTAACCAGCTATAAAAAAACGTGCTGCTAATTTAAACAGACAGGAAAAAAAAAATAGAACAAAGACACAACTTATCTTTGAGTACTCTTTATCTCCATCTGCTGCTCAGCTAAACATTTCAGAAAGAAATAAGTATTCCAGGAGAGATTACCAGAAATCAGTTTCATCGTAAGTTGAAACATTTATGAATCTTAATTTACCTAAATCTTTTGTGAACTGTTTAAGCAATGCAGTATGCAGATTATCATTTGCTAGGTTACACTGCTTATTCAGTTATCACTCACACACACCTCTATACCTGGGAATGAATAGCATTAAAACAAATAATGAGATATATGCCAAACCTGCTAAAGCCTCAAAGGCAAAAGAAAAAACCTGTATCTACTTCCCTGCAGTCTTTGCTGCCTGTACTAATTCCACACAAAAACAACTTCACACAGAGATACACTTAGCCAAAGTTGTTAGAAACATTTCAAATAAAACAAAACAAAAAACCCCAAATATTTGATTTTCAGTGAGGTTATTGTATTAAAACTTTACATTGTTTATAGTGCCTAGTAAGAAGATTTCTGCTAATACACTGATGCAACATTCAAGTTTCTACCTGCTATATTATATTTTTAATAAAACATTCCTAAAACCTGCAAAAATCTGCACTTAAAATGCTAAATCATAAGACTGGAAAAAGTAATTTAAAATGAACATTTTCAGCTGTTTCCAAAAGTCACCTGGTTCCCTTGCACTAAAGGATTATATACATTTGGATGTACATTATTTCTTTCACTAATTCTGATAAGCAAAAATCCATGTTAAATTGACATGTTGCAACTAGAAAGCTTTTTTGCTACTTATATATTAAGAAAAAGAACAGGTAAATTTAAGTAAAGTCTTGTTAGACATTCAAATGTTCTAGTTTTACGAGTTATGAAGTTTCTTTGTAGAGAAGTTTGTTCATACAAGTGGTGATAGGCAACAGTGCTTTTCAGCTAGCAACTAAACACTACAGATAGTGAGGAAACAATTAGAATATTTGATTAAAACTTATTACTTGCTGAACTATTTCAGAAGTATTTAATGTGCAATTGTCAACACAGGGTAACCTCCAGTTATGGTTTGAGGAACCCACAACAGTTAGCTGTCCTTTAGACAATAATTCTATCACCTGATGAACCCTCCCCACCCAAGAAAGGGAATCAGGAAAAAACAAGGAAACCCAGGGGTTGAAATATACACAGATTTAATAGACTAAGACTAAATAATTAACATTAATACTAAAGAACCAATATTGCTATGGATACCAATATAAAATATACAAGGATCATACTCGGCCAATTCTATCAGTGGGAATCTGTGCAATCCCAGCAGCAGAGAGCAAATGCTGGACACTGCCAGCGCTACAGCTTTGGGAGGACGGGATGGCCTCAGGGGTCCAGCATTGGGGCAAAAAGTTCTCAGAATTGCAGCCATCAAGGAAGAGAGAGAACGCCTCGTCAAACTTTGTTTTGTATGGAATGTGACATTCATCGTATGAAATAACCCTGTTGGCCAGCTTGAACCAAGTGCCCAGGTCTCATTCCTCCTCATCTCTGTACCTGGCTAGCTCAAAAACAGAGACCTAGAAACCCACACACCATAGCTATCTATAAAATCAATGTTTTCACAAAATGTTTTCACAAATTCACATTAGAGCCTTCTAAAAGCACAGTTTTTCCTAGCATTAGAAGCAAATTTACCAAAAAGTAAAATTACTGAAAGAGAAACTAATCCTGTGTCACTCAAACCAGGACACCTCCCCTTAAGACATGTATTCAGTTTATGTACTAAGTGATTTTATAAATTAATTACCAGAGGCTAATCACCTAAGGAGATTTACATGGTCAATTATTGGAAAACACCTGAGAATACCTGAAACTGTTCAATCTCCCTGCCACAGTTTGGAGAATCTGTTTCTGCACATCACAATGACAGTAGCTGATGCTATGAAATTGCAAAATACTTCTATTAGCTGCACAAAATCTCCTATGAGCTTTGTGAGGGACATCATGTAAGGGACAGAAAGGCTACTGAAAGCTCAGTCACAGGACAGGTAGATCACACAAATCTGGTATTTACTATTTTTTTTTTTAAACGAAGAAAACACGAGTTAGACATGCCAAAATACAGTAAAGGAATAAATACTTTACTTTTTTTTTTTCCAATTGTTTAGCACAATTTGGTGCTAATCTACTACTAAACTAGGGGAAATCTCGTCTTGTTGGAAGAAAGGAATAGGCCATGATTCCTAAAGAAATTGAGTCTGTTAAAAAGGGATGATCTGATTATTTTAAAGCAGTTCAGGAGAAAATTAAGTTTATGAACAAGGTAGAAAAAACACATTCCTAAAGCAAAACCAGAACTACATTTTACCCTAAATTTATTGAAGGGAAAAGCAGAAGTGAAGCAGACCCCATAGGTATTCAAATTTGGGATTAGCAACCTATAATCAGATTAATTCAGATCTAATAATCAAGCTTCTGCATTTTTCATATGACAAATTGAGGGCTTACCATGTTGTTAATTCAAGCTGTAACTCAAATGTTGTGTCCCATTTTCATAAGACTTTGAGTTCACCAATTCTTCAGAAAAAGCTGCTAGAAATATCAGTTAAAATTCAAACATTGCTGATGTTCAGAAGAGTGAGACAATGGGGATACAACAAGGGCTAATCCAGCCACTTGCAAAATCTAAATTATTCCCCAGGGTGGTTACTTTACCCTGGAGGTTTACAAGTTAAATGAATGCAAATTACTGTAAAATATTTAAATCAAGACAACTTCAGGTCACTTTGTTTTTTAGGAAAAGGCCTAAATTGTGCAGGAGTCTTGAGCAGGCCATGTCTCAAAGTGCTTTTTACATGACATTCATTTACAGAGACAATGATCAAAAAGGTAAATGCAATAGATTGGTAGACCCTTGCTATCTTTAGCCAAACTGACACAAACAATGGAAATTAACATATTGAAGACTAGAAACCCCAGGAGAAGCCCAACAAAATCCCAGTAACTACTTCAACCCACATCAACTCAACATTCATGCTATATGTAAGCCATAGTACAATGATACCTTTGCTCTGCCAAGCGCTCAGAGATGACAATCAAGAGCATGCTGAATGGGGCCTGACAACCCTAACTAGCTTTCTCAAAAAAGTTATTTTGGCTAGTTCCTGGTATTAAGAAGAATCTGTCACAAACCTTTTCAATTTAATGATGAAGCAGCTAATCCAAGAAACCATTTCCAGGCAGATGAACACCAAGAAATTCACCAGGAGTAGTCAGCATGTATCCACCAACTTGAACTCTACAGTGAAGTGACTGGCCTGATCAACGAGGGGAAAGCAGTGGATATTGTCTAACTGGACTTCAGTAAGGCCTCTAATACTGTGTCACACAAGATCCTCAAACAAGTTGTCAATGTACAGCCTGGATGAGCAGACAGTGAGGCGGACTAAAAACTCCCTGAGCGGCTGGGGCCAGTGGTGCAGTCTAGCTGGAAGCCAGTAACAAGTGGTGTACCCCAGAGGTCAATACTGGGTCCAGTTCTGTTTAATGTCTTCATTGATGATTGTGATAATAGAGCAGAGTATACCCTCAGTAAGTTTCCTGATGACACAAAACTGCAATGAGTGGCTGGTACACCAGGAGGGTTGTGCTGCCATGCACAGAAAAGAACCTGGGGGTCCTAGTGGACAACAAGTTGAACATAGGCCAGCAACGTGCCCTTGCAGCAAAGGCAGCAGATGGTAGCCTGGGCTGTATTAGACAAAGCATTGCCAGCAGGTCAAGGGAGGTCACACCTCCCCTCTACTCAGCACTAGTGAGGCCACATCTGGAGTGCTACATCCAGTCCTGGGCTCCCCAGTAAAAGAGAGATATGGACAGATTGGCGAGAGTCTGCAAAAGGACCATGAAGATGAAGGGACTAGAGCATCTCTCTGATGAGAGATGGCTGAGAGAACTGGGGTTGTTCAGCCTGGACTTATCGATTTATATGAATACCTTAAGGGAGGGTACAAAAAGGACAGA
>NW_009649619.1:81718-100499 GCF_000708025.1 Charadrius vociferus
CAGTAGTGCCCAGTGACAGGACCAGAGGCAATGGGAACAAACTGAAACACAGGAGGTTCCCTCTGAACATTGGGAAGCACTCTTCTACTGCAAGTGTGATCAAGCACTGGCACAGGTTGGCCAGGAAGGTTGTGGAGTCTCCGTCCTCAGAGATAAAAGCTGCCTGGACATGGTCCCAGGCAACTGGCTCTAGATGGCCCTGTTTGAGCAGGGGGATCAGACCAGATGACCTCCAGAGGTCACTTCTAACCTAAACCATCCTGTGACTCTGTAGTTCAACTGAGAAACAAGGCACAGAGACAGAAAACAAAGATAACCATCCTTTCTAAAACCTTCTCTGCAGACATGACAAAGTTACCAACAAAATTATACCCACCAGTACCTTCAAAATTAAATGCCAAAATATATTGTAAGTATAATGTTTAAATTACAACATTCCAATCCTGGAAAGTTATTTTCTTCCAACCAGCCAACTAAACCAAGTTACATTAAAATAGATACAATATTTTCCAGTCCTCAAACAAAAAATAAGCCAGAAAAAGTGTGAATTTTCTGAGTCAGTAATTGGATTTCACCTTGAGGCAGTTGCTACCATTAGCAGCATTCTGGCACCAACAAAAATTCCATTTACAAAAGCTCTAAGAAAGCACTCAAACATAAACCAAATTGTGGCAAGTCTTACTAAGAGCTCTTCCAGCAAATCTTTTCTTTTTATTCTTGGAAGCCATAATACCTTTAAAACAAAGATTCAGGGTAGCTGATGCTGTTCTCATGAGATAAAAGGATGAAGAAGAGAAAAGACGACTAAAACAACACGAGTATTGTGAATGTGTGTTTCAGGACTATTTGAATTTTTCCTACAAAAGAACATGACTTTAGGAAAAGTCAGAAACTGGAGGAATCCTACATAGCATATACAAACTCTTAACTGATTGCTATGATTCATTTCCATTCTCCAGTGTCTCTAAAATTTTAAATAAAATAATTATTTTATGTGCAAAACTCATACCTCTTACAGAGAAAATAATACTACTTCAAATACTGAGAGCAGATTCTTCAGCTCACTTCAGGAATTCCAAGAGGAGTATGCACAGAAGCTACGCTTGAAGGAATGTGACTTGCCCAGCTTAGGAGTCAGCAGAGAGAACAGGAGAGAAGAGCTCTTCTAGGTGGCAAGTCACACTAAAAACTGACTACAGATGCTACAGACTGTCTCCAGCAGAAGTGTCTTTCACTTCCTTGATGTGGGACAACGACTAGCTTCACTAGGCTAAAGTTAGCCTTTGAATAGCTTTGCAAGACCTCTTCCCTTAGGAAAAGGAGGCAATATTCCTCCCTCCCTGCGACTCTTGTGAAGCCTACATAATTGCACATACTCTCAACCTGTTTGCAAACAGAAAAGACAGAAAAAGTCAATACAGTTTTGTTCTAAAGCTTTATGGTTTTAGAAAAGGCTGTTCAAGGTGTGCTCTATGGCAGCAGCACAGAGACATTACACACAAGACTGGCAGAGGCAGCAGCAACCCTTCCCCAGGCTCTCATCACATGCAAACATCTCTAAAGAAACTACCTACAAAAAGGTTGAATTCTTGCATTGCTTGATCAACCTATGGGTACCTTCTGGAAACCTCTACTGCAGTAATTCCTAAGAATAAATAGCTCCACTCTGAACTGGCTGCTTTCATTACAGAAAGCAAACTAACTTTCTCTTCGGGGAAAACTTTCTCTTTAGAAACTTTTCTAAAAATAGGCTAAAGCCTATGAAATTTCTCATTAAAAGTAAACCCTTCAGGATGCCACAAAGATATTTTAGAAGCCAAAACAGACCACAAACTAAATGAGCAACTGCTGCAATATTCAAAGTACCCAGAGTCAAAGCTTCTGGGTAAAAAAAAAAAAAAAAAGCTATTTTCCCAGAAGAATTTTCCCCACCAAATCTGATGATTCCTTATGTTCCATCAAAAAAAACCCCCACAAATACAAACCCACACCATGCACCCACACATAAGCCTGGCAAGAAGACTTAGAATGAAACAGAATCAATACTTCTGCAAGGTGTATGGTCTGATACTCAAGTATCAGTCACTGACTATGAAAAGGTTATCTATTAAAACCTGTCCCTCCTCAATGAAGGATCTAAAAAAACCCAAAAACAATCCAAACAACTGGCCATTTTATTTTCTGACATTTCAGCAAAGAAAAAGATCGCTTTGGTTACTTCATGTGTGTTTACATTATCTCTCAGATCTTCATCATCTTCCACTTTTGGCCTGAGGAAATCTCATTCAATATGGAAGAACACGAAGGTTTTAGTCGTCCTTTATAAGTTCACAAACCCATGGGTTTAGAAATGTTTATTTCCCCAATGTTACAATGAAAGAGTACTAACAAGTTACCTTTAATGAGAAACTAAGTCCTGGAAAAGATGCATTTCTGGTACTGAAATAAACACATAAATAAATGTTAAAAACTAAATATTATTCATATCAGTAGTACCAAATAAAATTTCCCTTAAAATACTTAAAGAGGCAAAGACCACCTCATGGAATAGTGGAAAACACTAGGAGGACCAAGAACAAAAGTAAAAAAAACTGAGATGAGGAAGCAAGAAGACTTAGAGAAGCTTAGAAATACACAGGGGGAGACACACATAAAGCATAAATTTGTAAGCTTGGAAAGGCCAATAAGTTAATGGAAGAAAATAACATCAGGAGTTTATTAAGGACAGAGGTCAGTTCAACTCCTTTCTACCACAAGACTGGTCTAGTGAAAACAGAAGAACAACTTCTTTACCTCACTAAAACTCTTCACGATGACCCATGTGACATTCTTATTAACAAACTAAAGGAACACAATCCACACAAAGTTGCCCTGAGATAAAGACTGTTTAACTTCTTGTTTAACTTTAAAGTATACACTACTTGCTGCTAATATGTGAACGCTACAAGTGCTGCCATGGGCCTGGTTCTATACAACTTTAAAAAATGAAGTGTGGATATAGTCCACTTATATGTGAATTGCATTAAAGCATGAAAAATGCTTTGGAAAGCAGGAAAAGAATTTACAAGTGAATCAAGTGACTCAGTTTCACTGATGAACTTTAACAACTTGGTATTGCCAAAAGAGTAACCCCATTTCTCTGAATCCTCCTCCCCCATTCCTGCATACCTGGCAGGCTACCATTCAGTGCTTGCACCAGACTACAGCTCATCTGGCCTTTCACTGTCAAATCTATTCAAACCAGCAAATCTGGACTGGGGTGGGGGATAAAAAAAGCTTTCCAAGGGGCAGGAAGGAATGTGAAAAAGAGGTCAGTTCAGGTCTCCTTACATATCCCCAAACTGTTTTCTTCTAGTCTGAAACAGCTCAGCAAGGGCTCCAACAAATGCCAAAGTCAAAGCTGGGAAAGCAGTGGGACCAAGGCAGAGGGTGAGAAATGGTCACAGCATGTTGTAAGATTGGGTCAACCACATCATCACATAAAGTTCATTAATGTCTTAATAGACACAATCCAAAAAACAATAGGATGATAGCCTACAAAACTGCAAAGTGGGAAGTACTTAGGAAGAACAGGTTCTAACGAATGAGGAATGCAAAGAAGGATCCGCTAATTACAACATAACATCAACCAAATGTAAGTCAATGTCATAACACCAATAAAAAGATCACACATAAGCTTCCACAAATGTGCATTCTAGTCCATACTGTACTCCTGCTGTCTTAGTTGAAGCCCTGCCTAACAAGTTTTTTAGACTATCTACAACTCAAACTAGAGAGGAGCAGAAAAGAAACAAGAACAAGTTTAAAAAAAACCACCACCTATAAAAGTATTAAAAAATAAATGGATATCTCATTTAGGGTAGGGAGGTAGAAAGAAAAAACCCAAAGCACAGAAAACAAAAACACCACCACTCCAGTATAAAAAAGGTTAAGAAATTTCTTTTCCTTGTATCTTTGGGTTCAAGATAAAAAGAAACTAGATTAATTTGCAGGAAAAAAAGGTGATTGCCATTGAGAGTTGGAAAGGAACAAATTACAAAGGAAGAGCCACAGATTGTCCAAAGAGATGGTGAAAACCTTTTTTGCCAAATTTGAAGAACAGGTCAGCAACGAGCCCTTGTACCAAAGAAGGCCAACAGCATCCTGGGCTGCAGTAGGTAGAGCTTTGCCAGCAGGTAAATGGAGGTGATCCTTCCTTTCCAGTCAGCACTAGTGAGAAATCTGGAGTGCTGGGTTCAGTTCTGGACTTCCTGGTAAAAGACAAGCATGAACACACTGGAAAGAGTCCAGCGAAGGGCCACAAAGATGATTCATCCCTCAGAATGTTTGTCATACTATGACAGAGAGCTGGGACTGTTCAGCCTGGAGAAGGCTCAGAGTGGATCTCATTGATGTGTATAAATATCTGATGGGAGGGTAGAAAGAAGAATGAGACAGACTTGTCCTAATGATACCCAGTGAAAGCAAAAGTAGTAGTGGATACAGGCTGACATACAGGAAATTCCATCTGAACATCAGGAAACGCTTTTTCACTGTAAGGGTGACTGAGCACTGGCATAGGTTGCCCAGAAAGGTTGTGGAGGCATACTTGAAGGCATTCAAAATCTGAAAAGACATGATCTTGAGAAACCAGGCTGGACTAGATAATTTCCACAGGTTCCTTCCAACCTCATGCTTTCTAAAGCTTTCGGTTGTTTGTTTTAGGGTTTTTTTTGTTTGTTTTGTACAGCTACAAATCCATCTGTGATGTACAGAAAGCAAAGATAGAATAGCATCACCCAAAGCCAGGCAATTTTACACAGCCATAGCAGAGAATTCTCATGTGCTTCATTAGTTGTCATTATTATCATTACAATATTCTGCATGAATCATTTAAAGATATTGAAGAAACACAAAGGCAGCTTGACATGACCCTGGTATATACACAGTGGCATTGATTTAATAAGAATTAGAAAAAAATTAGAATTACTGTTGTATTCTAAGAACAACATTCACCTAAGAAAACAAATCACAGGTTGTTCACGGCTCAGTTGTGCAGTCCTTGAATGCATTACAACACACTAGTCTGCAACCTAGTGTGGCTCATAAATTAAGGAAGGTTAGGCTGTTAAACAACAGATTAGAAGAAACCCAGATGTTTGCCAAAAGCCCAAGGTGTTGGGAATACACCCAGCCACACACTTGCCCAACCTGGCCTGAACCAATGTCCCAGCATGACACCAGTGATTAGTCTGTTGCTGAACATGGAGCTCTCAAATGACTTGCAGGTTAGCACATCTTGGAAACTTGTGATCACAAGGCAGTAAACTGGCAGTTCAACAAGGGAATACTTCTTAAGCTTTTCTGCCCAGTTTATTAAGTAGCATTATAATTCGCCTATCACATAGAACTAATTCTCACACAATTCCCATGGGACATGCTATTCTTTACTTTTCAGCCTGAACTGCAGTGAACCTACTGCAGCTGCTGAGAGTGTTCTTTTCAGGAGAGGTATAGTAGGATAATAGACAAAAGGTCTACAACGTGCTTATTAATTATTTTCCCTAAGGATCTACCATTGTACTTTGATGGGCCTGTAGAGCAGTATAAAGCACCTGGATACTTAATTTTCTTTATTGGATACTCATACCACTAATCAACTGAAGTGTACAAAGCTCATTTAAATATTACTATGAGGCTGCAGAGGGTGCTCCAACACTGCTCATAGACAGTTTCTACTTAATCCCCACATTCCTCAGCAAACCGCTCATTTATTTTACAGAAGCAATTAGAATTTGGAAAAAATTTTGAAGCCAGGTTACGATTAGACTTCCCCTAATGCCTTGTTTTATCCAGAGAGAAAGGTGGTATGAATTGAAAAAAATTTCCCCCCCACCAGCAGAAGGTGTTCTGAGTGGGAAAAACACCTGGAAAGACAGCACTGCTCCATAATGTTGCCTTTTTCCTTCACGCAAGGTATGAAACACCCAGTTGCTGCACACAGCTCTAATGGACTATGGAGCAAGCAAAGCAGGCACATAGATATGGAAATACATACTGTAATCAACCATATTGCTCTGAAGTTGCTTAAGCAAATAACCTCCCTAGAAGAAACTTCTTCTGCTTTAAGAATAGCTCTTCAAAAACAGCAAAGCTATTAGCTCTTTTTGTGACTACTCAACACCACTATAAAGCATTCTCAGTACAGAATGCAGTAGCTTGTGCAGACAGTGCTTTATTCTTGGGGAGGGGGAAATACACAAAAATCAAAGAGTACCTCTAGTTGCGTGCCCCAGATATTACTTTTGTATTTAGAAGTGAATAAATTTTATTTGCTAGCTTGCAAGTAAGCAAAGTGCAGATAATTTTAGCTGAGAGGGTTTTTTAAGTTTAACAAGAATTTGTACTTCTCCCCTTTCTTACAGCTTTTTCCAATCTCATTCCAGTAAGCACACAGCAAAAAATGTTACCTTATCTAATAATACTGCCATTTAAATATATTAATTCTGAGCCAGCTGATGAAAATTAAATAGAGGAAAGGCTTTGAAATTAGTTGGGTTTTTTTAATGTTGGAATAGTGTAATTAGCTGATCCTTCACTTTACTGGCTCCAAGCCCCAAATTAGCAAGTTCTAGGTTTGACAATTCATATAATGAACTTGAAACAGAGAACAGATATGCCAAACACAATAAAGCATTAACCAAATAATTTAGTACCTTCACAATTCTTCTGGAAAGAACAGCTAGCTGAAAGCATCGAGTAGTTCAAGAATGTGAAAACCCTGCCCTTTCGTAGCTCACTGTCTTGTTGCACTACTTCTGCAGGCTTTCGGTTCCAGCAAATGCTATCTGTGCCTTTGTCACTGCAAGGTTACCTGCATTATCGTTTTATACATGGTCTGCACCTTAAAGTCAAGTAAAAATAACTTTGGGTGACCCTGTTTTACAGTAAAGAATTGAATCATAAGTCCAACTCTTAGTCCCACACGATTCACCTGGGTTTCAGGCCACTCTCTGCATTACAGAAATCAACATCTTTCATACAAAAGAAAGTGCAATAGAATAGGTGCAATCTGGATAAGCATTTCATTTTATCATTATTTATATTATGAATACAACATAAGACACAAGCACTAAAGACACTGAAGGTGCAACTCCATAGTTGGTACAAGGTAATACAAAGACCACGCAGCCAACAAGGAGTTCATGCTGCCCCTCTCCCCAATTAACCTGACAACTAACTCTGCTAAATTATATTAAAAAGGCAAGGAAATTTCTACCTGTGTTAGAAAGCTGACCAAATGCAAAGCATGGCCACACATCTTCCAACACTAACAGTTAGGGAGTTAAGACAGGAGCACATGGCCCTAAGTTGAAGCACCAGCAGTGCACTAACAGCATTTCTGCACTTTCTATACTGGCTTGGCTGACTTAAAATTCAAAAGGGCAACACACAAAGATTCTTGATAGGATTCATATATAATGAACACTGGAGAAACGTGTACATCTCCCTTTGCTCTGAAGGGAACACTTCTGCACTAATACATTTGACCATATCTTACAGTACTTTACAGATGGTTTAGGTCATTATAATAGAAAAGTTGCCTAATGTGCAGTAAAAGGGAGTCATAAGCAGTATATAGTAACAAGAGTTAAGTAACCACACTTGTGATATGGAATAACTATAAAACAGGCTCCTATCACAGGAGTTCGCAGCGAACAGGTTCAAAGATTAAATTTAGTCCTAACTGATGAAACTTTTATCCAACACTGCAAAACCTATACATATCACAGACACCAGCATTTAAAAGACGTTTCTCATTCCTATTTTATTATTCAGCATTTAGCACATCACCTTTATTTTACACTAACCAAACAAAACCTAACATCTGTAAGCAAATACCTACCTCAATAAAACACATTTTTTATACTTTGCACTTGGGACTCAGGGACAACTACTGACTTGGAAGACACATCCCACCCTCCAAATTGCAGAAGCATTTCAGTAGAAGGAAACCTTGTTTTTCCCCATAGAAGCTTTGCATGTCATCATACAGCAGTGATTTTACCACAAGGGGGAGATAAGAAAGACAGACAGAACTGACTGGAGGCATGGTTAGCATGGCATTGGTATAAACATGACTAATTAACAGTTGAAAATCACCATTACCTATCTCCCATATGTTCTCATTTGTAAGCAAGAGTTGGACAGTGAATCTTAACATATGGCAGCAGTAAGTTGCACTCCAGTCTTTGAATAGCAAAGTACATACAATCTGGTCCACCGCTTCAGCTGTAAAACATTATTGCCGTGTAACCTAAAAGGAAAAATCATCTCATATGAAGTAGCAGACGGAGAAATGGGGAATGAGGGATAAAATGGCTAAGAAACCCCCAAATTAAGCTTTTCTGATTAGTTTGGCTATTGAATAACCTCCCTTACCATGGCACTGAATAACCTTATCTCACCTTCATGCCTCAGTCCCCCATTTGAAAGCTAGGAAGAATGACTATTTTTATTTGAAAAATGCACAGATGATACACAAGTTTTGGACCACACACAACACTCAAGATATATATAGATAGAGAAAGAAATAACTATAAAAAGAGCTGGAACCAACCTCACAGCATTTCATTGCTTGACCTGACTGGTAACAAATGACTCTGGGCTTAAGCAAAAATTGTGCTTAGCTTTCTTACATTAAAACTAATGTTTCCAGGAGAAAGGTTGTCACCTATTAACTCTTCAAGAGGAGTCAAAGTATTATTTATGACAGTCTTACACGGTTTATCTTTTTTTAAAAAGCACGAATATCAGATACACATTTTTTCTAAACTAATCAAGAAGCTTATTAAGCACCAATCAAGTCAGCTGAATTTAAACAAAGGACTACATCTGTTTCATGTAGGAAACAAAAGCAACTGGGCACCTTCAATTCACCTACATTAATTTGTTAACATCAGAACAGTAGATTATATATGTGCACATAGAGTGATACACACACTACATCAAGAAATTAACAGAACATTTCTAATGTAGAGTAAAAAATTCTTTTAATTTTTTTATACTAAAAGCATATCATGGCTTTTTAAAGATGCATTCGTTTTTTAAGAAGTTGCGTCACAGTTCCATATCTAAAACTACTTTAAAATTCAGAGGTATGAGTTACTTTTAACATTAACTTATTGGTTTCTTGCTATCAACTCTACACAGCACTGTACTATGAAAGTGTCAAATAGTAACTCTCAAGGTTCAATAGGAAAAGAAGAAATCAACTAAAAAATAGACACAACCTAAGCCTAAGGCTTTCTCAAGGAAACTAATTGTCAAAAGAAATACTGTGGCTGATTAATTGAGAATAATGTACCTTTACAAATAACTAGACAAAAAAATAAAGTGTCAAGGGAATATACACTCTGAAATAAAGATAAACTCCCAATAACAAGCCTTGCTTCCTTGCCTTTCCTAGTGAGAGAAGTGGAGAAAAAGTCTACTGCCTTTCTACTTAAGTACCCGTCTTCCTACTATCACCACTACTATCAGCTACAGTATTTGTCAAGTATCCTGACTGAAATCAAGGGGGCAAAAAAAATTTGTAGCAAGTCTGCAAGTATGTACAAAACCCCTCAAAAAATTCTAGGGGGAAGTAACATCTTTGCAAGGGAATGAGAAGCCATTGCAAACAGCGAACAAAACTTTTGGACGCAGAAAAGCATGATACAGCCTAAGCAAAAAAAATTAAAAAAAACAAAAATACCACAAATAAAACTCCACAAAATCAAAAACCAGTCATGCTGAAATTGAGAACATTTGCTCTGGATATAATTTTTCTTCCTCAAATATACTCAATCAACTGCTTAGACAAAACCATTAGCAAAAAAAATATCAAAATACAGTAAAACTACAAACAATGTCCTTCCATAAAATACCTCCAAAACACCCCCATGATATCTGAAACTAGAGTCTCCAACAAACACATCAGTTCTGAAGGAAATGCTCAGTAATCACTTAAATATCAAGAAAATATTAACTAAATCAACAATTACACCAGTGATCTGTCATTAAGCAATACGCACTTTTCAACATAAGGCACATCAAATAACCTGTCCTCTTCCAAGTATTTGCTGCTGATCATGACATAACATTATGCTCAGTTTTATACAAAAACTGTACGGTAGCTATGAGGTGCACAGGAAACTCATTCCTTCAAAGAACCCACTGCTACCTGTAGTTTTCAAAACAGACCTCCAAATCTGGCCAAACACCACCAGAAGCATACATACCAAACAGAACCAGACTTACAGAAAAATCATTGCAAAATTTTCTAATATCTTTACAACTACCCAACAGAGCCTACACATACTCTTACAAGAACGCAATACATTTCACCCATGAAACCACATGTCCTTACAGGATCTACGCTCATGTAACCACACAAGCACTGTGTTCAAGGTTGAACACGCACCAGGCATCACCATGGGACACTGAAAAACCTAGTTACCATTTCCAGTTCATCTCTTACATGAGGACCTGCAAGATTCCTTTAAGTACAAAACAAAATAAATCACGGGTTCAGGATGAGATTTATTTGACAGCCCTTTACATTTTTACCCTACTCCTTACATCGTATTAACTCTTTCTTATTCTACAAGGTCTTCCCTCCATCTTGCACCATAAAAACAACAGCCAAGGTATTTTTGCAAGGCTGTGTACTAGATCAGGTATACTAGTCCAGCCTTATAAAAAATACTTAACAAAAAACCATTAAATAGTATGTTCAGCACTGCAGGCACTCTATATATATGAATCTTGAAAATAATATCAGACAGCGCTTTGAGAGCATTTGGATGGTTTTATAGGAATCATGCTAATATGTTCTTATTTGTATGGTAAGGGCACAAAACCACCAGCAACTGGACCATGACAGCAAAGTGAAATTTCTGCCAGGAGATTAGTGCTTACAGAAGGAGAAATAGAGAAAGAGGCACCAATATGAGAGCCCATACCACTTCTAGAAGAGATTCCTCTATGACAAAACATCCAAGCCACTTTTAGACAAACATGCAAGATGCCTTTCATGCTCAGCTCCCTTAATGGGCGGAAACAATAACCTCAATAAACTGGGTTTTTCAACATCTGATGAACTTTCAGAATGTCAGGAAACATTTCCTATGTTAAAAGGTTTACAAAGGAAGGTGAGAATTAGAAGAATGCAAAGCAGAAATGCAGAATACCCTGAGCATCCGGTTAGTTTAGCTTCAACCATCCATAATTCTCAGAGATCAAAGTGCCAGTCAATGGCAGGAATTAACACATTCCAGCATAAGCACCACCACAACTTAAATTAACCCGTATCCTATTTGAAAATAAAGAGCAGGCATTTTGAAGAGTAAATTCTCCCTTTTTCCTCCCTCCAATTATTTTTCTTTTATTTTTATGCTAAGCATTTTCTTCCACTCTATCTTCTTCACTTGCCTCCCCTTCAGTGTCCTTTTCCCCATTTTCTTTCCTTTCATTCATTCACCCAGCATGGTGTAGATGGAACTGACATGACACTCACTCTTCCGTAATTCATTCTGAATGACTATAAAGTATGGATAAAGGCCCTGTGAGACAAAAGTGAGCTTACAGCCTACAAAGAGCAAAGTAGAGGCAGTCCCTACATGATGCTCTCAGAGGTCAACTGTCCTTGCTGTAGATTGTTAAAACACTTCCATAGCCTCACTGCAGCATCCTATTTCCTTTCATAACTCAGATCCTGTTGATGAGCTCTTCAGGGCATCTTATTCCTGAAGAGGATCAAAAGCATTAATATTACAGGGAAGAGAGGGTGGTGAATGTAGAGGAATTGGATTAAGAACCACCATCAATGGGATCAGAAAGATCAAGAATTGCTAGACTAGAGGCCCAGGTAAGTCATGCAAAAAAGTCACTGACTATGGGGAGTCAAGAATGAAAATCCTATAGCCTGCAAGGTAGAACAAAAATACACAGACAGGATGTAATCAGTCTGACCCACATCATCCAAATAATTATGTAAGAGCAAGACCTTCCAGTTATAGCAGCAAGGTATACTGAGACAGGAAGTCTGTATCTTTAAGTTATCCAAACATTCTCTCTCCCCCACAAAACTTACTCCTTCCTATATCCTAAATCTAGACTTCTATGAAATGCATTACAGCTTTTGTCACTCACCTGTTTTCAAACAGCAGGCAGCTGACAAAACCTCAAAGGAAAACCACATTCTATTACACTGAGCTATCCATCAGACATAGGTTAATCGCTTTGCTTTAGCTGACTTAGGGATGGCTTGAGTTTATAGGATTCAGCAGCTTCAGCTAGCATGGAATGCAGCAGTTCACTTCCTGAACACAAGCAGGCGACATATGGTCATTATACCAATGATCCTCAGCTTGTAATTTTGGATACAATAAAGAGCTGGAATAGTCTGTGCTTTCAAGATGAACACACTCAGCTGAGAACAGGTAAGAGACTCCAATTTAGCAACATACTCCAGTAAAGTGACCAAGCTTAAGAAACCTACTCTTTCACATGCACTATGCAGGTTGGTCAGTCTTCAAACATGAGCCAAACACACTCAGCCTTCAATTACTTTATTTTTATCATCATCATTTAAAAATAGTTTTAGTGAATGAATTTAAATGAGTGTTGCTAGTACAACTGCCATGAAAGTAGACCATAACTATCAAAGCAGTTAAATGAAGCACATGAAAAGTATTTGCACTGTTTATTTTTCAGGTAGTTCACTAAGAAAATATTCTGTGATCCAGTGCAAAGGGTATTTTTGATAGACTTTGTCATTTTTTTTGTTTTGTGATTCTTCTAAATAACCTAAGAGGAACGCATTGTGATCTTTAAAAAGTGGTTTTTTCTAAATTTTGTTAAGTAGCACCACATGTGGGGAGGAGAGGAACAGAATCTAAACATCCAGTGCAAGTTTCAAAGACAAAAGAGCAGAAGACAAGCTTCAGGACAGGGGACACATTAGGTAACATAAACGGCTGCTTGAAAAAGTCTGTAAAGAAAATGCTTACCTCACCAGAATGAAACTCAGCTTTGAGCATTAAGAAGCCAATATTCATTATGGAGACCAGAAGTATAAGTGAATTGAAAAATTATTAGACATTTTAAGGGAAAATGTTCACGCACTATTGAATTATAAGGGTACAATCTGCAGCTCAGCAAACTGCTATGCTGCAGACTGCCATAAGTTTAAAAGAAAGCCCAGGGGAAATATCAGTTTATATTAATCTCATCTTTTTTCCCTAGGCATCTGTTACAGGACATGGAGAAAGAGATAACCACCAGACATCACACCAGACTAGATGGACCTTTGATCTGATATACTATGACTCTGCTCACAGTAATCCACATCAAAAATAATTTTGCAAGGTATATGTATTTCTCTCACATCACCGTAATTAACAGCCAAGCAATTCTAACAGACAGCTGCAATAGTTACCTACTTCCCTTTTTCAGATACAGGTAAAAATAAAGTCTAAGAAACAATATGACTGCAGGTAATTATCAGTCAGCTGCGGAGCTAGGATAAAACAGCGAAGAATTATTAGTTTCCATGGTTGTGTTGAAACCACTAGATGGTGCTTCTAAAATGAAACAATCCAGTATGCAAAACTCTAAAACTGAATAATGTATGCTGATTTATAAATTGCCTTCCTCAGGATTGTTATCAGTAAGAAAAACTCCTCATTTTTCTGTCTTTGAAAGTTATTATCTGTTAACATAAATATTGCATTAAATAACTTGTTCACAAACTGCTGTGCCCAAGGGCTTTGATTACTGTATGGCACCAGTAAAAAGAAGCTTTATGCTATAAATAGCATTTACCTCTTCTTTCACTCTTCATACAAGTAGTTTTCTCTAAGAGGTTTTTCCCCAAGACTTAACTTGCTCTAGTTCTGTGAAGAGCAAATCCTTCACTTCTAAGATCTGGAAATCAAAGCTAATATAAGATGCTAAGTGCTTTCTACCTATCACTCTGTAAAATTATCCTTCCTTTCTCATTCACTCCCCCAAAACTAGTCTCAATGGGTGCTTGGCTACTCCAGTAGCTTCCTCCTTTTTAATGACCATTGCCATCCATCAAAACACTGCTTAAAATAACTGTCACTCTTCTTGCATCTCATTCTACTGACCCAGCTTCAAAAACACTCTTTACAGTATGTTAAGCACATAGTCAACTAATTTTTTTTACTATCTTCCATTCTTCTAAAGTTCAAACTCCTATTAATCTTTAAAGACCCCTTCCTATTTTTCTACTTACAATTGTTTTTCCTACAAAAATTCCTACAGATATTTTTCTTCTCTTCCTTTAAATAAAAAAAGTTGTGACTATTTCTTACTGTATTTCCCATCTTTTACTTCTTTGGGTCAGTTCTGCCACTAAGCAAACCTGACAACACTGCTAAGAAAGATTACCTTATGTGCAGCTTTAATGTTCAACACTCACCTACGACATTTTTTAAACACCTCCTTGTGCAAAGTAATACAGAAACTCCTAGAGGTCATTTGTTTAATTTTTTTGGCCAGTGGCTCTCACTTTTCTACTTTAGCGCATTGCTCTTGATCCCCTAGGAATGCTCCCTCTTCCTCTTACTTGCTCGGGAACTTCTTCCAAGATACCCATTTACTATTGATTGGTTTAAAGCCTTTCTTAAATTAGCATACCTATCTTTTATTCAAAGTCCTTTAATAACTATAATTAGCAACTATTATTACTAGCTATGGCTTATTTTCTTAAAAGGTAGCTTAGTAAGAAGACCCTTAAAAAGTTAGAGAAAGGCACTATGCACAAACACAGAAACAAGCCTCCTCCAAGTATCAGCCATTCCACTTATCCCTAAATGTTATTTCTGGTCAGAGAGCACCACTGCAGAAACATGTTAACAAGAAGCAAGAACCTATTGTCTTGAAGATATCTCTGATAATACAGCTGCAGAAAGTAATGACTGGATTTAAAGAAACCAATGTAAAGTACTTCAAAACAAATACCCAGGAATATGGCAACTACAGTTGTCAGCAACTCCAAGGCCTCCTGGTGAGAAGATACATAACCCCTGAAGCATGTGAAAGAGGTCTGCTGAGCACTTACTTGTCAGTAAGTGTTCACTCCTAGCTACAAGTTGGAGCCATTTCCTTAAACCTATTTTCACATCTCCATGGGAGTTAGGCAGCCTTTTATTTAAAACAGACGCTAATGGCACAGCTTTACCTTGGTCAACCTTAGAGGAGTGTTAAAAAGGAAAAAAAAATCATACAAAACCTCCAGCCTTATGCAAACCTTGTGAGCATCATTTAACTGGGACAAAGTTTTGACAAAGCAGTATCTTTACTACCAGTGACTACGAATTTCTATGAATTATAGGACCATAAGAAATTCTTCAATATTTACTACAACAAGTTTACATTCTTTTACTATGTAAAAGAAACTAGGAGCAAAAACTTAGGTTAGTGAATGCACAACTGAAATAAATACCAAAAAAAGAGGGTAAGAGCTCACAAAACCCATATTCCTTGGCTTTTTTTCCCCAGGTAAAAAATTAGTCAGATTCATATATGTAAACATGAAATAAGCAATATTTTTTAAAAAGTAAAAATATGAAAAGAACATATACTGAAGGTGTCTCAGTCTGTTACACTAAATAGACCAAAAACATCTTGAAGTTGTAGTTAGAGACAGAATTCCCCCCACCCCCCAGTCAAACACTAAACAGTTCTTTCAGAATATCAATAAACTTGAGCTCAATTCAGAAGAGCTACCCTGATGAGCTAGTTACCCACAGTTTTTTCAAGCTAGTCTCTAGATTTAAGCAGCAGCATTCACAGAAATTATTCTGAATACTCTGGATATCAAAAGCATTTCAAAACTCTACAAGAGCAGTCCAGTTCCGTATTTTTGCTGGATGCTCAGATCTGCCTGGGAACAGGTTCTGACCTGACACCTGTGGAATGCTCCCGCAGCAGAAGGTACAAGATAAGAAATTCCCTGAAGTGACAGGAAATCTTTGTTATATCTGTGCACACAGACAAGTATTTTGATTTTGAAGGATTCACCCTTTGTAGCAGAAAGGTGGCAGTGCCTGGGAAGTCTGCGGTGTCCTGAAGAGGTCAGAGAGAATAACTATTGTTCCACCATCATGCTGCAATTCAAGAACACTATTGCTTCAAATCACTCCTCTGCATTTTCTCCTGGTTCAAAACCAAACACCACCACCCCCCCAAAAAATTTAAGCCATTGAATCTGCAGTCCCCAAAAGGAAAACACATCTTACAGAACACATTTTAAAAAATTAAATAACAACCGACGTGGCACAGGAGGCTGGAAACAAAATCTCATCTCTGCTCTAATACATCAGTTAAAAGTCTGCCTCCTACCAGCTATGCGGATCACATCACTGCTATTTATTTCATTCTCTGGTTACCTCTACCATCCGCATTTGATCAGGGTTATTAAAATCTGGTACATCAGCATACCTGAAGAATAGGGCTGGACAGGAAGAGCACTGACTACAAAAGGATCTAGGAAAGTGGTGCTGTTCTCGTGATATAGGCATGACATTAGTCAAGACTGTCCACTTCCTACACCCACGTTTTCTCTCCCATCCTTGGTATGTTCAGAAATGCAGCAGTTACCCAGTAAGTATCTCTGTATAGATGCAGGCCCCTGCATTTTACAGGAACTTTATTATTATCCTGAAAGTTTTGTAATTCCACCCCCTTGTTAGGCAATATCTGTTCTATCCCATTTCCTCATCTCCCCCCATTTACAAAGATTAATTAATTTACATATTTGGGGGTTGGGGTTTTTTTTAGGAAGAATTATGAAATGGCTCCCCTGGGATTAAGCTAAACCATATAGTCATGTTTCTGAACGGGCTGTATTGTAAATTTGCTGCACTCTGATGTCATCCCCCCCACCTTCAAAAGCATCTCTGAATAGCACTCAAAGCTGTAGGCCCAATGCCCAGTAGCATCAAAATCTGCTGCCGTGCAGAAGTCGTACTACATGATAGCAGGATCTGGAGTACTTCAGAAGAAGCATTCTCCAGCATTGGGAGCAGCAAAATCTAACTGATAAAATGTACCTGGCATCTGTAGTACCTAACAGAGGATTACCACTAAGCAACATAAGTCACTAATGACGACTGCCCCCACCAGAATAAACATTCAAAAAAGTAATCTTCCAAATACATTATATTTAAATTATATTTAAAACCATCTCAAAGTAGACTGTGAAACCCACTAACCTTTTGGGAAGAAATCCTAAGAATTCCATGACGAAACAGGAAAGCAAGTAGTAAAACCAGAGAAGTGATAGTCCCTAAACGTGAACTCCTCCATCTTAATTTCAACCAAAAAAAAAAGCACTAGTCAAACTTCTGCGTATTTAATTACATTATCCATACCAACTAAATAAGCACATCGGAACAAAACACTTGTTTCTGAAGGAACACAGACTATTAAAACTCACCAGCAGCCTATTCTGAATACAAGTACAAAAATGATGTAGCAAGCTACTGAGACTAACAAAAACTATTCACAAAGAAAGTATAAATATACAGCAAAAAGGACATGGTGCTGTTTTTAAACTAACAGCAATAGATGTTACTGATTTATGAGGCCCCGTGTCACACAGCAGGCTTGGAAAGTTCCTTTACACACAGAAAAGTCCCACAGAAATATAAGCATACACTGTTTGATACAGACTTTGGATGCTGAACATCGAGCATACAACACAGGAACAGTATATTCATAAGTAAGTTTTATCATAGAAAGATTAAATCTCCATTAGAAAGAAAATTAATGCAAAACCTAATTAGTTTTTATTGTTAAAGTGACAAAAGCTGTATTTGCAATTATTTCTTCTGCATTTAATACTACCAGTGTTTCTTTCTGTTCATTAACTGTTTTTCTCAGTTGTTCCTTGGTATAAAACAAAGTTTAACGAAAGCTCCCTGTAATTTGTTGCTGTATTTTCAGTTACTTAATCTGTAAATTATTTCCCTTTCAGTTATTAGCAACAGTATCAGACAAATACATGTTCTTCAACAGTACTCACCAGCGTTATGACTACATAAAAAAAAATCCATAGAGCCAGCACAATCTGTACTTTTATTTTGCAGTATCACCTCTACTTTTTTTTTTTAAAGCCCAGCATACTGGCTGTAATTCGAGAGCAAGAACTGCGTGCATGGAAGACTGACAAAAAGCGAGGCTTAACACTATTACTGGAATTAAAACGTAAGAAAAAAATGGGTGGTAGTGACAGAAAGGGAAAAAAATTAAATGAAGTACTTCATAAGGTGAGTAACTATACTGACTGCTGTACTGCCTGGACAAAAAAAAGGATGCTGTAGACGTTCAAAACCAGTAATGCCCTTTATATACGATCTGAACATCACACGTGAGACAAGATCGCTCTCCAGACAGTTGTTATTTAACTCGTGCCAGAAGATAATTTCACGGCAAAGCTAGCTATGACTCTTGGATTCCTTCCAAGAATTTCAAAGCGAGAAGGGCTGAAAATACACACCTACAGAACACCGTCCAACAATTCTTTTTTTTTTTTTTTTACGCTCTCCAGACAGTTGTTATTTAACTCGTGCCAGAAGATAATTTCACGGCAAAGCTAGCTATGACTCTTGGATTCCTTCCAAGAATTTCAAAGCGAGAAGGGCTGAAAATACACACCTACAGAACACCGTCCAACAATTCTTTTTTTTTTTTTTTTAAATAAAAAAAATTTACAAAGTCTTCTAGG
>NW_009649619.1:101985-169460 GCF_000708025.1 Charadrius vociferus
GGGCCGCTGCGCGCTCGCGCATTTACCTCAGGCGGCGGCGCCCGCTCTGGGGCCCGGGGTGTCGCACCTCGGTGGCCTCAGCGGCATCAGTGGGCAGCAAAGGTGGCTGTAGCCGTATATGACACCTTCGAAAACAAAAATGGGTAAAATGCTTCATGAGTGTGGCACGCAGAAAGTGTCTGGTGCCCTGGGCAGGCTTGTAACTCCTTCACTTGTTTATTGGGTGTCTATAAATACAGTAGGAAAGATCGGTGGGGCCTATGTTGTACTGTAGAAAGGATTGTTGGGCTTTGCTCCCAGAGTTTTCATTTTCTGTTGTGATTTTGGGCAAGCTGCCACCCTTGGTGTCTTTTGGCTTACCTATCTGGTAAGTATAATACAACTTACTTGCAGAAGGTGTTGCACAGTGAATATTTAATTTTAAAGTTCCACAAGATATTTCCACAAAAATAAAATTGCCGTGTCAAAGAAAGTATTTGTAGTAGGTATACAAAACATTGAAATACATGCAAATCAAAAATGAACATAAGATCCAGGCTATAGCTGCTCAGGGTGAATGTTTTCCATCTGATATTTTGCTGCCTCAAGGGAGAAATCTGTGGAAAAGAGGACCTGTGCCCAGAACTGCTCTCTGCTACGCTCAGGTGACAGTCAGCGATGCAGAACAGTCCAGAGTAAACGAGAATGGCAGGATGTAACCTTTGGGACAATTGTACCCTGTATCCAGTGGCTCTTTTTCTAGCACACAGCTGAGAGAAACACCTATTCCACTTTGAGCAGTAGCTACTTGACCTGACTGAATTTTGCAGGGGGGCTTAGTTCAGCCCTCTCTTTAAGAAGGACGGCTTTCATCAGAGGAAATGCAATCGCAGTCTTTCTAAGCCAGGAATGAGGAGCCAATGTAAAACCTGAAGGAATCTTTCAAGTCATTGAAACTAGTCCCTGCAGCTGTGGCCAGTTTTATCCTATGTAATTGCTTTCAACATATCGCCAAGCTCCATTGTAAAATAAGGCTAAGTCAGGTTATTACCTCCTTTAGCTGAAATTCTACATCTGGCAATGGAAGAAAAATTTTACCATTTTGTACATAGTACATATCATTTTTTATACATAGCAATTAGAATATTCTCCTAAATGGCTGTGTGGAACTAAAGGTGCATGTCATAACACAAAGCATTTTATTGCTGATGTGTATGTTTTAAGACATTGATGATAATAATAGTGGTTTGTTTAAATACAATCACAAGTGAAGTTTTTTCTATTAAGAACCTCTGTATGTCCAGGGGCGTTACTGTATGTCTTAGTTTTCATATTCCAGTTTTTGGTTTTAATGATTGTTATTTGGAGGGGAGGGGTGAATATCAGCATGTACAGAGCGTAAGAGCTCAAACTCATTTCTACTATGCCAGAAAAAAAATATATTTGTCACTGGGAGAGCTGTTGGAGCCTGAATTATGATTCAGCCCAAATGAGTACAGAGGTATTTCTCCCATATCCAAAATCCCTTGTGAGTGTAAGAACCTTGGCAGGTACAGAGAAACAGATCATGTTTCTCAGTGGAGTGCAGAAATAGTGATTCCTCCTGTGACAAAGTAGCATGTCTCTCTTTTATTTGGCATCCCTTGTCGTGATCCAGACCTGTTTTGCTGGACTTGTTTTTTTTAATTGGACATTTTGTCTTGATCATACCAGGTAACTAAATGCCTAAATTGAGCATAATCACAGACAAACTCTTTTTTTTCAGCAGTTTGAGATTAGTAAATAAAAGTGCTGTTTAGGCAATTATTATTAAGTATGATAGTGCTGAAAGGCAGGGTGCAAAAACACTGTATCTGGAAATGTTATGATGTCCTTTTAAAAAGAATGAATGAATCGTCTTGGTCAAGCATTCTTTTCTAACATCAGAATATGATGACATATAAAATACAAGAACGATTTTCAAAAATGTATTTTTATTTTCACCATGGAAAATGGCTTCTGTGCTCATTTTTTCCCATTGCTAAACCAGATGAATGACTTTCACCCCGGTCATTATTGTCATTGGTCTTTCATACACAACAAGATGTGCATGTGTATAAACAAATGAATTATAATTCTTGTCATGTGAATATTAAAATCAAGGTAGCCAGTTCTGCAAACTGGAATGCATATGAGTAAGACGTCATTCAAGATAGATATAATCCAGGCATTTTATAAACAAAGCATCAAGCATAAAAAGTACCCAACCGCTGTGCCTTCAAAAGCCTTGATGGTGGCCTAGACTACTGATATGTTGTGATTGCTGCCCAGCTTGCTGACCAACACTGTCCCATTACTTCCTTATAGTTCCTTTCTGCTCCTATTCTTTTGTTATTTTGGAAAAATAGGCTGTTAATAGCAAGATGTGATAAGATTTACGACTAAAATTTTGCTTTCGGTTGCATCTCACTGGGAAGAGCAATGTTTTAAATAGGACCTGTATAGCACACATGCAAAAACTCATGCTTTTCTCTAATATTATCTTTAATTATACTACATTGAATAACCTGATACAGAAATCATTTCTGGTATCATCCTAAGGATCTTTTGAGACATTTGCAGAATAAGAAATATGTAATTATGTCTTCTATTTTATTGATGTTTGTACTGTATTCTCATTTCTCCTGTTAGCTGTTCAGAGTAACTGTGATTTTGAAAGCTTGACCTAAATGTTCTCTTCTACATTACTGCAGTATATCTTCTCTGTAAGCCTATGAACATACATTATGCTACAACTGAAGGAGGCATGAAAAATTAATGATTTACTATATTTATAGGATTCTCCATGGTGAAGATGGTCAGCCATGGAAAACATATTGCAATAATAGTACAACAGCTTAACAAATTTAACCCTGAAAATCAGAGCATGGAGGATTTCTTGAATGAATCAGCTAAGATGTTGCAGGTATATTAAGTTTCAATTCATTTTACATAGCTTACTGTGTTTTACTATGTGATTTTAAATATAAAGATATCTGTTTTCTAACATGTTGTAACTTTCATAGTTTTTCTTACAGTGACATTTTTCATCCATGACTGAAGTCCAAATTTCTTATGCTTATCACCAGAAAACAAGAAAGTAAAGATCAGAATTGTTAGCTGTCTGGGTAGCAATGAAAGACGGGGAAAGCAACAACTTCCTAAAGTGGATCTGACAGTGACAGGAAAAGCTTCTCTTCCACTTCTGACTAAGCTGTTTTGTAGTTTCCTATCTCTTTTCCTCCTTCCAACTGGATGTGGCTGTCAGCAACACCCATTTTGTATATATGAATGCAGTTCAGAAGCTGACTAACAGGATCAGGTATTTTTGCTTTGAGGACAGAAGTGACCATCAGAATGGTGGGACAGAAGGCAAGTGACAGTAAATCAACTACCTGATTTTAATCTAATACCACAAGTAACCAGACCAAGTTTTGCCAATATGTAGCTATACAGGCTGAAGCAGTTTCTGTCCTTTCCTGATCAGGTCTGTCACCTCTTCCTATTTCTTTGTCCTCAGTGCCACCCTGACTTGTGCTGATGCAGCTACTGGATTGAATCAGCTTTAGAAAATCACTAAGGGAATACAGTAACATTGTTTAGACTGCTATTGTCTATGCATGCCATGTATTATCAGACGACATAGTCAGAGCCACACTGCCATGTAGCTCTAGTGCTCATTTCCACTTCTGACAATAAGGTCTAAAACACTGCTATTCCAGTTACATAGTCTTTTACATTGATTTTGCATAAACACAAATGACTACAAGAATATAAAAGGTGTGATACGAAAATCAGACACTGAGGCAGTGTATCCATATACATTACTTGGGTGCTTGCTTGCTTAAACGGTTTTCATTCAGGCCCATAGTTACTGCCACTGCCCTCCTGCCTTGTAGTACTGGCATAACTGTGCATTCATATGCTGAATTACATGAAGGAATGGATCCAGTTTCAAAATAGTCATTTTTCACTGTGCAGAAAGCAGGTAAATTCAGCTGCCACTGCTGCCAAAATAAATACTTGTAAAAATTAATATTCAGATCGTTGTTCTTCTCAGCCCAGGAAAGGTGATACAAAGACAAAAGAAACAGTAACTCCATGAGAGAAACATGAATCTTAAGTTTCATAATAAACTCTTTCAAAAGAGGAAGAACAGTAAAAGATAAGGCAGAAATCTTTCTCTGGGATAGTTTCGTTTCACTTACTACATAATATTTTTTCTGTGAATTTATCCAAGAACGTAAAAAGTAAGATCTATGTTTATATAAAATTCAGCTTTGTTTCAGTACCAAATGGGTGATTACAATTCATCATGGAAAATTCACTTCACTTCACTTCTTTCTTTTCTATTTCATAATCGGCATATGATCCTAAAAATATTGTAGCATTTTTGTATACATGATTTCCAGCCTTGGCCACTAACCCATTAGTGAATTTTAACTAACCCATGCAGAAACTTCCTCCAGTTTGTATCCTGATTAATGTGAGCACTTTAAATCACAAACTAGATTCAGGCCTCTGTGTCTCACGCTAGCAGCGTGACAAATAGCAAACCTAGTGTTGTGCGATACCGACCAGCCAAAAATCAGAAGGGTCAGATTCCAAGACCACAAACGTAGATAACTGCAAGATACAGCTCGCTCTATTTATTTACTTCCTTAGGTATGCAGTGCATCAGACTAGACTTTTCTACAAGTTACTATCTCCTTTTCTAATTGGTTAATTAAGTTTTCCGTCCCTTAAAAGTACAATCAGATTCCAGTTATTATCAACACTGTATGTTTCATTCATATTCTACATCTTCATTGCATTTGGATGTTTTTTCATCATTATATCCTTCTAATATGATACCTGAGGTGTCTTGTTCAGTTCTTTGATAACCTGTTGATGACCTACATAAAATATGCTTGTTAGCCTATTGTCCAGCTGTTTGTGGTTGTTCCTGGTGAAACCAACAATTTTGGGCTAGATTATTTCTCTCAAAATAAAAAGAAAATAAAAAGACAGCATGCATAGGTCATTCCAGAATATGTTCAAGGTAGTTTAGTACCCTAGTAGAGCCTCTGCCAGGCTGCGGGATCAACCACGGCTGCCAGTATTGTCAAGTGCCAGATCCTAGAGATAAGTACTTCTGACAGCCACACATTCTCACCTGAACTGCAAGGAGCAGATAGCAGAGGACATTTTGCAGAGCAAAAATGTCTGTCAGAATGAAGTAGATTTCAAAGAGCAGTATAAATGCTTGTAGGAGCTGATCAAAAGTAAATAAAATTACTTGTTTGGAAATCTAATAAATGAAACAAGGAGATGGGCATCCTCGGCTGATCAGAAATGGGGAATGACATCAGTGAAATATAAGAGATAACAGGTAGAATGGAACTGAATTGTGAAACATCTTGATAGCAAAGTCAGGTAGGTCTCGTTTTATGTGCTAGAATCAACTGTGAGATGCTAGATGGAGTAAGTGGGTCAAAACAATGGACTAACAGAATGATCTTCATGATAGCATTTCAGATAGTTGATTTGCTAGAGAAATATTGGATTAGTTAAACCCAAGAGATAGATGTTTATTACAATAAAATAGAAAAAGTTGAGACACTACCTTCGATTTTTAGCTATAAAGCGATAGGTAAATACAACTTGAAACCTACTGTTCAAAGAGTGAAGACGAAGTGCACATAGACTGGTTATGATATCCTGGAGAGTAGTCTACGTGAAAAATGACCTCTGAAGTTATGGGCTTGACTGACAGGCAGGGTGGTGAGAGTACCAATAATTGAGGAAAGAAGTAGCAAGAGAGTGCTGAAGTTTTGTTTTAGCATTGTTGAAATTGAGCTGACAACAAGAAGGAAATGTCACAGACAGAGGCCAGCAATTCAGACTGTAGTTTAGGGTTCTTATTTGTGTACATGATAAATGTGAATATGTTATGAAAGGAAGTTGGATTTGGTCCTAGGGGAGTGAGTCTGGAAGGCACAATCTGTCTTCATCAAAATATCCTTGTCAACCAGGGGCATAAGACCCTTCTTGTGGGAATCCTTGCAAATTAAAGCAGTAAAAATGGCTGGTGAAGTGAGACACAGGAAAAGAAGTGAAAGTGAGCAGGCAAATGCATGTTAAAATGAAGGACTTTACAATATGAATATATATAAAAAAGAAAGAGGCATAAAATCCGAAGGGTCAAAGCTGTAGGGTGAAAATATATCAGCCACTGTGAATAACTTGCTTTGCAAATGGTAGCAAAAAAATAATCGTAGATTTCCATATTAGATCTTTTACTAAGTATGGAATCGGTCTTTGTTGATATTCTGCTCAAAATCCAACACAACATTTCCATTGTTTTCACTGTGCTGCTGCGAAGGTGACACAATCCAGAGGTTTGCGCAACAACTCTTCAGCAAGATTTTCTTCTTAATCTCTATGCTCTTAATTTACTTACACATAAGGTTAGAGAAATAATTAAAACAAAACCTAAAGTACGTGATTGTGTGAAATGATAACAGTCTATTTTGCTCTTTCATAAATACTGTGTAGAAATTTTTACGTTGTTGGCAGTTCACAGTGGTTGGAAAATAGCTGTAGTGTAGAGGTTTGGAATACTCCGCTAGCCAAATATTGGGCAGATGGAAGAGAAAGATAAACTGGGTTCTGTTCTAAGCTCCATCCTCTTTCTATCCCTATCCTTTCTCTTACTTACCTTCAAACTTACTTGCCCAGGTCTCTTCATTTAACCTGTCCGTGTTCCATCTCTTCAAGTTGTTGATTCTGAGGTCCAGCAAGTTCTGCTTGCCTCTCTGTTTTTTTCCTGCTCACCTCAAAGTTCTTGCATGTTCGGTTCCATTCTCCACTGTACCTAAATCAAATCAGACATCTCTCTCACTTCAAACTGAAGCCCAAAGAAGCAGGTGCCACAGAGAAGATAGGCGAGACAGACTCTCTTCTATCAGTTTGAGCTCTCAGACTGACCCAGCATGGCTTGTCCTAGTCTCATCCTGTATCGTAGCAAAAGCTTTGCTTGCCCTGGGCTGGGTATAATAAGGGCACACAGAATTTCCAGGGAAGCTTACCACTACAGTATAAATTCTCACAAAACACATGCAGATGGATATTTTTCACTTGGCAAATTGTGCATGGATTTTCATAAGAAAACTAAAAGGCCAAATCTGTAAGGTACTGCTTGACCCCTGTTTGCTACTTTGAAAATACATTCCTAGCTGTTTCCCTGCATTTGATTTGGAACTACTTACTATTTCCAAATAGCTAGTTAAAAAACTGAAAAATTGACAACTTTCTAGCAAATATCAGTTCCTTGCATCAGACTACGTGAGCCACTCTCATCTTGTTCCTCTTGAATAGCATGGAAGGGTATCCATTAATTTCAACAAGAGCAGAAGCAACCTCTTGATTATTATTATTTTTATTTCTTAATGCATCTTTATAATTTTATTTAAATATCAGTGTTCCCATCTGAACATATTCTCTCATTGTAGGAAATCTTGTCTCAAGGTTCAAGATAGAAATCTGGAAAACATCTGTGTGTACAGTCTGCTTCCAAGTGTATTCCAGAGTGACTGCCCAAAGTCTTTTACTCTGTACATATATCAGTGTAAATGAGATAAGTAGTTGGCCATCTTTATTTATAGAGAAAGGATGGCATTAGATACTGCTATCAAGAGTTACGTTTTTCTAGCTATATGTGGGATTTAGCTTTACACAGTCCATTTACAGTAACAGTGGCCACCCATCTAATCCCTGTGTACTGCTTTGAAAAAGCACCCATCTTTCCCTGCATTTTTGTAATTGAGGTAGATCAAGCAGATAACATATCCAATAAACCTTGGGATACATTTTTCTTTTTCGCTTATTGTACTTTGCAACCACTCAGTATTTCAAGATACAAATAGAGAATCAGAGAATTAGTACTAAAGGAATAGAAAGTGAATTTCAAGAGCAGAGGTAAACCATTACTTTGACAGTAGTTCAGGTCCATCTGAACCACTGTATGTATAGAAATAGACTCTTTTTTTTGGTGTGATGGAAATGTGTAAATAAATTGCCAGAGTGTCAGGTAGCCAATAGCGTTTAAAACCAAGGTGTCAAGAGCGAACATAATCTCTACAAGGCCACTCAGGAAGCAAGACAGAAAGACACATTCCAGTTTTGGTTCCTGTCTTCCAGCTCCTAGTTCATGCTTCTGTGTACAAGTGGAGTTAGGGAAAGTCACTGTTTATTAGCCTCCTGTTTTTAAAGAAATACAAATGAAATAGGGTAAGCATTTTTAATTCTTGACTAGCGGAGGATAATTAACATGTTTTCCTCTAATTAGAATGTTATAATCAAAATTAGTCTAGATGTGATTCTGTGTTAAACTCCATACATTTTATTTCTGCAACATGTGAATTTTGCACCATAAAAAGAATTTCTATTTGTTGTTCTCAGTAAATGATCAGACTTGATTTTCTTCCAGGAAGAAAACTACACTTTGACTTGCAATTCATTTATTTTCGATCTTCATGTTTATTGTATTGTAAGTTATGGTGTTTATAACATAATATTGGACTTGTTTTTCAATGCAAATATTTTCAATAAGAATATAGGTTCATTAGTAATATGATAGGTGATTCCTAGTTACAACAAACAAGCCTTCACTTTCAATCATGAAGAATCATGCTATGCCCCTCCAACCTCCTAAAAACAAATAATAAGTGCAAATAAAAGCCTTTGCTTCAGTGTGGTGACTTTGTTGCTATTAAAACAGAATGCAATTTGAATTATCCTGAATAACACATTCACTTAAAATAATTATGTCTGTCTCAGTTCTTTAAATTATTAGTATTCACATTCAAATTTACATCTCTGTTTCTATTGTTCTTCATTTGAATGCTCGGACTACTTCTCCTTGTTTATCTTCCTAAATGCTTTTTAATACTCCTTTCATCAGACTGATGCCCTCCAGATAATATCTTCATTCTTGTGTACTAAACCCCCTTCTTTTTATTAAGTATTCTTCAATTAAATCTACCAAAAATGATCCGTATCCAGAGTGATCCTTCATCTAGTGTGTATTGTACATAAAGATATCGTTTCGTCAAGCCATTTATAGAAATGGACTGCATCTGTTCATTTTGAAAAAAAGATTAAGTTTTGTACCTAACTGAAGCATCCCAGGCATTTTTTCTTCCTTGTGACTGTTAGAATCAAGCTTTTGCTATGACAGATTTTAACACAGAAGCTACCATGCAGTGTTTGTGCCTTTCTATATGCAAATAACTCACTTTATTTTCAGTGGAATTGTTTGCTTCAATTAGAGTTGCAGGGTCAGACCCATCATATTGACCTTTATAAATCCCATCTATGGAAAAGCTTACTTCCATAAAATCATAACGGCCACCCCAGATTCACTGTTTTACTCCTTTATCCCTTTCATGTTGATAGCAAGATGAACCTGTTTATGAGCTTTCCATTTCACAAGAACATGGTGTAATTTGGCATAATTCTTAATAGTTCTCATTTGTGTTGGTTCAGCTGTGTGTCTCACATATGCCCACTCAACTGTGAGTAAAATCCCCAAATGTCAAAAGTCATAGATTTGGTTTTAAATATGAAAATAACTTAATGCAAGATTATTTTGATATGCGGTAAAAAAAATCCTATTAAATTATACAAGTCTAATATGTATTATTATTTACTGACAAAAATGTAGATTAGGATTTTTCTAAGGAAAGGATGGAACCTGATTTTTCTGCAATGTCTTGCTCCTGGGATTTAATATTAAGTACAATGGAAAATAACATTAACTGTACTTCTTCAAGATGGTCAGCATTATCACGTGTAGATGAAAATACAAGCTTGTGACTGCAACATAGACTATAAATAGTAGAAGCAGCACTTTTTCCTGCTTACATCCTAAGATCCCAAGGTTTTTTCCCCATTTAAATTACCGGAAGCATACAGGGTTCTGGTGACTGATTGAAAACCTGGTGAAGTCAATAAGAATATTTTCTTTCATTTCCACAGCATTTTGATTAGACCCTTGGAGAGGACTAGCACTGATATCTGAAGCACTATAAATTAATCAGACTGCATCTGCAAAATGTGCATATTCTTCCTAGTAGTAGACAAGTTCAGTACATACTATTACTCAGTTCTCTCAGGAGGTGAAAGCCATTTTATCTTTTCATCAAATATTATCTTCTTTCTAAATTGTTTATTTCACCTTAAGCTAAATCCTTACCCTGAGAAGCCTCAAACAAGGCATGGCTAATGTTCCTTTCCTTCCTTCTCTCCAGAAGCAAGAGCTTTTCTTTCTTTCCTTACCCATCCTTTTCTGATTTCTCTGGCCCTTAAACAGGTCCTATTGTAACCATCCTTATTACCATACACCCATGGTGGCAAAGCTTGCTTTTTGCAGACACTTCTCCATTTAATTCATGCCATTTCTTGTACTAACACACGTTGAAAGTTGTTTGTGTACAAAGTCCTATGCTTAAGCTTTCTTCCACAGTCTATTCTCTTCTTGAAGAAACTTGGCTGGCTCACGTACTGTGAACATAGCTAACTGCTAGTTGTTTCAGAGAAAGACATGAGGTAAAGTATACTTGAAAAAGTAGGAAGATGGTCTGATGGACAGAACAAAGGCTCACAAATTAGCATTTATTAATTCTTTTCTTGTTGCCACCAATGACTTAGTGTGTCACCTGGGGCAAATCTCTTATCTGCTCCATGCTTTAGTTTGTGCATTTGCAAAATAGTATTAGCCAAAAGGAATCTCATTAAACACAATTAATGTTAGTAAAGTGTTTTGAGAACCTCATGCAAAAGGTGCTCAAAACGTACAACCTGTCATCATATTGTACTGTTTCAGGACCATTTGACCCACCTCTGAAATACTTCCCACTGACATAAAGTGCAACATAAAGCCACACGGAAAGAATGCACCCAGGAATTAGTGCTAGAAGCCTACCCAACACATTATGTTCCCAAAGCAATTATGATTTCAGATATACAGATAAACTGTAAATATCCTTGATGAAATTTGTTCGGGACACAATGTACTTTCTATGCAGAGAGTATCCTAATTGTTTTAAAGCATTGGCTTGGTTTTTGATTCACTAGATTATCAGTAGGGCTTAACCAACAACTGGCTCACCTTTGAGATTTCTTATCCAAGTACTGATCCTGCCCAGTCTTGTTCAGTTTATTATGAGTTCTGATGAGATCACTTCCTTAGATGACACAGCTGCAGGCTGCTTAACTATTTAATTTTTATATGTAGAAACAGAACACTTAGTACCATTTGTAGTTGAAAGCAGGTTCAATTGATAATATTTCATGAGAAGATTATTTGGCCTGTGGTCCACAGAATTACCAATCAGTACTGCAGTCCCCAAGCTGCACCTTGTGTCCCCTTGTTGCTTAGCTCGAGGCCGTGTAGTGGTTATGTACTTTCTTGCTCAGGAAGTAAGCAAGAGTAAGCACTTATTTCTGTGTTTGTTCTAACAACTAACTTCTGACTGACTTGTTAACTCAGAGCAGTAAAAGAAGTAGAGTAAATATAAATACGGAATTGCATTTTTATGCTGTAGTCTGAACTGCATAGGAGATATGATTTGGGCACTGTTGTCTTCTTCTTGTTATCTGCTTATCTGCTTTTGGTCATCTCTCCAAAGTACATTTGAAAATCACTGATTTGTTGTAGCAATTTATACATGTATGATATATAGCAAAGTACTTGGAAGGTGAATGGAAAGATTCTAATCAAATAAGGATCCTGGAAACAATTTATATTCTAACTTTCTAGTGGAGATAGTTGTAAGAGTTTTTGTTGGGCTGGTTTCCAGTGGGCTTGTCCAGTTTTATTATGGACTTTCTGTTTATCATCAGAGCTACTGTTGTCTGCAGATATTGATTTGTTCATGAACAGCAGTATTTGTTCAAGGGTACCAATTGTTTTAGATTCAAAATGTCACAATCCTACTTTTACTGGAACTACATCATCCTGTCTCACTTTGCCATTCAGGTACTTACATTTGCTTTTGCCTTTTGTGGTGAATTCTCAGATACCTCATACTAAATAGGGGATATATATTTGAATGTTTAGTGGGAGGTTAGATTTCTGGATTTTCTTTGTCCATTTTATGAAAGAACTCCCATAAATCTTCATCCAGAAAAGGTATATTTGGAATAGACTGTGTACCTTACAAGAATTCTCAGTGCTTAGCAAGAGGAAGTCCTTGCTTCCTATCAAATTAATTTTTTTGCATATTTTCAGTTGTGTTCAGTCTCTTTCCTCTGTTCTTCCATTTGTATCCATCCTCTGTCTAAGCCCTTCTGTATCTCCTGTTTTCCCTTACCTTCTTTTTTACTCCTTTCTCTGTGCTCCTTCTTTGCCACCTCACTCTAGTTGGCTCCATTTTCCTAAATGCGTTCCCTTTTATCTTTCTTCCATCTCAAACACAAACCATTGGTTCTTCTTTCTCTAGAGCCCTGATTAAGAATGTAGGTGATATCCTGCTTATTCACACTCGGTATTTACTGCTGCCCAGCAGACTTTGTGAAACTTCCATCTAATGATTAGTTTGGTTACACTCTTTTTTCTTACCAAACATATCTGTGTCACAGAATATAATCATAGTCATATCTAATTATTTCAGTTACACAAATAAAGCTTTTCTATCATTTTAATTATTATTAATCTTGAGGACCTAAAACCCACAAACTGAGCTTGATTCTGTTTCTGTATGTGCATCATTACTAATATTGTCTATTACAGTTCTGCTAGAGAAGAAGTCAGATGTGTTAGTGTAATCCCAATGGCAGTAAAGAAATTACAAGGATGTATGTAGGTGTAATTTTGCCTGCATAGATGTGTGTGTGTGTATGCATTTATAAATATATATGTATAGGGAGATAATTATGTGGAGGCACTATTTTTTTCTAGTGATGATGCACAATTTGGAAGAAATGAAACCTGGCTTTTGAGCAGGAGTAAGTAAAAAAGAGAAAATACACTTGGAATACTTCTGCATCATTTTTTACATTTAAAAATTAGAACTGTAATTTTAAAGTTTTGCCTTGTATTTGCTCAATCTCAAAGCCCTATATAGTGTCATACATCAGAGGGCTCACATAGTTCTTTCCAGCAGCCTTTAATAATACTTTTGAACTAGAAATTAATCACATTAGAGAAATAAAGCGATCAAGATGCTAGCAGATAGCCTACTAGGTAAGGTGAACCTCTGATCTGATATATTATTGCAATTCAATTGTTCCCACACCTCAGAGCTGTGGGGGAGATCATGTGTCAGATGTGGACTACATGTTTTCATAGGATAAACTTAGCTTTTGTCTTGGCTTCTTGGCTAACCTCCTTAAGTCAAAGAATCCTTATTGTTTGTCATTTTGTCATAGTGTGGCTGTCCTTTTTCAGTTCATGTAATAACAAACTGTTCTGGGCCTTAGATTTTATTGCAATGTTTTAAAGATGGTCGGCACTAGAAGTTTGTCTCATGTAATAACAGATATTCCATTAGTAATTTATTATGAGTGAAACTTTCTGTAAAGGTCAGGAGCATTCAAACTTTTTAAAGGAATTATGAGCTAGGATCCCAATGGCTTGCAGTGGGCAGCTGACCCTCCTCTTTCTGTTCTCTTGTGATACTGCATGAACATTATGAGTGACTGAGAGCACAGCTGGATAAGAAACACACAGTCTGCATTAACAAGAATCCTGGCACCCACAGGTTTAGTTTAAAATAGTCATATTCTCCAATAATAGGTTACAGTAGCAATTAAGAGTCTTTTCCGTAGTCCCTGTCCAGCTTCTCCTCTTGATTTAGTCTCCTGAAGTAGCACATGTACAAAGAACAGGTTTCCTACTGGAAAAGCAAACTCTTACTGAAACTTGCTCATACTGTTGACTAAGTTAATCATTGCTTATAGCTCAGAGACTTCAAATTTTCTTTGCATTAACTGTTGACATTCACACATCAAGGCCTCATAACTAAATGTGTATGTCAACAGATAAACTGAAAGTTTAAGATTGGGGAAGGTTACATTTTACTTAACAAGGGTCATTAATTTGCTAGGACTGCCCATATTTGATAGTATTAGAAGTGTGTCAGCCCTACCAAGGGTGCTGCTGTTCATTATTCATGTTTTTCAATTACTTCAAAATGATTGTACTTCTTTTGTACACAACTAACATTCACATTCCAGAGTATATGAATCGTTATTAATTTTGTATCTCTATAGACTCTCAATGTGACAGAAGAAAAATTTGTGTTGGATACACTAGCTGGATGCATAGAATATAAATCCCTATTGGATGTAGTAGTCAATGCCTTTTTTGTTCGGGATGGGAGATACTGCCTGACTTCTGAGCGGAATCTCTATATAGGTAAGTTTTCTCTAAATCACCAAATATGTTTACCACAAAGCTTTATAAGATATTATGTTACTAATGTAAGTCTTAATATTACATTACATTTGAAGCATTGTCATTGTGTGCAGTGCAGTATGAAACACAGGACCTTTTCCAATGGCCTTATAATGTGAAGCGTAAATCCTGAAACTGTTATTCAGTCTGGACTCTTACAGGTGTTAACTGGAATTTTACCTTAAGAAAATTCTGCAGAATATGCCTGTAGATTAGGTAACACGCAGATGGAAAATAGCACCGGTGACTGGAAGAAGTATCTTGGAAGTTTAACCATCACTTGAAAAAATGTTCTTTGGTGATTTCCCTTTATTCTCTTCTATGCAATCTAGTACCTCTCCCATTCAGGTATGAAACAGTGTAACAAAGCTTTGTCTGCTGAGGAACACAGCATGTCTCACAGTATGAAGATATGATTGTCTCTACCCATACATAGGTTTTTTGTTACTTGCCATCACAATGACATAAATAGACTTCTGTCTGTCTCCATGACTGAGGTCAATTATTTTTCTTTTATTAGTTACTTGGTTAGAATCAGTTATGATACAACTATATCTGATAGTGTGAGCTAGTTAATCAGAGTAGTTACTACTTCCAAAGTTAGTTAGTTCAGGCATTGAGAAGTACATTAAAAAGCAATTTGAAAAATATTTTTATGCTATGCATTTAATACACATATACTGAGGTTGATTTATGAAGTCCCTGAATAGGTTGGAATCACAAATCGCACTGGCATTGGTTCTCTAAGTCAGATATGTTCTGAAGCTTTGTGGGTCAATTTAATTCAAAGTGGTTGAAAAATACAAAACCCATATCTACATTTTATGTTTTAAAAGCTATTAAATTTTTATGGCAATTCTGGTTGCTTCCGTCACAATATGGAAAGGTATAGAAATTGAAATCAACAACTGAAAGGGAACCTAGACTGTCAGGGATGAAATTAATAGTATATTGAATTTATTCTAAATGGTAATGCTTCATTGTTTCCATTTCTCCAAAGCCATGTTTTTCAGTGTCTGGAGCACATAAATTATACCTTTAAGCTGAGTGTTGCTATAATTGGATTGTCAGGACTGGTCCACTCAAAAGCCTCCATTAATCATAGGCAGAGGGTAGGCCCTGGGAAATTTTCCTTTATCAACAAGTTGAGAGTCTAAGGTCATTGGCTTACATTTTTTTAAGCTGCTTGTGATTCCCTTTGCCAAGCTGCATTGACACTTAAATGATCAAAGCTGCTTATAAAGGCTGTTGCTATGTGTGAGCAGATTTGAATTTAATAAAGCTTGTAGGAGATAAATGTATATTCTACTAAGACTGCTTAAATATGTTGCTATGCTAAAGCACAAGATTGAAGCCTAACAGTACACGGAGTTGGCTGCAGCACATTGGTTAGAATTTACTGATTTTATCATTACTGTTTGGTGGCGGCTAAAATACTGCAGTGCAAGTGAAGCCTAATTGATCAAAGTGAATATGGCCAAATGAAAGCTGATACAGGAGCTCATGAACTTCACAGGTCTGCAAAAATCTCATGGCGCTGACTGTGCCTCTTCCTGTATCAAACTGCATACTTGCCAGAGGGGGATGCAAGAATCAGATTTCCCAGATTTCCCAGACAATTTCACAATTCAAAAACTTGGTTTTATTCTAATTCAGAATAAAAACAAAGATTACAACACTTTCTGCAAAATGGTCAGTTGCAAAAAAAAAAAAGGAAAAAAAAGGAAAAAATACTAGAAATATGATATTTTATGTTTACAATTTTTGTCATGTATAATAAACTATGATTTTTGAACAAAAGAATAAGAGCTATCCTCTCTGAAAATATTAAAAACGGTATGTTGAAAAGTTCACTATCAAAACTTTCATTTATGTCTGTTGTTCACATTAAGTTTTGTCAGAATAAGCTGGCTTACACTGAAAATTTTGGTTACACTAAAAGAGAGCCGTTTCCAACAATGTAATACTGTCAGAAGCTTTTCAGTCATGTCTCTCAGGAGCCATCTGACTCCTATTCTCCCTGCCTTGTTGCCAGATTAACACAGAATTTCACAGATGGAATATGCAGGTATAAACTGGTACTACTACCCAAAGAAACAGGCCGCCCTTTTTCTCATCACTGGCCACTTATTCTCACCCCTGTGTCATATCTTCTCTTGAGTTAGAGCTTATGTTTAGCAGCTCTCCAGTGAATTGATCAAGAAAGTGCTTCAGGTTAAAATTCACAATCTGTTTTAACTTGGCTGTGTGGGTGACTGTACTTGCCCAAGAGAAGAAACACCAGTAAGTAAAAAAGAGGGAATGGGAACAAGCAATTAGCGGTTGATAGATCTTCTTGTTTCAGTGGTGATGTTGGCATAATGAAATGACTGTGAAATCGTGGCAAGATCTTACCTTCGGCCTTACAGGATTCCAAATGCCATTACAGTAGATCTCCCAGCTTTGCAAATAGATATTTGCAGGCATCAAAAGGACCTCTGTGAATGACTTCAGATAGCTACAATTGTTTTACATTTTTTGTGTAAGTGGCCAGATCCTCAGCTGTTAGAATTTCCATAAAATTGTGTAGATTTGCGCTAGCTTGGATCTGACTCACAAAAAAGATAACTGGTTTATATGAACCATAGCATAGAATCACAATGCTAATAATGAATATAGGGTTAACATTATATTATAACTTCATATTACAGTTTGTCATTGTCAAGCCTTATATTGCCCAGGTAGATAAACAATATTGAAGACTATTTAAAGTTAAAGTTTACAGTCTAAATCCCAGAGTATAGGATATGCATTTATTAGAATTTCCTGCTGCATTTTAAATGTATGTATCGTTTGATAGTTATTTGTTATCTGGCTACTTTTCAACTAGAAGAGCTCGGTCTTCAGCGCTTCAGCAGAATTGTGAAATCTCTCGACACTGCAAAAATGCAAAAGGTAATGAAAGTACAAAATATATTTAAAAAAATAATCAATGATCTCTTCATTGTGTTTGCTTAATCAGATTATATTTCTCAACTTTCAGGATAATTTAAATTGAGAATTAGTGTTACTTTCTGTTTAAATTCAGAAATTAAATTTGTATTTTGTTATCACAAAAATCTTAAATTTCAATACTTTCTCAGCAACTATCTCATAGTCAATCAAAGATCAAGTTAAAATGTATTTTATATAATCTGAGAAGGTAGAATAATCACATGATTTACCGTTTATGTGATTTACAGTTGTCCCTCTAACTTGCATACTCATTTTTGGCCCGGCTCACATTCCTTCTTTGGCTTTAGGCAGATTCATAGATTCATAAGCAATGAATCTATTGAAGCTTGCAGTTACTGCTGGTTAGTCATCTTTTTTTTTTACCTGAACAACCCACTACCACTTTGATTATCAAGCCTTTTGTCCTTCCATTGTTTTTTCTCCTTTCCCCAAAAAATTGCTCATTTGGAGCTATGCATATACCAATTGCCTTGTTACAACAACATACATGCAACTGACCAAACCATTGCTGCCAAATAGAAGGCACGACAACAAAGTTCAGCCTGCCTTTTCCTCAATGGAGTCACAGATTTGTGGTTTACTCCACTACTTGTTTGCTAATTTTCATGAAATTTGTAGAAATCAAAATATCTTCTGCTTCTCTTTCAAAATGGTTGAAAGTGGTGATTATCTTAAAAGGTATGTTGTAAAGAGGCGGAGAGGGATAAACTGAGTGGCAATGCTTTCTCATAAGCTCTGTTTTCTTAGGTAAATAGGCTAAAAATTACATTACTGGTGACACAGCATATGTCAACTTTGATTATTCAGATGTTTCAAAGTACAGTCCAAACACAGTGTTTGAATAACAAATGTGGAATTTAAGAGATGATAGGCAAATTTTAGCAATTAATACTCAAAAGGCTAAGGTTTATCCTTATACTGATTACTTTTAATGTTCATGTGGATGCCAGTGTCTCTTTAATGAGTACACTTGCTTTGTAATATGTAGGGAGAGAGTAGGTTAGGTTGTCTGCATAATGTTTTTAGAAACACTCTTTTCACTTTGTTTTGGTGGGCTTACTATGGAATGGATTTTATTAATTCCATTCAGAGACAAAAATTATATATTTCATTAACTGTTAGAAAAAACAGAGAAGTGGCTTGAAGAATTATCATAATCTGGTAGACAGACAAATCACTCTATCTAAAATGCTCTCCCAGCCCCTTCTTTGGTAAACATCTTAGACACAAGCCACTGGATTGGATGCATCTTGAGCTCATTCAGCTAGCAACACAATTTTCCCTCTTCATGCCAGTTATCTCTTGTTGATTCCATTCACCTAGCTTTACATGGCTTAAATGTCAGTGCCCTGATGTTCTGTTTCAGATAATTTCTCCTTCCTTGTCTGGAATAACTCTTTCCTGATACCAAAGTGCTGCATTATGCAATGGTCTGCACCTGCTACTTTTTCGCTGTAGATGTAACTTTGTTTGCTAAAGTATCTTATCAGATCCTCATCACCATGGTACCTAGGGTTTCTTCTCTTGCATTAGAAGAGGTTCTTTGTCTCCAAAGTGATGCTAGATTATATTAATGCACCTGCAGCAGAGGATTTAGAAGCAGCATTTGGTCCCCCCAGCAACAGAGACAAAAACAGCAGAAGGCAGATCTGCAGCCTTAGCAACAGAAGTTGTCAGAAATTTGGGATTCTCCTTCAGGATGCTGACTTGTAGATTTTGCCCGATGACTATTGTGTCTGAGTTCAGACGAGACACAGAAAATTTTTTCACATATATTGTGAAAAAAAAAAAACCCTGAGTATTGTAATTGGTATTATGATGAGATAGGAATAGTAGGACAAGATCAGTCTCATGGTAGACATGGGGGCAAAAAACTCCAAGTTGGGTCATGCAATGGCAGGAGGACCTGAGACCATGCTAGGACACTTTTCTCTACACCTTTACCTCAGGATCCTCAAAATAGAGTTGCCCATTACAATTTCTTCATAGGAAAGCCTTCTTAAGAGATTCTTGCCTTCCTCTTCATTTATCTGTTGCACTTGAAAGGTAAAATCCCACAGGTGATTGAGCTTGCATAGCTGAAGAACTAACCTGCAATAAGAGGGAAAGAATCAGCAGATGAAGAGAGGAGTGGACAGGAACCTCCTTGATTGCCTTTGCTACTACAGCAAATAGCTGTGGGTGTGTATAGCCAAAATAACAGCATTCTCAGGTAGTGGCTGATCTGTGTGGAGAAACAGAACCTGCTGTTCCCTGCAGTTACTTCCTTAACTCAAGAGTCAAAAGCTGATGTTGTGAATATAAGAATTTCAGCTCTGCAAATGACTACATGGATGTAAAGATGATACCAGATGAGGAAACTTCCCATTTCTTATTTGCTTTTTAGAAATCTGTACAATCCCACTGTGTAAAAATCCATTAAGAATATTAGCAGGGCATGTTCAAATTCTCAAAAGCAAGGCACTAATTCAGCCCACCTGTAAAAATGCATTACAGAACAGTCTTTAATTGTACACATTTGTCCAACTACAGCCAGAGTACATTAAAATAGTAAAAATGGGTACAATCCATTTCTGGTGTAATTCCACCACTTCTAGAAGGGAAATGAATCTCAGTTATTCTGCTCTGTGAGTAGTGAAACTCTTGGAACATTCAAGGCAGAAGAGTAAGCAGAATAATGCTGTTACCAAAATGACTGCCCAGTAACTTCTCTAAGAAGATAGATACTGGTAACATCCAAACAGAAATCTGTGAGAACTTCAAACTGCATTTTGCTGCTATAAAAGCAAAGACTGCTGATAGTGGGATTGCCACCTGTGCCACATGTGGCCAAAACCAAAGCAGAAATATAAGGGATTTCTTCTAGCAATTCTGTTCACAAAATGCAAAGGTTTCTATTGTTAAGAAATGAAATGTTCTAGGGCTTCATGGGTCATATTCTACCTACATTCACCATCTGTGATATGGATTATCAAAACCAAGATTGTGGTCAGAAATGATGTCTGGTAATTCTTCATTGCCATTTGCAATCTCTGCATTGCTTGGATAACCGTTCCAGGGCAGCATTCAAAGCCTTATCTAGCATGATGCATATTGGGCCATAACTTTATCATAGCATTTCTCTGGGGACTGTGACAACTAAACCAGTACTAATATATATATCACAGTATTAGAATCATAGAACCATAGAATCATCTAGGTTGGAAGGAACCTTTAAGATCATCGAGTCCAACCATTAACCTAACACTGCCAAAACCACTACCTCAGCACCACGTCTACCTGTCTTTTAAATACTTCCAGGGATGGTGACTCAACCACTTCCCTGGACAGCCTGTTCCAATGCTTGACAACCCTTTCAATGGAGAAATTTTTCCTAATATCCATCCTAAACCTCCCCTGGTGCAACTTGAGGCCATTTCCTCTTGTTCTGTCACTTGTTACTTGGGAAAAGAGAACAAGCCCCACTTTGCTACAACCTCCTTTCAGGTAGTTGTAGAGAGCAATAAGGCCTCCCCTCAGCCTCCTTTTCTCCAGGCCCCCAGTTCCCTCAGGCCCTCCTTGTGCTCTAGACCCCTCACCAGCTTCATTGCCCTTCTCTGGACACGTTTCAGCACCTCAATGTCTTGGTTGTAGTGAGGGGCCCAAAAGTGAACACAGTATTCAAAGTGGGGCCTCACCAGTGTCAAGTACAGGGGGACAATCACTTCCCTAGTCCCGATCACCACACTATTCCTGATACAGGCCAGGATGCTACTGGCCTTTTTGGCCACCTCGGCACAGTGCTGGCTTATATTCAGCTGGCTGTTGACCAACACCCCCAGGTCCTTTTCCACCAGGCAGCTTTCCAGCCACTCTTCCCCAAGCCTGTAGCACTGCACGGGATTGTTGTGACCCAAGTGCAGGACCTGGCACTTGGCCTTGTTGAACCTCATGCCTTTGGCCTTGGCCCATTGATTCAGCCTGTCCAGATCCCGCTGTAGAGACATCCTGCCCTCAAGCAGATCAACACTCCTGCCCAACTTAGTGTCATCTGCAAACTTACTGAGGGTGCACTCAATCCCTCCATCCAGGTCATTGATAGATATTAAAGAAAACCAGCCCGAGTACTGAGCCCTGGGGGACACCACTTGTGACCAGCCACCAACTGGATTTAACTCCTTTCACCACAACTCTTTGGACCCTGCCAGCCAGTTTCTCTAGGAGAATGCTGTGGAAAACAGTGTCGAAGGCTTTACTAAAGTCCAGGTAAACAACATCCACAGCCTTTCCTTCATCCACTAAGCATGTCATTGTGTCATACAAGGAGATCAGGTTTGTCAAGCAGGACTTGCCTTTCACGAACCCATGCTGATGAGGTCTGATCACTTGGTTGTTCTGTATGTGCCACGTAATGGCACTCAAGATGATCTGTTCCATAACCTTGCCAAGCACCAAGGTCAGACTGACAGGCCTGTAGTTCCCCAGATCCTCCTTCTGACCCTTCTTGTAGATGGACGTCACATTTGCTAACCTCCAGTCAACTGGGACCTCCCCAGTTAACCAGGACTGCTGACAGATGATGGAAAGTGTCTTGGTGAGCACTTCTGCCAGCTCCCTCAGTACCCTTGGGTGGATCCCATCCAGTCCCATAGACTTGTGTATGTCCAAGTGGTGTAACAGGTTGCTAACCATTTCCCCATGGATTATGTGGGCTTCATTCTGCTCTCGGTCCCTGTCTTTCAGCTCAGGGAGCTGGGTACTCAGGGAACAATGGGTCCTACTACTAAAGACCGAGGCAAAGAAGACATTAAGTATCTCAGCCTTTTCCTCATCCTTGGTCACTGTGTTTCAGCCCCCATCTGATAAAGGATGGAGATTATCCTTAGTCCTCCTTTTATTGCTAATGTATTTATAGAAACATTTTTCATTGTCCTTAGCAGCAGAAGCCAGATTAAGTTCTAGTTGGGCTTTGGCCCTTCTAATTTTCTCCCTACATAGCCTCACAACATCTTTGTAGTCCTCATGAGTGGCCTGCCCTTTCTTCCAAAGGCCATAAACTGATAGCGATACCTGTACTGATATCTGGTTACACAGGTAACCGTTCTCTGTACCTCATAGGAGTACCTCATAGCATTTATCAATGAGATTAATTACCTTTTTGTCTTAATAAAGTGTGAAATGTTAATAACCAGTACGTAACTGGTGTTGTAGAAGGAGGCCTCAAGGGATAATAGACAGCTGTTAAATATAACAGCTAGAAATCACTAACTGTGTGTCTTTATTATAGTTTCATCTGCCTTGAAGAGGTAGTTGAGTTGCAAGTACTTTATAAAAGATAGTTACAGCAAATATTTAGAAGACCTGGATGGAGAACATCAGTCAGGGAGAGCTGAAACAACAGTTCAGAGGCTTAGTTTCATGTGGCAATGCAGTAGGCAACTAATTGAGGCCTGTGAGGATGGACTAGGCTATAAAAAAGGAATACTGAGGACACAGAGAGGGAGGAGGAGTTCAGCTTAATGAAAGCTCATGAAAGAAAATTGGAGAATTTACAAATCACCACCTGTGGTATTTCTACATCAACTTCTGTGAGTTCTCTGAATACCCAGAAATTTGAAACTAGCTTCACCCCTCAAGGTCTGCCTCATTTTAAGTATATCAGTTCATGTTCATTCCACCCCTGTATACATACTTGCTTACATGGGTTTAAAAACACATTTTGTATAAAGTTCGAGTATAGTCAGGGCCTTCAAGAAGGTAAGAAGACTAGTTTGGCAGGGAACGTGTTCTCTGGGTCTGTAATCATATATACAGCTGGGATACCTGAATGTAAAATTTCGTTGCAATAACTGGTAGTAGTGTATATAGAGTGCATCAGTTCTGGTGGAGAGTATGAACTCTGCCTAGACTTCTAGTATTTCATTTATACATCGCATCAGCACAAATTGCTATGTTAGGTGAAAAATGTAATCCAACATGCAGGTACTACAGAGAAAGATTCTCCATAAGGAGAATGAATGAGTTTCTAGACCAATGGGATGAAATGCATCCCTTATTATAGTTAGCAAACTCCACTGAATCTGGAAGCACCAAAAAAACATATTCTTCACAATTCAATACTTAGTTTATAGTCATGCTTTTGGGGATGAAATATCTTCTTTTGGATGGTGTGTTGATATGCCAGCATCTGCAATTTTGTGGAAGAGCAGTGGTTTCTATAAAAGAATGGGAATCCAAGAGGGTTATATTCATTTAGTCGTTCAGTTGTTGATCAGTCTTTTGACTGTACCAAAAGCACAATAGTTGAAAATAAGACTAAATTTACAGGTTAATTCCTTGGAAATGGTCACATCAAGAGTATAGATTTCAAGTAGCAGACTTCTACACCTGTTAAACATCTGCAGCAAACATCTTAAGTCAAATCTGAATTGTTTATAGCTGAATTATTCTGAGACACCTTGGGCCTGGTGCTACATGTGAATTAAGAAGCTCCTTGGTAGTCCTCCAGAACTAAAAACTCAGTACAAAGACCTATATGGCTCTGTGGAAACCAACCCAAGACAGGGCTAATGCCAAGTCTGAACTAATAAGCTCTGCAGTCTCCATACGAAGCTTCTCAAGTGACTGCACACTGCTTGCCAGTATGTTTCATAATGTCTATTTTATTTAGTGCGCTTTTTTCTATTATTGGGATTATTTCAGCATGATACTTGCTTGTACTTTCATTTCCAAGAATTTTAATGAAAAGGTTCAGGTTCAAGTTTGGAATTTATATTGCTGTAAATGATACATGCTGAATCTGAGTGCCATTTTTCAAGAGTCTTTTTCAAAAGGCCATTTGAGCAGTTCAAGTTTTAAAGAAAGGTTCTTGACCTTCTGGTGAACTCCAGAGGGAAAAAAAAGTTCAAATGTTAGTTGCTATTTCTCCAGCATGTAGAGCCCTACAATGTGTAAGTGTGCCAAGTTTCAGCCTTCTAGTTAATTGGGAATATGCCAATTAATTATATTTCAGTAAAAGAAGAAATCATATTGTATAGCAGTTACTACAGTTCTCAGCAGTTCTCCCTGCCCAGTTCCCAGGGAGCTGAAAGGAACTTCAGTAATTCAGGTGCAGTGTCAGGCCTGAGATGTTTCTGGGCACCATGAATTACCTAGCTATAGATAACCAGGAGCTGATTGTGGGTATATTAGACTCTGAAATTCTGTTATATAATTATACGAAAATCAGTGTATTGCAATAGTACTTTAATTTTGAATAAAAACATTTGTTTCACAATGTTAGAAGCAAATTAAAGATGCATCGACACATCCCCATGTTCAGCCCCTATATTTTTTTTTAGACCACTAAAAATATTTTAGTATCTATTAGCGTTTCACAAAATAGGTCTAAAAGACATGGGGCTGTCCTAACAGAACTAAGAAGAACTTACAAATATCAAGCACCTATGATTATAATTACAGGATAAAATACAAGCCAATTCTTCAGCTGTGTTTGTAGTAAAAGTAACTCTCTTTTTGTAGTCTTATATACATCATACCTTCAGTATTCATATTTAAAAGAAATCACTTATCATTAGTTTCTTAGATTCTTCTTCAATGCCTTGTATTTGAACACATGGATAAAAGATGAATGGAGTCAGTTTTACGATTCACTGTATGTAAAAGAGAACTGGATTGATCCACTGCTAAGGTAAGCAGTAGTTAAGTAGCCTGTTGCCACCTCGAAGTTTAAAAGCTGGGGAAAGCTTCCCCTGAAAGTTCAATTTGCTGTTCAAGTGTTTCTCCTATTGAAGTCGCTCAGAACCCTTCTTCTCTTTTGTGAGACTATAGGAATCCCTTTTACTTACCCAGAGGCAAGGTTCTCTGATAGAAAAGTCCTTTCACAGCTGTTGTACATTTGTTTCTCAGTGCCTCTGAATAGATCAAACATCATACTCCTAAAAGAAAAATTAGGTTAAAATTGTCTTATAGCATTAGATTCATGCCTCATAAGTCAATTCAACATCTCTATGACATTAAGCATATGAAAAAAGATGTTTGACTTCCCTGAGTTTGGCTTTATGTGCAGACTTGTTATGTCAATGGTCAATGGTCAATGCAAATCAGATAAGCATGTAAACAAGTCTTTTAAAATTATTATTTATTTACACAATTGCAGCATCATTTAACAGTTTAAATGCTCTGAGGTGCCAGGTGTGTCCACTCCTTTGTTAGGTGCTGATACAGTAGCTACATGACTACCCTTGCCAAACTGGAACAATTTCATGTGGAGAAACAGTAGCTCTGCAGCCTTTTGTGTCACTTTTTCACTGTCGTTTTTACCCAGGACAGATAACATTGGTACACCTATGTGGCTGCAATCACACATCCTCCTCACTGCAGTATAGATTAACCCAGATGACAGCAAACACTATTAGACAAAAATATGTTACAAACAATGTCAGCTGAAAAAGTTTGCGTCTAGTTCTAACTGTCATATCAAAGTCAGTAGAATATATTATTTCATACTATGTAAATTATGCTAAATTTGCAAATATATAGTATAGATTTGGCTTGCAATACTCCAAATTCCACTCAGTTCTACAGGAACTGCAGGGATATATTTGAAGTCAGAATTTAACTTGCTATATTCCACTGTAGTAATTCTAATTATAACATATGCTTACAATAGTATAAAGATACAGATAGAGACATATAGATACAGATATATACACGTATCCACACACTTTTTATATGTACATATACGTGCAGGCAGATGCTTAATATATTGCTTGTTTCATTAACTTATTGGCTTATTGGAGCTGTCCTTCACAGTCAATTACTATCCACGTAACAAACACGTGTTTTGCCTAGAAGTAGTAAATGTAAGTTATATAAGACTGTTGGAGACCATATTTTGTTACTGGGTTTGAAACTTCCTTCAAGAAGCTGAGGGTGCATTGATCGGTTTAATCAGTTCAGATGCTTCAATTCTTTTAAATACATCTTAGTATTCCTCTTTCTAAAGTCAATGAGGTTAATATAAAGAGTCCTATTTATTTTAATGGAGCTGCATTACTTGCAGAAGTTACTTGCAAGCCTCATCCCATGATGACAGTACTAGCTAAGATAACAGTCATATAAACAAGTTACTGTAAATTTGCATTGTGAGCTGCTTTTTAAGTTCTGGGAATGCTCCATTGCATGTGTGATACTTAAGGATAGAACACATCTAGAGGAGGAATAACTGACATGAAGCTGTCACCATAATTAGCCCTGTGATAACTTGTTTTTGTCTTACCTTGAACTCTGCACCTTCCTGTCATTCCTTGGAAGAAGTCTGAACCTTCATACAAGCCAAAATCCAAACACAGAGAAATCAAAATCATCTTGACTGCCCCACAGGGTTCATTAAGGGTTCACTTGCTAATTCACCAAACTCCTTACTTCTATTTTCTTATTAGAAAAGATTGATTATGAGATTGATTTATGTGTGCTCTGTCAGTTGGTAAAAGTGGGAATACTGAGACCACTGTTTGTTCAGTCTCTTCATCTAAGTATGTTAAGTGTGTACTTAGCTTATGACAGCTGCTTTTTTGAGTCCTAGTCTGATGCTGCTGGGAAACAAACTGGATACATAGTTGCTTATTCAGTAAAAACTGTGGCTATTTCACCACTAGTAGTCGGAATGGACTTGAGTCTATCAAGAGGTGAAGTACCCAGTCCAACTAAATCATGAGTACAAATACACAGGTCAATTTTATTAAAATTGAATGGCTGAAAGCATTACAGAATTTGCATCAATGCCAACCTCATATACTGTGTGTAAGTTTGTATGAAAGAAAAAAATGAAATAAAATTGGAAACCTGTTTTTATTTGAAGATGGCAGCCAAAAGTACAGCAACTGATTGAACAGCTCGCAGATAAATTAAGTAATCGTACTACCACTGTGAAGACTTCGACAGTCACTCAGCCAAAGGAATTTAATTTGACTGTACCCAAACCACGTGCCATTCCTATACCTCTGCCAATACCAGTACTGGAAAAAAGGCCACCTGTGAGTTTTTTTATGCTTTCAAAGGTTCTAAGTTTTATGCATGCTTGTGCAAAAATTCATGGTAGGGGAGTTAATAGTCTCTTTCAAAATAATTGTAGAAAATCTACTACCTTTGACAGATCAACGATTTTTGTAATATTCTATGTTACTGAAGGTCAGATTTCTAAAAAACAACCGCAAACTAATTCTTTTCATTTCAGTGCATGTTGTGTAAGCAAATTGTAAGCCAAACAAAGGAAAGGGAAAAAGTTGCTTCCTGTAGTTGTTTTGTGACTTTTGGAGGTAGAACTATACAATGGGTACAAATTGATGACAGCATTGATACAAGTGTTTCTGGTAGTCCTTGGATTTGTAAGATGTTTGCTTTGGATAATGCACTGAAGCAGGTAAGAAAAAAACATTTAAATGAAAATTTTTTACAAACTTAGATTTTTTGTAGATGAACACTCCTTAAAATAAATGGCAAAGCAATTTCACTGGAGGTGAGATGGACTCTAGGTTTGCAGATCCTCCTTGAGGGTGGAATTTTATTCCTTTCTATTTGTATTAATGGTGAATCTCCAAAATTAAGGTTTTTCAGTTTAAATTTATTGCTTATGTATAAATGAGACTAGATTTATCTTTGAAATGCTATGCTTTTATTTTACTCATTGTCTAAGATTGTGACTCAGTTACACTGGTACAAATCGGAGACACACGATTGGTTTTAAGTTACCTTACTGGGGTAAGGCAAACAGGATTTGGGATCAAGCTGCTATGACTAACTTAATAAAGGCTCTAAAATCATCTATATTTAAATGCAGTGGGAAGTGAGCTTGAAAGTCATAGTTTTGGGCATTATCTGCCACCTTGTATTAGCACTTCATGTTTTAAATAATACATGTGTTGAATGCTCTTAGAAACCATTTACATCTTAGGATGGCAGAGCAATGTAATGGTAGTGTGTTATACAGTTAATGGGATTTTACATTGAAACAGCTTAATACCAGGCTCTGAAAAATTGCATTTACTAACTACTTAATCAGTATAGGAATGAGTCATATTGCTGTCATTTTAGTACCTTTATGGTGTGCAGCCCCTCTTAGAATAAATTTGCTTTAATGCGGATGCATTTACTGAAGTTCATTTGTGTTGTTAGGATTATACTAAATTTGGTTTACATTCTGGCCAAGTCTGCAAATACAAAAGCTTGAGTGAATCTAAAACCATTAGCGTAGTAGTGACATATGTTGTGCTCATTTCTGTACCTATCTCAGCAAATTAAGCTTCTCTTTAATTTGCCATATTGTTGCCGGTATCACCATTTTAGATCCCGAAATGAACAGAGACTGAAAAGAGAGCCCAGATGGCAAAAAAGAGTAAAGTGAGAGCAGGCCATAGTTTTGGCTACTGTATGGTGGAGAGTTGTATATAATTGAGAGGAACACACACAAGTACAGCTTTTATAGATTACATCTGCTGCAGAAATATTCTCATCCATTATCTCACAAAGTTGCTTGTTTTATGAGATATCAATTTTTTCTTGTGGTTCTCATGCATCTGTCAAAGAACTTATCATGTGGCATATTAGCAGGGACTACTGTGCTCACAATAACTACAGGCATAATTACTGCTTGACTTTGAAACAACTGCATGAATTCATATAGAGGCATCTGGATTTTGAGCAATTTCTATGGTGAAATTATGTCATTCTGATTATAGGATTATTATTTTTGGTATTGCTTTCTGCTAGGTTGCATTATATTCTATAGTAGAGATAAAATACAAAGTAAGATGACATGTATCCCATACATTGAGTTCAGGAGCTGGGATGGTACTGTTGTCCTGTACACTGAACCAATGTTTCCTTCACAGGAAAGGACTGGAGATGTGGCTTATTGCAGAAGGTAGGGTAGTTGTCTTACTTAGTGATCTATACTGACCTTGGAAAGTTTCATTGGAGTAACATAAGCCTAGAAGATTAGAGTAATCATTCATCATCATAAACATTCATCAGAAATGGGAGACACTAAGTAAAAAGGAAAAACACTTTAATTTTGAAATTTAATAAGGAAACATTTCACTCTTAATATTTGGTCTAAAGTTTATAAATTCTTCTCTCCACTGTCCTTTGCACACAAGCATGTGGATGCACACACAAGCATGCACATATGCGTACACACATTCATAAACACAATTCTACAAAGAAAAAGAAGTGCTTTAGCTTAAGGTTTGCAAATGAAACAAATGGAGACAGGTGCTTAAACCTGATAACATGCAAAATGATTTGGACACATTTAACTTCCTTGGATATCTTCGCCTTGATTTGCAAATAAAATCCATTCTTTTGAAATCACAACTGTACTAGAATAATAAGATTATGCAATTATTTGATTTTTAGATTTTCTGTAAACCAATAATGTAGTTAAAAAAAATAAAAAGGCCACACTGAGATGTTATTGTAACACCATTCAGCCAAATTTTGTGTATTTTTTAGATATTTTCTTTATTATTTCAGCTGTGCTTTATGAGTGGAGCTTTGCTTCATTGTTTAAAATAATGAAATGGGTGAATTCATTTGGCCAATACAGAGGAATTTTTTTTGCAAATATATAGACCCAACAATACATTTATCTTTATGATCTTGTTGTGCATGCAAATAGAAGCTCTTAAGAAAATCGCATTGCATTAGCTTGCCCTTGTCCATCTTATGACAGTAACTTTAAAAAAATAGAAGAGTGATGACTACCAAAGTTCAAAGTGATTATTCATGTGATACCTAATCCCTAAATAAACTCTGGTAAAAGGATATCCAGAAAGCTGGAGAGGAAAAGCAAGGTTGGTGTCTCTTGCTCCCAGCCCCCTTTTTTTCACATTAGGATTAAGTAGGTACAGTTTGGCCTTTTTGATCTCTCTATTGCTGGAATTTACAATTTGCTTGTAGTGATTTATTCATCCTCTTCTGGCAACTGGGTAAGTGCTGTATTGTCTATCTGTCTGTCTGATTGGTACTCATCACCATGGTATCTGAGGGCTAAATTACAAGGCTAAGATCATTTTTGAAACAGAGCTGATTGAAAAGTCTCCTCCTTAAATTACTTGGAATAAGCATAGCAGTTTCTGAGGAGAGATTTTCAGCTTACACTGGCAGATGAGTATAGTTTTGCAGGTGAAGCACATGATTAGGTAGAATAGTGAAATAAACTGATACTCACTGCCTGTGCAACCCTTTGCAAATCCCCTGGGCTTAAATTTCTCCATCCATAAAAGCATAATAAAAATTCTTAGATACTGCTGGGAAATACTTTCAGTTCTACTTCACTTAAAAAGCTCACAAAAATACTTGGGCAGTCTCACTAGTGCATTTAATTGCTAGCTGCTTCTGTTTGTGCATTTGTTTTGCCTGTAGATAATGATGTCAAATAGCAAAGGCAGTGGAAAGTACATCAGATGCATGAGTTTTTCAAAGCATAGATCTTTATATAGTCCACTAAAAGTAGATGGGATCCCCGTGTTCCCTAAACTGACCTCCAGTACAATACAGATTATAGATTTTTTCCCATTAATTCTTGAATTAATTCTGTAACTTCTAATTGAGCTAGAACATTTTTAGCAAGGTAAATATTTAAGCAGATGTCCAGTAAACTGACAGACTATTTCACCCACGTAGGAAGGAGACATCCAGTCTTTTTTCAGAGTTTGCTTCTGGGCAAAATTTATTGCTCAAGCAAATATTGAAATCTCCCGGAAGTTTCAGCCTAACTCAAAACCATACAGTCCCTAGTCTCCCGTTGATCCATATGACAGCCAGACAACAACTCTTTCCTGGCCATTTTATCTGTAATACTTTCTGCCATGTGAATGTTTTCTCAAATCTTCGACTGATGCTAGGAGAGCCCTCTAAGTCCTCTTCCTCCAAACGTTTAAGCCGCATCTCCAATGGTATCTCCTAACAAGGGCGTTAGGGCAGCCATGGTAGACCACAGCAAAGGCCCATTTTGCCCAGTGTATTTTCTCCAGCAGTGGCCAAACACAGATGTCTAGGAAGACTACAGGGATAGGACAAGCATAGCTGCTGCTTTCTCCAGCTGCCTTCTCAGTCTCCCATCATTCCAGCTCAAAGACTTCCTCAGTTACAATGACGTTCCTGGGTATTTAATAAACTTTAAAGGATTTCTCTTCCCTAAACTTCTTTGGAGTCTCTGTAACTTGTTACTACTACCACACACTGTGCCAAAGAGCTCCACAGCTTAACTTTATTCAGCTGCCCTATCTGGTTGTCAGTGCTGTGAAGCTGAAGTTTATGAGATACCAAACAGAACTTTTCCCTCTCTGGCAACTTCTTTTTCCCTTGATAGGGCCTATAGAAATGTATTTTTTCTTTAGCCTTTCTTGTACTAGTTTCAGATTTTTCTTTCTGGTCTTTGTCCAGGGGTTATGCTATATTGAACAGGACTGAAAAGCCTGGGTAGTCCCAGCTAATTGGAATTTGTACGTCTTCTACACTGGCATTAATAGAAAAGAATCAATATATAAAATATAACTGCAGCTGTTCTACAGTAAAAGTGAATGTGTTTTTTTCCTGCAAGAATGTTTTATACACCATATCGTGGTGATTTTTGCCTTTTAATATAGGTTCCTCCAAGCACCTATAAACCTCCAAAGGAAAAAAAGCAACTAGAGGAAATGAAAACAAAAAACTGGAGAAAAGCTGAAGTAAGTGTATTATGTTCTTGTTTTAGTCTTTCCTTTCTTCTAAACTGTTTCTTCCATAATGTTCCATTTTCACAAGTCTTAGAACTTTATCTGAAACATATTTAGTTTTGCACCTAATAGCGCCTGGCTCTTTCTCTAGAGTCATGGAGTTTTTATCCTCCATTCTGTTCTATCACCCCCTTTTCAATCTTCCTATTTTATTAATAATTGTTTGAGACAAGGTCCACCTTTTATTCACTGTACAAGTACTATGTGAGAAATTATGCAAGTAGCCATGTAAGGTAGCAGAAACATGATTACTTTCTTCCCTTCACAAGCTTCAAATAGTTTGATGGCTCTTTTACTCCCACAGGACATGTGGATATTTAAGATATTCACTTAATAATTAAGGCTTCAAAATACAAAACGTGTTCAATATTTTTGTTTGTTTTCTACAGTAACTGATAAATAACCACATGCCATCACCCACTATTTTAAAATATCAGCAGATTCTGACTTCTTTTTTGTGCAGAATCCATACTCTTTACTTCAGCAGGCTGAGAGAGTGGGAAGTGATCATGATTTGTAAAGAAGCAGAGTACATGGTCTGTGTGTTAAGAGAGCAGGAGAAGGGAGGGCCTGGAAGACCAAAGAAACAGACCTAGTTATTTGATCCGATCTTGATATGAATCCTGTTCAATGAGTTAGCTCCTATCACGGTTAAAGCAGATTGTTGTTGTCTTTACCTTGGAAGGGAATTAATTAGATGTCAGTTCCCACTTTCTTTCTTCCTCCCCATGCTGCAATCACCATACCAAATCGAATAATGGTATAAACTCAATAAAAAGCATGCTATTTAACTCCTTTTTATCTGTACTCTCCCACCCCCATTCTGAAAATGGCTTACTCTAGTTTTCACTAGGCAGTACAAGTCCATTTATCACTGTTCTGGGCTCTCCTCATGTCCTTGTGAAAGGGACATTGGATTCTTTTCCTTAACTATAGTAAATCCTTTAATGTGTGATAGATTCTAGAGAGATAAACTTTTCATTCCTTTTGCTGGCCCATCATATTACCTATGCTTGGTATTTCATTATAAAACAATACAACATTATTTTTTATTATTTTATTATTTCCATATTGTGGAGAAAGCACACGCCTATTTGTCTGTGTGCTTATTTGTACGTGCAAACTTCCTAGAAAAACTGGGGAGGAAAAGCAAGATATCACAGTGCCTATATTGTCAAAAATCTATGACAACTATAAAATCACTTAACTACTAGCCACATTCTTCAGTGGAGAAAATACATGAATACAAAGAACAAAGGAAAACCATCACAGAAATTATAGCTGCAATAACAGCAGTTTTTGTCGCCTCTGGAATGTTATCAAAGGCATCCAAAGCATTCACAAAGGTCAGTTCCCTAGACTGTTTGCTAAACAAGCTGAAATGTTGGGTCCTGAAAGAAATATGCATTAAAAATGACATTTGTTTCATAGCATTTTTGCAGAAGCTATAGTTGTCATTATTAACTACCATGTCTGAGCATCTGTAAGAATGAATGAGAACACTGGATGCCAAACTCTAGACAGTTATGGAAGTGCTGATATTACGGACAGCTGCTGTCCAGAAAGCCATTAGAAAATCTAGTCTGTGTTTCACAGCTTTGATTAGAGATTACTGATTACAACCGAAAGAAATATCCAAAAGCTAGAAACAAGTCTGCATGTACTTCCCCCTTTAAAATGACAGGTGGAATTACTGTTAGGTCTGTGCCTATTGGAGCAACCCTTGGTGCTCAGATCCCCTGATCATAATCTTCCAGTTTAACAAAAAGCCATTGCTTGTTAGCTATGTGGAAACAGTTACTAACTCTGGTACTGATGTGCCACAGATAATTATGAGGCTTTTAAGTTGAATTCTGGATAAGCAACATGTTTCATGTGGGCAGACCTATCAAAGGCCTGATGCCCTGTGCAAAGCATACAACCAGGCAGAACTATGTACAAAATCAAGACTTGCCCACTTCAAGTCTTTAATCAGGAATGAAAATTCATATAAATACTAAGTCAAGCTTTCGTTCATTGGAAACAAATTAATATACTGGTCTGGGCTGCAAGGCTTTTACAGACAGAAAATTCTTATTAGAAAATTTAAATGTACCATACTCTTTAAGCTAATTGCTTTAATTTTAGGATCTGCTCCTGAAAGCAAATGCTAACCAGTTCAGGTGTGCAACCATGAAGTCTGAAAAGGGAGAGGTATGCTACAAAATACTTTATTACTTAAAAATCCCCCAGTATGAAGATGAAAAATGACTAGAGTATTTAAAGATATCTCAAAGTATTTGAAAATTTTTGTTTATTTGGGGTTAGGAATTATGTGCTATCATTTATATCTGTCCTGTCACTTCATATCCATGTTATTTTCAGATGTAATATACTAACATTTGCGTCTTTGGATGCATAATGCACAACCCCCTTTTCTTATACTTCCGGTGCTGCTTTATTATTTTGCTAATTTTGAGACAAACAGCCTTCTTGTGATACTACTCCAACAAGTTTCCAAACTGGCAATACTTCTCTAAACCCTCATATTATTTTCCCATTAACTTTTATGCCACAGAGCAGCCAAGCTGAGGGAATAACGGTCCCATTCATACAGAATTCTTGCTTTGGTTGATTCCCAGTTTACAACTATGTCACCAAACTATGTATGTAATATATTCATTTCAGCATCACATCTGCATATTCTGTTCACTGTGTTCATCCCCATGATATCAGACAATTTCACATCAGTATCTATAGCTAAAACCATAGAATGAAATTAATAACCATCAGTAGAATTCTACCACTATTTAATAATTTCATGGTGTGCTTTGACACCCTGTTTGTCTTCCCAATATCTATTTCAGTTAAGAGCTGAATATATTCATATATATAGGTGATATTTCATAGTCAAACAAAACATCACTCCTACCTTTTTAGCGTTATTTTAGTCCATAAATTTTAGTCAATATTTGGACATACCTTTGTATGGTTATTTGATATGAAATATTCCTACTAAGTTGGGTGTACATAGGAAGATTTTGTGGATTAACAATTCCAAAATATATCCCCTATGATCATATTTATTACTCTAGATGACTATTCAAGAGTGATTTTTGGTAAATATCTCATATTTTTTGCTGAGTACTTGAAAATCTGTTTCTGAAATCAAATAACATATTTTTGGTTTGAACTGCAGAACACACACAGCAATATGAAGAATAAACCAGCATTCCAGGCTCAAAAGATCCAAAGCAGGGTGAGTAACCTTTAAGGTGTTGTTGTCAGATGTACTTGAAAACTTTGGAGTGAAGAACGTACGTGGAAATTCTGTGGTGATGCAAACTCTACTGGAATTCATGTTTTTACACCAAGTGCTGTGGCCAGGAGAATGGCATGGATTGGGTCTATGGCTCATAAATTTTGGCCTATGCACCATTAACGATCCACAAATGAATGGTCAGGGAGCAACAAGAGTGTGGCTACTCCAGAGAAACAAGAAGCCAAAGGTATTGAAAGCACAGGCAGCGCCCTTACCACCGGGCAACAGTATCTGAATGTGACAAGGTTGGTGGTAGTGACAGGTTCTGCTGACAGTCAGTCATCCTTAGACAAAGCAAGGTAACAAGTCAGGTCTGGGGTCTACCCAGAAGTCCAGTCAGGAGACAAGGCTACAATAGCAACCCAGGTCCATGAGAACAGGAGACAGCACTAGAGAGACAACCAGGAGCAGAATTACCTCCAGCAAAACAAGAAAGTACTGAAGCTGCGACCTGAGCTTAAGTATGCCTCCTGGACCAATAAGCAGAGGGTGTGAGTGGAGGTCCTAGATGAGGCTGGTCAGGGCAATTAAGACTTGTTGGTTCCCTGAGTGACCTGACAGGTAAGTTGTGTGTAATTGCACAATGTAGCCATGTTGCCTTAACAGTGTTTTCAATTCCAAAGGGAAAAGTTTTTATGTAAAATGATAAGGACTGAGAATAGTCCAAAGGGAAAAAAAGAATTGTGAACCCATGGTTTAAGAATTCAACATCGGACAGAAGAATCTTGCATCTGTAAATCACTGTTTCATAATGAGATCCTAAAGAATGCTGAGCAATCATTCCAGCTAATGACTGTCTGATACACAATATACAATCAGTCTGGATGTTTGTCTTGTTTCCTTTAGATGCATATTGAGGTCATAAAATCCACCATACTGATTGCTTCTCTGCCAGGACTTCCAAGGGTCAGAGAATTGTAAACATGGAAAATGGGCTGTTCAGCCTTAACAGTATTACACATGAAAACTTAAATTGCTATTTCTGCAATAGCTGTACTACAGATAATCTTCAGTCCTACATCATTCAATCTGTCACCTTTCACTTGCTTCAAGTTTATATGCAGAATAATTTAATGTGGAAGCTGTGCTTGTATTGTGACCTCAAATACCTTGACAGCAGGTCTACCTACTCTTTAAAACTGTATTTAGGTACAGCTTATACACACTTTGAAAAGACTGATGCCCTGCTCGGGGAACTGGGCATCTGGCAACCATTGCTAAAGCATATCTGGCATTTACCACATACTGAAGTTATCTTTAATAACAGTATCACCTACTCAGTCTGCTTGCTTACAATCCAGCAGCATTTAAATTACAGGAAAGCAGTAAGATCCCTGTTCCTTCTGTTCTCAAAAGGGAAAACAAACAAAACAGGAAACATTTACATCATTAACCCAAACACGCATGACCTTTAATTATGTGGAATTAGTTCAAGACTATGTATATTCCACTTCCTTTTCTGATAATTTAAAATACTGAAACCTTAGTGCAGACTAATGAGAGTCAAACCATCTCCCTAAATTGCATAAAGAAAAATACAGATCTGGCATCTTACAGCATTGATCAGGACCACTTCTAACACCTCCTAGAATCTCCTCTAGTAGCACACTCAGTTTTATCTCATCTAAACACATTTGCCTTAAAGGTTGGTTAGATGATATTCAAGATGCTACTACAACTTTTAAGCTGAGATAGGCATATTGTTATTGCTTTTAAAATGCGTTCTATTCCTGTTGCCTTCCTGCCTGCGCAACTCTGGGAGTAGACACATCTTAAGAGGAAGGTTTATCCAAAATGTATAAATAAGATTATAATCTGTCCTCAAATTAATGAAATTATATAATGTTTTAACCAACTAGTATGTTCCTTTCCTCTTTTTTTAATATACCCACACTATATTAAATACATTTTTTTCATTTCAGACACATTTATTATGTGCAGCAGCAATTATTTCTCATTGCTGTTACAAAATATCTATTCATCCTTTTTACTGGAAGAATGAGACAGTACAAATGCATTATCACTCTGTCTCCATCTGCCTCTTGCTCATAGAAGGCCTTGCTCTTTACATATTTATTGGTTTTTGTAAGCTATTGTGTGTTCATTTGGTGGAAATAGTAAATACCATTTTTTCCACAACAGTTAGTGTGTTCTGTGATTTTCCTGATTATTCCCATTTTCTCATCTTGACTTACAGAATCCTAGACCAGATTGTTCAAAGCCCCATCCAACCTGGCCTTGAACACTTCCAGGGATGAGGCATCCACAACTTCTCTGGGCAACCTGTTCCAGTGTCTTGCTGCCCTCCCAGTAAAGAATTTCTAAATCTAATCTAAATCTACCCTCTTTCAATTTAAAACCATTACCCCTTGTCCTATCACTACACTCCCTGATAAAGAGTTCCTCCCCATCTTACTTGTAGGAACCCTTTATATACTGAAAGGCTGCAATAAGGTCTCCCTGGAGCCTTCTCTTCTCCAGGCTGAATAACCCCAACTCCCTCAGCCTGTCTGCATAGGAGAGGTGCTCCAGCCCTCTGATCATTTTCATGGCTCTCCTCTGGATGCTCTCCAACAGGTTCCTGTCCTTCTTATGTTCGAGGCTCCAGAGCTGGACACAGTACTCTAGGTGGGGTCTCAACAGAGCAGAGTAGAGGGGCAGAATCACCTCCCTCAACCTGCCAGCCATGCTTCCTTTGATGAAGCCCAGGATGTTGTTGGCTTCCTGGGTTGCTGGTTCATGATGAGCTTCTCATCAACCAATATCTCCAAGTCCTTCTCCTCAGGGCTGCTCTCAATCCATTCTCCACCAAGCCTGTATTTGTGCTTGGGATTTCCCTGACCCAGGTGCAGGACCTTGCACTTGGCTTTGTTGAATTTCACGAAGTTCACACAGGGCCACCTCTCAAGCCTGTGAAGGTCCCTCTGGATGGCATCCCTCCCCTCCGGTGTGTCGACCACACTACACAACTTGTTGTCATCAGCAAACTTGCTGAGGGTGCACTCAGTCCCACTGTCCATGTTGCCAACAAAGACGTTAATCAGTACCAGTCCCAGTACCGACGCCTGAGGAACACCACTCATCACTGGTCACTACTTGGACATTGAGCTGTTGACCGCAACTCTTTTGAGTGTGGCCATTCAGCCAATTCCTTATCCACTGAGTGGTCCATCTGTCAAATCCATGTCTCTTCAATTTAGAGATGAGGATGTTGGGTGGGGCAGAGTCAAATGCTTTGCACAAGTCCAGGTAGATGATGTCAGTTTCTCTTCCCTTATCCACCAATGCTGTAACATCATCGTAGCAGGCCACCAAATCTGTCAGGCATGATTTGCCCTTAGTGAAGCCATGTTGACTGTCACCAATCACCTTCTTATTTTCCATGTGCCTTAACAGAGTTTCCAGGAGGATCAGCTCCATGATCTTGCCGGGCACAGAGGACACTGACTGGCCTGTAGTTCCCCAGGTCTTCCTTTTTTTCCTTTTTAAAAATGGGGGTTACGTTTCCCCTTTTCCAGTCAGTGGGAACTTCACTGGACTGCCACGACTTCTCAAATATGATGGATAGTGGCTTGGCAACTTCATCCGCCAGTTCTCTCAGGACTCACGGATGCATTTCATCAGGTCCCATGGACTTGTTCACTTTCAGGTTCCTCAGGTGGTCTCAAAACTGGTCTTCTCCTACAGTGGGCAGTTCCTTATTCTCCTGGTCCCTGCCTTTGCCTTCCGTGACTTGGGTGGTGTGGCTTCTTCACTTGCTGGTGAAGCGAGGCAAAAAAGTTGTTGAGTACCTCAGACCTGTCCATATCCCAGGTGACCAGGTATCCTGCTTCCTCATGGTGACCAGGTCTCCTGCTTCCTTATGGAGAGGGCCCACATTTTCCCTAGTCTTCCTTTTGTGACTGACATACCTATAGAAGCTTTTCTTGTTGCCTTTCACATCCCTGGCCAGATTTAATTCTACGTGGGCTTTAGCTTTCCTAACCTGATCCCTGGCTGCTCAGACAATTTCTCTGTATTCCTTCCAGGATAGCTGTCCTTGCTTCCACCTTCTGTAGGCCTCCTTTTTGAGTATGAGTTTCTCCAGGAGCTCCTTGCTCATCCATGCAGGCCTCCTAGCATTTTTGCCTGACTTCCACTTTGTTGGGATGCATTGCTCCTGAGCTTGGAGGAGGTGATCCTTGAATATTAACCAGCTTCCTTGGGCCCCTCTTCCCTCCAGAGCTTTATCCCACTGTACTCTGCCAAGCAGATCCCTCAAGAGGCCAAAGTCTGCTCTCCTGAAGCCCAGGGTAGTGAACTCGCTGTGTGCCTTCCTGAAAAAAGGGAAGATATTTCAGGACAGGAAGAGAATGAGTAAAATTCAAAACTTCCTTGATGCCACATGACATAGAAGAATCTATTCAGTTATTTTACTTATACCTGTCTGCATATCTTGGGAGTCCTAGTTATTTTGACTCTATGGGCTGTCATATTTCTGTTTCATCATCATACAGTCATATTTCTGTTAATAAACTGGGAAATTGAAGTTAAAGGTATTTGCATAATCATTCTTGGTTGAGTTTTCTATCCAAATTATAGTTAGTAAATACAGAACAAGAAATCTGTATACACAGGCAATTGCCAAAAATATGAAAATTTCTACACGTGCTAGAGAAAATGTCTACTCTAAGTAGACATTTTATACACAGTATAGTGTGTAATCTACAGGCTGGGGAAGGAATGTTCATATAATGCAGAAGACTTTGAGAGCAATTGAGAAGTAGACCAAAAGTAAGGAAGGACATAATTAGCCATTAAGAAGAGTAAGTATAGTGAGTCAAACAAAAGAAATAAAATACATTGGTTTGGGTTCTTTTCCTAAATTCTTCAAGTTATCATCACTTTGTCGAGAAACAGGTAATTAATTTTTGTCCATTTAAATGTGCATCTATGTGGAAAACACAGTAATTCTACTTAGTGACTTTCTAGGTGATAGTATGTGGTTGTTATACTCAACATACCTAATTAATATCAATTATAAAACATCCTTTTCCCAGGTAGCTTATGTATTCCAGGTGACTGCAGTACCTATTTGTGCGTACAATATTTGCAGTGTATAGCTTGAGTGATTCTGTGCATCTGTTTCTCAGCTACTCATTAAGCTGTTAATTTGGAATTTAAATACATGTTTGGATTCTGAACACAGAACTTGTCTGGATTGAGGTCAAATGTCTGATAAATAAGCTTTGTTTTCTGCAGGAATGATCCCAGTTGTTATCCGACCAGCACTGCTTTGCTTCGGTTCAGATCAGGTCTATTCTATGTGTCTGCAAAGGTGATAATTTTATTCTGAATAGCCTACTTGTGCAGGGAACGTTTTTAACTGGCAGAGAGGTTGTTCCTTTCCTCCCTCAGTATTTAGAGGTTGTCTGGGAGTTAGTCCTAAGGCAATACTTTGAAGAACTGCAAAGCAGCCACAGGATCTAGTCCAAGTTACACCATGAGGCCTGAAAGTCACCGAGAGCTGTACTTCACTTCTACTATCTAGAAAATAGATATAGCAATTGGTGATGCCAGTTGTCTTAGAAACATTTTGAAGTTATAATAGTGATCATTTGTAAAACACTTCTGAGACATTCCTATGAGAGGTACTGCTTATGTTTTACTTTGATGGTTTTGGCTAACTTATCATCTTTTAGAGAAACAGTTTATTTTCTTCATCCAAAGCAGACGGAATCCCTGCACGCTATGTATATGAGCACTGAAAAAAAGGAAAGGAAGTGAACACATTCTGTGGGATTTTACATGGTCCAAGAGTGATTACAAATTTATAATCCACTTGGGGGACTTTGCTGATTTCTTAAGCAGCTTGAGTGGTTTATGAACAGCATGCAATTTCATTGTGAATGTCAGATTAATGCTAGATGAATGCTTTAAGCAAAATTTATGCTGTCTTAGGTCGATTTATTTAACCCATTGAAATTTTTTTATACTCTGTTTTATGGTTTACATTGCTAACTACAGTTTATACATTCCCTTTCCTGACAGATTGACAATATACCTATTAAATTAAATGCTGCGGCTATTTTAAGAGAGGGTGCCCTCTATCAGCGGAAAATGGAACAGGAGCTCGAGAGGTATAATCACGTTTTTTTCTCAGATTACTTTTCGCATCCCTGGATATGCAATAATTAACCACACTTAAAATAATTAAGTAAACTCACAGAATCACAGAATCGCAGAATGGTCAGGGTTGGAAGGGACCTCTGGAGATCTCTAGTCCAACCCCCCTGCCAGAGCAGGGTCACCTACAACAGGTTGCACAGGAGACTCCAGGTAAACTAAAATAATGGATCTGTTTTAAGGCATTAGGAAGATATTCTATAAAGACGGTTGACAAATAAAGAGAAAAGTAGACTGAAATGAAAGTTTACAGTAACGTCATTGTTTTACTGTAGATGCTATATGGTGTGACTGTGTGCCGACTGAGCACTTTGGCTAGTGTGCACCTGCAAAGTCCAATAAGGATCACTTTTTATATTTATTCCAATTCTCAAAAATAAATAATGACACAAATACACATCTATTTCTGTGTCCATTATAAAAGATGCGTGTATATTAAGCCAAATATTAAGCCAAAGATGCATGTATATTAAGCCAAATCATTTCATTTTCTTCGATGGTTTGTGGTCAACTACATGCCAAATTTGATACTTGAACTTGTTTATATGTCTATAAAAGTACCTATCCATTTCTGTCACAGTAAGATATGGAGGACTAAGAGTGTGTGCTGCTCTCCTGGCAAGATAAGCCAGGAGCTGAGGGTGACAGCAAGGCATGTAGGGACAATGTCCTCATTGACAGCAGCTCAGTTCCACAGTACCCTGGCAAGGCAGCAGAGCGGATCCAGTGACAGCAGGGTCAGAGAACAGTCCAGTGATTGCTAGATGAGTCCGTAGTGACAAGTCAGGGCTGAGGTCAACCCAGGAAGCCAAGTAAACAAGGCAGGGTCAACAAGGTACAAGCCTAGGTGCAGGCATACCTGCAGCGTAGCTTACGCAAGGACAAAGGCTGTTCAAATCAGCTTAAATGTGGCTCCCAGGAAGAAACTCTGCACACAAAACAGGACTTTTCATAGCCCTTCCTCACAGAGTTCTTTTCACTCCAGTCTGATCCAATGTTATTCGGTTGCACTGCAACAAAGCTGTCTTTGAACACAAGAAACTGAATGCTAGGCAGGGGTGGGGAATAAGAGGTTGCAGGTCCTTTGGTGCACTTAGGGCTCTAAGGAATCCTGACATAAGGATTCCTCTGACATAAAGAATCCTTATTCAGTAGCAGAGGTTTTCAGTAGACATAACTAGGGAGAGGGTGACTCCTGGAAGGCCACTGCAGGTTGTATTCTAACTGGAATTACAGAACATTTTCACGAATAATTTAACAAAAATAAAATCTATATCATGTCATCTTGATTTAGTATTATTTCTAATCCACCTGACTTAGCAGGCTAAGCACTAAACACTGGTAGCATTTTAAATCCCAGAATGAGTGTCTAAGGTTGGATTTGGTCTTTGGACCTAGCAAATTTTTCTACATGGATCAGGATTTTAGCAGTAAGATATTATGCACCATTCAGCTTCTGTTATCAGCTATGTATGTATGTATTGAGGTTCTTTTATATTAAATTTGATACTGTTCACTCTGTCTGAGAGAGTTCTGTTCCACTCAGCAAAGGAACAGATTTTCCCCATAACTTTACACTATTTTATATAGAGTTTTAGTCTTCAGCTGCATTTAACACACAACAGATACATATATATATATGCATTGGGGAGCAGCAGTAAGGCACAATTCACTGCATTTTTGTCTCTCTGCCCTAATTCTTGGCTCATTCAATCCTCTGCTGCAGGACTTTGATGGGCCTGCCCCAGGGCTTTGCTATGCTTTTCTCTCTCAGTTGAGCACAAAAAATAAGAATGTGGTTTTGCTTAATAGCTGAATATTTCTTTGCCTCATTACAGCAATATTATTTAATTGACAAAATACAAAACAGAAATAGAACTAAGAATAATTTTTTTTTTAGTTCTCTGTGTTAAAGTGGCCGAGAAGATTGCCAAAGAGAAAAGGTATTTGTTCTTTCTACCTCTGAGCAAAGTAATCCTCTGAGAAAATGTGTACACCTTCAGCCTGATTCTCCTTGCTCCTTAGGAGAATCCATACATAGCTAAAGTTTGCCCTCTCTTGGGGCTTTGTTTTACTGAAAACTTTCAGTTCCATGCCCTCATACACTTTCTTCCAGCCTCGTTTTCCCAAGCTTTTCACATAGCAGGAACACCTCTTAGACTGGAGTTAAAATATACCTGTGAAATAACTTTGTGATGACTGCCCTTTTTCTCTGCAGAGATCAAATACCTTATATCACAACAAACTACAATAAATGTTTTACAAACCAAGGCCGGGCTGCAGAGCCAGGTCCCTAGAATAGTATACTCTTTTTTTCTGTCTTGCAGAATTGAAAATTTGCTACGAGGGGCTGGAGACCCATCTGAATTCTTGGAATGGCAAAAACAGATGCGTGGAAAAGATTTGAAAGAGCAGCTGGCTGAAATAGAGTGTAGGAGGCTTCAAGGGAAACTAAGTCATGAAGAGGCAGTTCTAGCCCATCAGAATGTAATTCAAGAAAATAAGAAGAAAGCTGATCTAATGAGAGAAAAGGTACTACATACAATGTAGCTCAAATTTTGCTTACGTTCAATCAGTGCAAAGCATACCACAGGTGATACCTACTATAAGGTGTTCCATACAGTGTCTTTACTCACTGGAATCTACAAACAATGGAAAAATAGTGCTATAACTTCCAGACAATGCTGATACATTAAAGTAGTTCTACAAGTGTTTGATTTGAGTGATAACACTTACGAAGTAAATTGAATAAAACAGAAGGTTAAAGCATTCTCCCCTATATTCATGGCATTGTGCATATCCTTTTTGAACATATACTGATATACTAAGCACCATTTGCAATGAAATCACCAATATATGACTAATTTCATTGTCTTGTTAAAATGAGAGCCACAAATACGAAATAAATTGTTTTCTTAAACTGAGATAATTCAATTTACTTCATATTGTCTGACATGCCTAGATCTCTCTTATGGGAAGAGTCAGGCAGAGAACCCTCTCTGGATCTATATATATGGAAAAATTAATATTTCTGCCAAGAAGTATTTTCAAACAGTTTCCAATCTGGCAAATCACAGTGTCCCAAAAACATTGCTAGATCTTTTCATTTTTTTCCCAAACTCACATTAAATTTTTCAAGTGCTTTTCCTAGAAACTAAACAAGTGATCAAGAAATAAATAATAATATAGATTTTAAATTTTTCATGGTCACTATCACAGGCTTTTCTATTAGCCCAGTTTGCTGCTATGTCCTGTAGGCCAGCCAGTACGTTTCTCTTGGCCACCTCTCACAGATGTCTCTGCAGTGTCTCAGCAACATAAGATGGAACCATGAATGTACAAGATTTTCATAAAGGCCACACTGCAAAAGGGAAATTTGCTTAATGAGTTTCTTCTCTGTCCTTTAAAAAAATCTTTCAACTTTTTTGGCATTGAATCTTCATGTCTGTTTAGACAAGCTGTAGCAAGAACTTAAAGTGAACCCTACTACGTACAACTGAGCATAGTGTGATGGCTCACACTCACTCCAAAATTTTTGTAATTATTATATTCACCTCACTTCCAGAGCATAAGTGTTTTGTTAACAGAAATGTTCCAGTATGTATAGATTTGGGGATGTGCACATCAGACTTGCTCTAACCTGACCAATTCCAGGCAGCTCCCTTGGCTTGCCAACAGATGCCAGCAGGGAACTTCATCCATATGGAGATCTCCAGAATACTGAGCACCAATTCCTCATTCACCAACAGCTGTCATGCCGACCCTGCTCCTTCTTTTAAAATGCTAGTCTTCCATCTAAAGCAGAAAATACAGTAAGGAAGGTAGTCTGGGAAAATCCAGTTTCCTGCTTCCTGTTCATTTCCTCTGACAAAGAAAGAAACATGATAGCCAAAAGTGGACTTTTGTATGTTACAGAGATATGACTTAGGCCCAAGAAGATCCTGCAGACAAATAATCAGCTGTGTATTAAATTGGCAGGCTGCTCGGTATCTCACAACCAGATCCAGAGATGGCTTTTTTTGTCGGCTTTTAGAAACATGTGGGAGGGAATCCTGGAAAATAGCAGTGCAAATGTTATGGAGGGCTGTTGTAGGTAAATAAAACATAGAGAGGGGAGCTTAAATCTGTGTCTCTGTGTTGTCCCCCGCCAATGTCTTTTGCTACTTTTGTGGATGATCTAATACTTTGAATCCATTTGTCCTTGCATTATTTCAATGAATTGAGGCTCTCAGATCACCAGTTATCAGGAATCTTATTACCTGTTTGTTTGGGATTTAGAAAGCAGAACTGATGCACCAGTATGCAGAGAAACGTCTACAGGAACAGAAAGAAATGAGAGAGCTGGTGGAGCAGGTCGTGGAAGGACACAAGAATGCAAAGCAAGCAAAAATAAAGCTCCAGAAATACAAACAGCAGATAGGTATTTATATATTGCCAGAAAAAAAAAAAAAAGGAGATATCATGCCAAATGTCACGAAATTACTTTATTTTAGTGGGCCAATTACAATTTTTACAGTAAGGAAAGGGAAATTGAGGGAAAGATCCAGGCTATATGTTTCCATGAATGCATGAATATGAATTCCAGGAATAAGTTGGTAATGGGTAGATCAGAAATTCTAAGCTACTGTTCATGGGAATTACTCTTTGTTTAAAAGGGAGAAATACAGCATTAATGTTCTGCAACTAGTTTCCCTTCCATCTAAAAGTAGCATATGTGAATGACTGTACTTTTTATCAAATCAAGTTATGAAGCTCAGATTCTTGTGATTCATATCATTAAGAGAGGATTTGCCTAGCAACCACTGTGAAAGAATCATGGCTCCAGAGAAGAGCCTTCTCCAGAGAAGATAGTGCAGAGAAGACGACTAGCTAAGGACAGAAAAGTCATCTCCTAGAAGGACAGTATCACAAAGGAGAAGGATGTACCACCTCCAAGACAGACCAGTCATTAGGATGAAGGGAAATAATGTTACTCGTCCTCCATTATTCTTGAAGAAAATTCTTCAGTTAATGAATTAGCTAATGAAGGCTGTTCTGATGGGCATGGCTGTGCATATTCCAATGCAACGCCATGTTAACATCTACTGTATAAACAGGCTACCTCTAGTTGTGCATATTTTGGTGAGCAGCCTTTTCTCTGCTTGTGTATCTCCATACTTGTATCAGTAAGGGTTGAGAGGGGCAGAGGGTGTTAGCAACTCTGGAATGGCCCAGCAAAGCCTACCAGCCTTTGCAGTTGAATGATTTCTATCATATAGAGATATATATATATAGCTTGAAAAACTATGGATATTTGCTATTGTATAATATCCTTCTATTAAATAATGAAACTGTGCACTAATTAGAACAGAAATTACAAAGCAGTAATTCAAAGTGTCTACTTTATGTATGTATACAGTATGTTTATGTGTTGAATAGAATAATAGATAGTGGAGGTGGGAAGTACTCATTTATTTCTCTAATCATTCCTCCTACCAATGCCAGACTGTTCCCTCAAGTACCTTTAGATCAGTATTGTTATCATTATTCACAAATGCTTATGAATTTTCCTCCAGATGGAGTACTTGTTAAAATATGCAGCCAGCTAACAGAGATTAGTTCTTTTCTTTCAGTTCAGGAAGTTTGTGAAGAAAATCGAGAACTTCTTCGACAAGCTTTAGAAGAAGAGGAGGAGAAGCTTAGGAAAAGATATGAACTAATTCAACAAATACGAGCTATTGAGTCTTTACCAAGCCTCAGACACAAGTTTGTTGATTTAACTGAGGTAAGCTTAAAAGGAAAACCTACTGTCTTTACATAAAGGTATATTGTATATGTTTCATGCATTCAGAGGAATTGTGTACTGTATGTAGATATATCACAGTCTGGATGCATAGCATTAAGTACAGTGACCCCATGACACAAAGGTTAGATCTGAACTGGAACTTTCACAAAGTTCATAAAATGAAAATGTTACCAGGAAGAATATTCTGATGGTACGTGAAATCTTAGTCCCCTTGAACTTTCTTTGAATTTTGCCAATAGGATTTGGGTTTCCCAATATCTTTCAAAAAGATATCTTCACAAATGCACAGATTTGTCAGTCTTGGGTAAGGACTGAATGAACGTGAAATTTGGACTGATGTACAGTTGTTCGTACTGCAGCGGTGATTGCCATAGTAATTAGCAAAATTAATTTCCTCTGCTGTCAAAACTGTTAACATTCAGGTGTATGAAAGAGATTGTCAACCCAAAACCTGCTGAGCTGTTATGCATGTACTGTGGAAATAACTTGTGTGTGTGTGGTTAAGTCTACAGTAAATGTATCTCAAACTTCTTGGACTTACTATTGCAACATAACAACTGAGATTGCTTGAGATTGGGCTTTGCAATGCCCACTTTTGCAGAATTTCCAGACATCCAGAAATCTCTTATCTTACAACTAAGTCAGAAGCAGAGTAATACTTCTTCTACTTGTCTTATCCACATTGAAAGAATAATACCATAGAATAATATAAAATTCCACTATCAATTTTAAATATAATCCTTTTGGTGTTTTTCTTTCCTTTCATGAGTATTCAAGTGAAGATCACACATTAAAAAATACTCATGGCTAGTCTGCAGAAACCATACAGAAGGAACAGGTTTTCCTTCCAAAGGGCTGTTGGAACACTTAGTACAATGCTTTGGTTTTATCTCCTGCTCCTCTGAACAGAACTGAGCCATTCATTGATTCCAAAGCTACCTACTATCTTTGCAACCACCAGACAAATCCCTCATCTCATTTCTCAGATTTTAGAGCACATTTAATCTCAAAGTGTGAAGCAAGTGAACAAGAATAAATTCAGCTCCCCAGATGTCCCATCGTCCTTTACTCTCTTTGCTTGCTTTTATGGCTGCTGCCATCACTTCTCCACTTCTGTTCCAGCCAAAGGCAGCAATTCTCCTTTTTCAAACCCAGACTCACTCCACCCATTTGTGGAGAAATACTACTGAACAACAAAGGAAAAAGCAGGGGGAAAAGTAAGGAATACAAAGAATTATTGTACACCACAGATAATGTAAACTGTCTGCGTGGAAATGCCAAGAGGTACTCCAATCTTTAAGTCTTTTACTGCTTCGCATAGAGTTGCTCATGGTGTCAACCCTAAACAGAGCCCTTAGCTGGTCTCACTGCACATTTGTTTCCCAGATGATTCAGTCACAAGATATAGGCTGCAAAGACACAAGGGTATGATGTAGTCGGATGTGGAAATGTCATTACTTCTTCAATCACAACAACTTATGTACAATGGTGCAGACTCTCATTCAGGAAAATGACGGGAATGTCAGTACTTTCTTATTTTTGAACCTAGTTCATTCCATTGCCACTGTTATGGTTTCAGAAATCCACAACAATTTATTATCATTTAGACAATTATTCTATCACCTGATGACCCCTCCCCACCCAGGAAGAGGAATCAGGAAAAAGCAAGAAAACCCAAGGGTTGAAATATAAACAAATTTATTGGAATAAGACTAAATAATTAACGTTCATAATACTAAGGGACAAATATTGATATACAGGGATTATACTCAGCCAATTATATTGGTAAGAAGCTGTGCACTCCCAGCAGCGGACAGCAAATGTCAGACACTGCGAGCGCTATGGCTTTGGGAGGAAGGGAAGGCCTCAGGGGTCCGGCACCGGGGCAAGACGTTCTCAGGATCGCAGCCATCAAGGAAAAGAGAGAACTCAGTTTCAAATTTATATTGAATGTGACATTCATGGTATGAAATAACCCTGTTGGCCAGCTTGGGTCAAGTGCTTGAGTCTCGCTCCTCCTCATCCCCACACCTGGCTAGCTCAAAACACTAAGACCTTGAAACCCACATACAATAGCTAGCTATAAAGTAAATATTTTCACAAATTCAGATACTAGAGTCTTCTAAAAAATGCAGTTTTCCCAGGCATTAGAAGAGACCTTACTGCAAAGTAAAATTACTGAAAGAGAAATTAATCCTGTGTCGCTCAAACCAGGACTACCACTTACAGTGGCTATCAATCCTCACATAGAGCTTCCACTGAATACTGTTTGTTATTATATATCTCAACTTCACAGCTCCCTTATAATCACTATTACAATAGCACTCGGAGTGAATTACCACCCTTTTAGTGATAGCTTGCCCTGTTTTTTTCTTTCTACAAAAAGCTTTTTCAGGCTTAGTAAAATTAAGTATGTGTCCGTAAAATTCTCATTCATTCGCATAATTTTTAAAGTACTCCAGTTCTTCTCTTGATGGCACTTAAGTTGTTTGAACACCATCATTATCTACTGCACAAGTATAGGACTTTTCATATTTTAGGAACCACTTCATTGTCTTCACTGAATATTTTTGAAATGCAGACACTCAAAATATTCAGCCTCTACCATTCTGTGTTTCTATGAAATTGTCTTTCCTAGACCTTGTCGGTGTCTGCTTGCCATGGTGAAGCACTATGACTGGTATATATGACCCGTTGGAAAACATTCTCCTTTCACTTCCTTTGAATACAACTTGACATCATTGACTAGTTTAAATTAGAGGCAAGGTATTATAGCACTTGCTATTTGCAAATTCACTCTAAATTGAAATCTGAGAAGGAAATAAATAATCATTTACCGTTTCAGTAACCTATGGTAGTACACACTTTTCAGAGATGCAAAAATAAATACTGCTTAATATTGAAGTCTTTTATCAGTCTTCTACTGATGCTACTGGTGACCATTGTTTAGGTTGTGTTTGGTGCACATGTGGAAGCAGAAACCACTGAGCCAAAACTGAAGAGTCAGACTTTAGGTGAAAAAACAGTGATGATCGCTTCTTACTGACTCAGCTTTTGAAGCTTCAGAAAGAGAAGCTATGGGGACCAAAACTGCAGGAGAGTCTCTTGGGGGAGTCCCCAGGGCTGGGCATACAAGACACGTTCTCCTTCACTGACAAGCTTGTATCATTAGATTCTCTAGACTGACTCCATAATAGTCCCTCTTAAGCACCAATGTTGTAGCAGCAGAGAGCCAAGCCTGGTTATTTGCTGTACTCTTATTTTGTGGTTTTATTGCCCTTGCCCCCCCAACCTACCTTACTGTTTTCTTCATCTCTCTTGGCTTTCCCCCTATTTCATGGACCCACTGCTCTGAAGAGCCAGAGAATGATCACTGGAGGATGAGTACATGATTAGACTGCTTAGATGGCATCCCAGACCAGAGGAGAGGGACTGGACCCAGGTCAATTCTTGCAGCCAAACTGACAGTCTGAACACCTATCTATGACAGAGCATCCTTCTCTTTACTTGTGGTTTTTTTTCCTTCCCCTTCATGTTTTGTTTAGTGAAAAGCTTAAATGCAGAAAGGCGACTACTATTCTGTCGACAACTCAATCAGTATTCAGTACAAGGGCTTTTTTTTCCTACTGAAAAGGATTGCTTGAAAAGTCGAAGGCTCTTTAACTGCATAATTTCTTTCCATTAAAAGCATTGTGATGAGTTTTACTTACATATGTTTATAATTACCACTTAGTTTCAGTCTGAGAACTACAATTTGGAGGAGTGGTTGTTCTTTTGGATTCCACCCCCCACACCCCCCACACCCCACCCCCACCCTTTATTTCCTAACTTTGTTATTAATTTTCTGTCACTAGTTCTATGGAACTAAATTCTAACCAGTGTTTCACTCTTAATGTTATACAACTGTATAGCAAGAGCCAGGTTAGCATCTTGACTTCCTGCACCCATATATTCCATTGTAACATACCAAAGACGGGTACCAAAACTATGTCAAGATAAACAAAAGAATATTAGTTGGTATGAAATGGATAAAATTTTGCAAAGAAAGCTACACAGAAGCTCAGTATTTGTGTGGGTTTATGCACATTTTCCATATACACATATGTATATATGTGTAGACATAGGGAAAGGAAGAGTATCTGTAAGAGCAAGAGCCAAAAACTTCAAGTGTTCACAAATCTGTTTAGAAATTATCTGTCTTTGTATGCAAACTAAGGTGCAGAAGTCTCTCATTACATCTCAGAATCAGGATCATTATCACTGTCATTGCAAAGTGGATTTTAAAAAGCCTGCATTAAACATCCAGGTTTGTAAATTTTAACTTTGGGCGTTCAGATCTGAATTTCCTGGGTACAAAGCATTGTTTAGTCCTAGTCTTTTCAGATAAAAATGGTAGATGCCATCATAGGTCAAATCCATACCTTAGAAATAGGTACATGGAAAACATGCATATATTTTTTAGTGTAAAGTCTGTTCTGGTTTTACAAATTAAAAAAAATGCAGTTTTACACATTTTAAAACTTCAAAAGTCTAATAAAATTAAAAGATAAGTCAACTAGATTTTTTTTTGATAGCAAATACTTTGTGTTTGTGATTAATCTACTGTGTATTTCAATACTTTTTCATGAAATGTTTTATGATCTTTGTGTTTTTACACATACAAAAGATATACTCTACACTCTAAAAACAGCTTGTAAATAACAGGTTAGGGCCATCCCTATCTTTTTTGAAGTCGAAATATATTCAGCATGATTTGGCACACAATCAAAATATTCTAGTTTTACTCATGTACTGTCCCCTTGGTATTTACAGTGTTATTTAAACCTATATTTCATGTTCTCTAGACTGGTGGACATGGTTTAATTTGTGAAATGTCAATAGTGGAACTACGTGAACGCCTCGCTCTACTCAGAGAAGCACAGAAGGCAGCAGAGGAAGAGAAGAGAGACCAGATAATTCATGAAAAACAAGCTAAGGAACAACTTCTTCTAGACAAACTGGACCAGATTTCCCTGTTCAGAGCAGAACTTGGACGAGCAGCTGCTTTAAAGTCAGTATAAAACAGCATGTGACATTTAAGACATTGCAACTTTGTTAATATTTTGCTAGCCCTTTGAGCAGAAAAACAAGTAGAGAGCAAAATACTGTCCTTTTATAAATCAATATGACTTCTGTCAAGGATTACACTGGGGCCAGAATTTCCTTTTTATTCTTGAAAATAATTTGCATCAGATTTAACAAATCTTTTTCATCATTTTGAATTTATTGTTGAAGACACTCTGTAGGCTAGTGTTGACAGTATTGCCCCAGGATTCAGAGCCAATATTATATATTGAGAAAGAAGTTCTGCCTTTCTTCTGTTCCTTTTCAGCTAATCAGAACTAATTTGATGCTATTAGAATCATTACAGCTTGCTACTTAAAGTGGTTTCTCATTTTCATCTAAATGAATACATTAGGGCTATAGTTTTCTTCCCTGAACTTCATTCGTTATGTGGCCCTATTTTAGAAGTTAAAAGTATTTTAGGAAGGAGATTTTCTGATAACAATAATCAGTTATAAATTAAATATATTATAGCAGTAGATCAAAGAGAAAAATCTTTGCTTACAGGCTCTCTGATCAAATTTTGTATTCATTATTCATATTTATTATTCATTACCATATTTATTATTCATTGTCATAAAGGATCCATAACCATCATAGATGCTTCACATATGCAGAAGACAGGTGCCTTCCACAAAGAGTTTAAAAACTAATTTAAAGCTATTTAGAAATAAAGCTGAGCAGGAAGAAAGCCTGTGTAAAAGTGTAAAATATGGCACACCTCTTGATCTTATGCCATTTTTACTGCATCTTGACGATTTGCCATTGTTTTCTTGCAAGTTGTCTTTCAACCTTTTCCCTTTTCTGAGTTTGAGAGTTTAGTCCCTGTCTTGTCATATTTATTTTGCAAACAGATGTTCAGGCTAACATTCTGAAGACATATTCTACCAGGTTAAAAGCACACGTCTTAAGACATGTCTTAGATGCGTGTTTATTGCTGTGATACCGAAGGTGGCTTCTTGGAGTTAAACTGATGTTACTGATTTATCTTCCGGGACTAAATCTCAATTATAGAAGGCAGTACATAGTACAATACATAGTATTGATGTATTCATTCAACTAGTTTTCATTAGTCCCAGTTCTAATTTGGCTTGTTGATGACAGTTAATGTCCAAAACCTGGGGTTTTTCTATGTTAGTACTGAAGAAAATAGTTTAATGAGTTTAATGAATCAATAACTGCAGCTGCAGTGGACTGACTGCATAGATCAGTGACCCTCCCTTCTATGGCATATATTGACAAAAGATTTTAAGACTAAAGAACCTGAAATGGAGTTGGAGCTGGAAATATATTCATTGCTAAAAATTCAGTGTTGTGAAAGCCTGTGGGAGCAACTCAAGCCACTCGTTTCCACTAGAGATGCAAACTAGACATTAAGAACTTGTATACTATAGAAAGCCTATTTCACTAGTAACTACTTAAAGAATTGTTTGTTATGCTAGATGTGCAGTCTGTGAGTTTTGCATAGTGCTGGGTTTCTTTAAAATAGACTCTTTGGCTTAATACAGATCTAGAACTGTTCTGATCCTGAAAAAAGCTATGCTTGAATGAGAAGCTAACTTTGATTTGCTTTTTGTCCTGACTTCTGAAATGTTTTTTAGACCAGACCAACATGCCAAAGATGGTAGAATCCAAACGAAATTAAACACTTCATTTGCAAGCTTCTAGTCAGATTCATGATAAGTAATACTGTAATTTTAATGAAGCCCTGTTTGTTCTCCAAATAAAGAAAATATAAAGTTTCATTATAGATGTTATAAGACATTTCCATTCATGTCTCCCAGGCAATCTATGTACGTAACTTGGGAGCATCTACTATAAAGAGGCATCATCAAAGTGTACCAGAAATGTTGTTCTTTGGGAGTGTATTTAATGCATTTTCATCTAGAATGCAAATCTATGGTGTTATTTCTGTTAATATAGAAGTACGTCCTACTTATAAATGCTAGACACTTTGCTGCAGCTTTTATTTCTCTCTAAACAAACTATAGGCTTTGTGTGTTAAACCTGATTTACAGATCTTGAATCCTGAAATATCTATCAAGTCAATGTGAATCATTAATCACTTGGGTTGTATTATTGATACACTGCACAGGAGATGTAAAAGGCAAATGTTATGTTTACAGAATGAATTCATAATTATAGACATAGAATAGCATATGTTACCAATAGTCTTCATAAGATAGCCTTATGCATCAATATAAAATTACATGTTGTATCTTAAATTGCATTACGTTGAAGGCTACTGCTAATTAGCTAAAGTATGGTGGCTAAGCTTTGCTGAACAAATGTGCTTTAGTTAGTGTCAGCAGGAGTTTAATTGGGTCCCTACCAAGCAGGTTCCTTTCAATATCATTTACAAACAGACATACATCAACACAAAAGAAGCACATTGAGCAAGCATATAATGAGCTATATTAAACAAAATAGGAAGCAGAACATAAAAAATTACAGAGACATCAGCCTTTATTAGACTGCAAGCCATGACATCCATCACAGCAGTGGCTTTGTGAGTGCTCACAGAACACTTAAGAATCAATTAAGTGTGTACACAGGACATCCCTTTAATTGCTAGAATTTCACACAGTTTGAAAATCATCACTGGCATATGAAGTGGACATACATTTGAGTTCTCAGCTTTTGAATATTAGCACCAAAAGATTTATAAGTGTTTGAATACAGGATAAGGTACTAAAGTTATCTGTCTGTATACCTCAGGTACAATTCCCTTTCATTCCAGTGGGGCTACATCTATTACTGCAAGTGATTTAATGCACTAGAAACCAAGCAATGGATCAAAACAGCTGGTGCTGAGGCTCCCTCCATCCACATTATCTGTGGTTTGGGGGGAGTAACTTTGGGTTGGATTTAATGTGGTCTTGGGATTGCATGCTCTCATCATTCATTTGTTTTAAAGCTGTCCAGAGGAAAGTTATCTCACAAAACTTCGCATTCTCAATTCCTGGCTTCTCTACAGGCCCGTCTAAGGAACACCACACTATCCTTTTGTTTGTCTCACATAGATGACAGTAGCACATCCATGCTCCCACCAACCACTGGCACCTATGTAAGGTACACAGAAGCCAGCCTTACTTCTGTTCTCTCTCATGTTCCTGCCTTGTTTGTTTTCCTGCTCATTTTCAAGTGACATGACAGTGCCTGCTGCCCAGGCCTCGTCCCCTCTCCAAGTCAGGGCAACATCCACATGAAGGCAGCAGCTGCTGTTCCAGGGCAACACTCTGAACTGACAGTAAGCCTCCTTGACTACCTTGTAGATGAGGAAGAAGAATCAGAAAATTGTTATGAGGAACAAGATGCAGAGGTTCCCACCAACACAAAAGTTTACCACATCCTCATGTCACACTGTGGCAATGGTGTACCATGCTGGGCTCCCAGCACTGGATTACAAACGATGGTGTGTTTGCCAAGATGGCAAAGCACTCCTTTCTCTCCCTGCCACTTGCCAGTGCTCAAACCCCTCCCTGACAAGGCACATTGGCCACACACCAGTGTAACACCTCTCTCTTGGCCCGAACTGGGGAGAGGTGGAAATAGTGTGAAGACAGTCATGGCAGGACAAGGGGGAAGGCTGGTTATGCGGAGGCAGAAGAGAACAAGGAGAAGGGAGGGTTATGGATGGATGACTGTGACGGTCCTTCCAAAGTAGAGCAAGCTCCTTAAAGCAGGCATTCCCTGGAGTGTCCAGGTCTGACTTAGGAGGTCAAAGGCTTTCTGGTGAGGAGGGAAGAATGGAGCCGCATCCTCCAGAATCTGTAAGACACCTTGCCAGCACAACTCTGTGATGCAGCACACAACTGAGGGAAGGGACATACAGCACATGGAGGTGGAACGATGTAACGGGAACACGTGCAATGCCATCCCTATGTGTGGCTGTTACTTCAGGTCTTCAAAAACATAGCCTAGAATAATGAAAAAAGCTGAACAATTAGCAATATCGGTTTATTACTTCATAATATTTGTGATTTCATTAACTTCACAAATTTCATAAATACTTAGGGTTCTGTATGTCTTGGCAATAAGGAAGTAAGATTGTTTCCCAGTTCTTAGTGCTGGTAACCCGTTCTTCACTAGCATTGAAACAGAAGGAGGAAATTTACCACCAGTGATGGATCAGAAATATAAATATGTGAAGAGCGGCTGTAAAGAAGATAGAGCCAGGCTTTTCTCAGTGGTGATCAATGAGAGGACAAGAGGTACAAGGGGAAACATGGGAGGTTCCTTCTGAACATCAGGAAACACTTTTTTTTTTTTACTGTGAGGGTGACTAAGCACTGGCATAGGTTGCCCAGGAGGGTTGTGGAGTCTCTATCCTTGGAGATATTCAAAAGTCATCTGGACACGGTCCTGAGCAACCAGCTCTAGGTGGCTCTGCTTGAGCGTAGAGGTGGACAAGAAGACCTCTAGAGGTCCCTTCCAACCTCAACCATTCTGTGAATAAACCTTGATTATACAGCTTCATAATCTTTATTTCAAATGAAGAAAACACTATTATGAATACCAATCACTCCCCCTCCTAAGATTAGGTGCTTAATAAATTAATTGTTTTGGAATGGAGTCAGATTTTGAGTGCTTAAATCCCTCGCATCAGTACAAAATAGTAATCAATCTAATAGTGTATTGTTCTCAAATGTCAAAATAATGACTCCCTTAACAGTAAACTGTTAACAGTTAGATACATTCATTTTCCTCACTGCAATAACTAAGAATTATATAGTACAGGACAGAAAAAAGGCAAGGTACTGTGAAGTACAGACAGCCCTCATCACTGAGACTGAGGGTATGAGGAAATAAAAAAAATTGTTTATTGCACTATAAGGCAATCCTACTTCTGCTTTTAAAAATGTAATTGTGTTTATTGCACAAGACTCCGTTTTGTAAGGTGAGCTTATAAATACAGTCCTAGCTGTTTAAGTTGATATTTTGGTGCCTAGAATGGTCAAGTAGCCATTTTACTTCATCTCCTGCAAGTATTGAGTCAGTTAAGAGCTGTCATACATCTGTCTCCTTATACTTTTGATGTACAGCTGGAGCTTGAAAATGTAAATGAAGACTAAAATGTAGTTTTCAGAAGGAATCCTCTGTGCAAATCTTCAGATTCCCCATTTTTTAAACACAGCTGAGAAGACCTAACCCAACTGTTCCAAGTGTTTTCATTTCCTACAGGAAAACCTTTAATACTGAATTGCTGCTTCTTCAGTTATAGACTGGATGACCTACTGGACCTAGAGTCCATTTGGCCAGATGCTAAAATTGCAGGGCAGATATTAAAATAGTTACAAGGGATATGTAAGTAAGAAGAAGCAGGACTGCCAGACTCCATGACAAATCTGTAAAATGTGAAGTAAAAAAGTACTTAGGTATTTTTAAAATTCATTATCTTTACTAAGGAAATCATTGAGACAACAAATATGGGATGTCAACTGCAGTTTACAATGCCTGGAATATTATTTTAAACAGAAAGACACTTACATTTTACCCATCACTGATGGAATTGTTGTGTGCTTCATCATAGTGAGCCAAAATCTTTCTGCTGTTAACGGTACACATAGCTTACACAGAAAGTGAATAGAGAATGAGAGCAGTGGTAGATAAAGAAATTTTCACTGTTTGCTTTTATATCCATATCCTGTTGAATCTTTCATAAATCCCTTACTTTTCCTTCTTCAAGTAGTTTATTCATACACCCCACACTACTAAAAACTTCCATAAGCGCATTCAAGAATCTCATCTCATTCCTCAGCAGTAAAAGGTACTTTCTGACAAGGTCACTAAGCAAAAACTAGAGTTTGTTAAACTATTTCAAATACACATGGACTTCAAAAATATTACAAATTTTTTCAAAGTCTTTGGTCAGGCAATATTTTTTTAATTATGGCAGACTCACAAAGGGATGGAAGACTCTTCTCTGAGACCAAAAGAAAAGAAAAATAACAAATTCTCTTTGGACCAAAGATTTGACCTTACATTTTAGGAACTAGTACGATTCTTAAAGGTTGGTTTTCATTCAAGGTCCTTGTTCAATACCAGTAGTTGGTAAGTAAACTTAAAAGTAAAATGAAAATGGTTTCTGCATATTTTTTTTCATAAATTATCACATAATTTTCTATTGAATCTGGAGAGGATTTTTCTAACTGTGTACTACACCATTCTGACTGGCTATTATCTTACTTCCTTAGAAAATACATGATATGGGCTGACAGAGATTGTAGGAGATTTTTGTGTCTTGAGTCCTGAAAGTTTTCAACTGACCATCACAGAAAAACAGAATTATAAAATTTCTTTTTTCATGCCTTCCCCTCTTTGAGTTTCAGTTATGATGTGGTGTGGCATCTGAACATCCATGGGACTGGCAGCTTTTTGGCATAGTGTAGATGACTGGCACATGACTTCATGTAGAAGAGGAGTGAATATTAGTCTGAGGATAAGCAACTATTTACAATGTTAATTCAGAAGCAGCTGCTGCTGCTTCACGATGTTAAACCTCTTGCTATATTTCATGCAATTGTATTTACAAGAAACTGGATTTGCATGTAATGAAAGGTTTTGTTGCTTATTCCCACTGACAATATTTAATCATCAAGTGTTTACATAAAACCTTATTGTTATATTCTCCTATATCCCTTGGAATGCAATGCCTTGTTACAATGCAAATAGAAATAATCCATGTTCTCAATTAGACTAAATGATAGTACATAATTTTTAGATTTACAGAATAGTGTTCAAAATTAATCTCAGAGTAGCAGAGTATGTCACAGTATTAAGGAGGATAAGGAAGTGTTATCCTAACCAGATAGCATGACACAAGCAGCAGAGAGGTTCGGGAAGTATCTCAGGAAAGCAACTGGAAATGAGAAGCCAAGCTAAACTGTGCCCCTTATTTGGAGTTCACAGTCACATTTCAGAATGTGACACAGGTCAAATCTCCCTTTCAACCAGTTCCTGAAGATTTTGGGGACTCTAGTCCGGAATGGCTGCTCTGAAGAATACCTACTGTTACGGAGTTTCCTATTAGCAAAGATGAAGTTAACAAGGCAGACAAAAGCCATCTCTCCCAAGACAAAAGAAGTGTTTGGATCCCTGGAATCTTGACACTCTTTAAGGCAAATTGGTGGCTTTAGCATCAGAAGGAACTTCTTCCTTCTTCCCCTTACTCCAGCTCCGTGAGTAGACTGTGCCTTACACGGAAAACACTGTGGTATAAGACCCAAGAGATAAGGGAAGAATTCTGTCATAAACCATTTCCAAGGGGCAACCTGCTTGTGAAATTAGTGCTGCCACTGACAGAATAACAGTTACAGTTCCGGCTGAACAATGCCCCTGTGCACTCTGCTCTTTGTCATTTGGAGTCTTAATCTGGTTTCCAATAAAAGCAATTGTCATGTCGTACTACCGCAATATAGAAGGACCTTTACAAAGCTATCCTTCCCGCAGACAGAAGGCATCAGATCTAACCTGGTAATATATTACAGAATTATGTATATTCTTGGGTATATCTGACACTTACTTTAGCTCTGAATTTGGCTGGAGAATCACAGCTGCTCATGACATAATATTAACACTACAGCTTGATCATACTGAGCCAAATTCAAGGGCAACGTTGAATAAAAGAGAAAGTTGGATGTTAAGTGAACCACTATGCAAGGCGGTGTAACCTACACGAAGAAGTTGTAAATTGTGCCAGTTGGGTGAAAGTAAGCAAAACCAGATAAAACGTTCTCTGTCCAGAGGACAGAAAAGTAGCTACAATAGAAGGGAAAAAAAGGAAGATCATCCAATAACCTCTCTCTTATGCCTTACTTTTATGCTGCCCATGACGCTATCAATTTATGCTCACCTAGACCCACTAACCTTAATTAATACATCACCATTTCATACTATCTGAATCTGGGCATTAAGATTACACATAAAAGAATATCTTCTATTTGCCAAGGTATACAGCAATCGAGAGGAATACTAATGATCCTATGAGGAAAACTCCATAGTTCTCACAAGCAAAAAGCTGCAATATTATCACAGGTTTTGCATGTGTTATCTCTGAAGAATGTCATGTCAGGCTTGAAATACTTCAGATATTGTCATCAAGGCAGCCTGTAGGAAGAAATTTTTCGATATTGTTTAGTAATGCTCTTCTGTAAACACCAAGAAGCAAGTTGTTAATACCACATTCATTGAGCTATATGATTTAAACCTTTTTTGAGTCTAGCTGGTTCCCAGAAGCAAGAGAAAATTCATTATTATCAAAGTAATATATGCTCAGATTGATTTATTCTGTGGATTGATAATATTTTACCTTCTCCTTGCTTCTTTTTGATTTTGCAGGCAAGAAGAAAAGAAAAGAAAGTCCCAGTCTGGTGAAAGGCCTATGAAAGATGAACGCATTTTAAACCTGCAGAAAAAGATTGTAGAAAAAGCAATGGAGCGTAAAAAGCAAGCAGGACTCTTAAAGATCATCCCCCAGAAAACCAGCATCGCATCAAGGAAGGTCTGGGAGTCGTTACAAAAGGAGAAAAGCTCTGCAATAGACCTGCTGTTCACAGACCTTTGCTCAACTGCCAGCACTGGTGGGGGGCAGAGGCAGATGGTGCCATACATGGCTGGCAATAGCAACTCCCTGCTTCCTGCACAGGCACAATTTCTCCAAACCCTGGCCTTGACCTCCCCTTCTTGTCACACATTCCGCTACCTCAGAGCAGGGCTCATCCATATGACACACTTCCCAATTTTATTACCACACATTCTCATCCCATCGAAACGGCATCTTATCCCCTGTCCCTAACTCTTGTCTTTCTCAGCTTCCTATCACACACATCCCATTATGTCAAACTGGGATGCTTACATCCTCTCTCACCCAAGACATGTTCCAGTTTATCATTCCTATGGTTTTTACCTCACTTCTCCTCAGCCCAGTCCCACATCAGATGGAAGCAGCAGTAGTCCTGTACACTTTATGCTGGTTCACACTGGTTGTGTTTCCTTGGCAAGTGTCTAAAGACAAGCGGTGAGGAACTGCTGCTCCTGCTGCTGCTGCCGCCTCTGCCACTGCCTCATGCATGCCTAACATTTAGAAGTGGTTCATATACCAGTAACAGTACATGTACCACAGCATACGGAACGCTGCAGTGAACAGTCATGATGGGATCACTTTTTAAAAGCTGTACTAGCCCAATGTAAAATTAGAACTAGATCTCTCAATCTGTTAAAATAATAACTCTCTACCTATTTTGTGAGAGAGTTAGATGAAGCTGAATTCAATGAAGGAGAAAACTGTATTCTTCAAGTGTGTATAGTTTAAAAACCAAAATACTGCATTTTTTCAGAGTATCAATGTTTGCTGCCTTCAGGATCCCCATTTCAGCCAAGCAAAACATGCAGGTGCTTATATAGACAACTAGGCCCATCCCTTTTAGCAAATAAACCATTGAAGACCTATTTGAAGAAAGCATTTCCTAAATCAGGATGGCTTTCTGAACTAAAGTTTTGAACACGTGCTGAAACACTTTGCTGAATGGCGTCCAGAGTAAAGTAGAAGCAATAAATACAGACTTCAAAGGAAAGCAGCCATATAATTACAAACGTGAGATATTTTTAAAATAAACAAAAAGAAATTACAAATTCACAGCTGGAACTTTTGACTACCTGATGTGAGTCTGTACGAGTCCTCTGGTGTCATATGAATGAGCAAAAAAGCCAGGGCTTGAAAGTTGCTTTGATGTTAGATTTTGTCTTTCTCTTGAGCTTAGCTTTACACAGTAAGGCTCTTAAGATGTCACAGTGCTTTTTTTATGTTCTGCTCAAATGTTAAGACATCTGTAAACAAAAATAGAAAAAAGCAATGGAAAAAAATCAAGGTTACTATAAATTATTTAGCTGTTTTGGTATATCTTCCACCAGTGCTGTTGAGTTCTGCATGACCCTATCCAAATGCTACCACAGGGAAGTGGCTCAATTCCAGTCAGATATGTGCAGCAGCATCTTTATTCTAGCTGAACTGCATATTGCTGAAAATGGTGTTAAGTGTGACTGAAGGAGAAAATTCCTCCCTTAGTTATAATGCAATAGGTGTCTGGCATTCAGTTTGTACTGCTACCTTTTAGGTTCCTCAAAAAAATGTGACACTAACCCCTTGTGCTAAAGTTCTAAGCCCAGATTGTGGCTTCAGTTACATTTGAGATGGTCCTTCAGGCCCAATGGGTTTGTGCTAATGTAAGTCAAGGTAACATTTGTTTATAAATTACTATTACATTCTTAATAAAACAGAATTTATATTGCATTTTGGAAAACTAACCATAAGAAAAACTACCATTAATGAAAAAAAAAAAAAAATTCTACCATTTTAAGCAAAGAATCAGGTTAAAAAGTAGCAGTTTTCTGTTTGTTCTGAGCTTTTTTGGGCATGCTCACTTGTGAATGAGCAAACCAGTAGAATCTGATAGGATTTGTGCAAGTCTTCATTTATGGCTTCAAGAATAAACTGTTGGCAAAGAAACAACATAAGGTAGAAGCATTGGAGCAAACCATCCAGATGTAGTTTTATCTTGCTGTAACATTTTGTGCAGTGTTGCAGCTGTGTTTAATTCATCTTAAACTGGGCAACTCGCTCAAGTTACCTCTATTCATCACACCCAGTTTGATGTTGACAAGTTTCCCAATCATATTAGGAAATAAACTGTGTTGCCAGCCAGCCAGATTATCAAATAGAAGTTCAGTGTATCCTCTGAAGAGAACCACTCTAGTCTTTGGAGTCTGATCATCTGTGTGTCTTTTCTGCAGGATTCTTTGCAGTGGAACCATTGGAAAGAACTGGAAGAGAGTCGGGAACGACAGTTCAAGATCCTTCAGCATGGCTTCATGGCGAGAGAAACAGCTCAGAAGATGGCTGCCTATGAGGCAGCAAGAAGTGGAGCCACAGTCTGTATACTGCGCTCTGAAGTACAATAAAATACACTTGGAACAAATTCAGGCCTGCTGGAAATCTCCCAGTGTGCCTATTTACTACAAGGTTGAATTTTAACCTTTATTTCACCTTTACAGTGTGATTAGAAAAATTTGGATAATACAGGCATATAGAATAAAAATGTGTTAATTTTTTGTAATAGAATTTCATTTTTATGCTATACTGATACTTTTTTTTTTCTGTTGGAATCAAATCTTTAAGAAACTGAAAACTTACCATCGAAGCTCCTACAGCAGAATGGCAAATATCTGGGTAAGAATGTTGAGATCTGTATTTCTGTTCTCATTGTATACTATGCCATGGTTTGCTATGCTCATCGTCCAAAAGAATAAAAATGAGGGCAAAAACCACACAACATTTGTTTACATATGCATCTTTTCAGAAGGCATGGTCAGCCCAAGTTCCTAACACGTCATCTTACATGATAGTAACTGTGTGTAAGAGGATCACCAGTTTCAACACCAGTTTTAGAGGATAAAGGAAAAAAACATGTTTAGGAGGTTTAGATGATGTGATAGACTTCAGGAGCCAGAAACTAGATTCAGTGACCCACACAGATGATCCCTCTATTCGCAGATGTGAATCTCTTAAGTCTTTAAACAGTGGAAGCAGAACATAAAATTGTTTGATCTCTTTAGGGAGCTGCTTCCAGAAAAAGTCAAAATTCTGTTACTCACGTAGAAGATAATTTGTCCTGTATGACAATTTCTATACTGTGTAAAACAGCCTTTAAATCACAAGACTTATTCTAGGCACAAAGCCAAGGAGGATATAAATCTGAATTAAAATCTGCACAGCACTAAGGCTATGTAATGTATTTCTATTTTAACTCCATGCCAGTTACTAAGTGTTTAATTATGGCTATTGCAAATATTTAAATTGAAGGAGACTGTCGCTGACATTAGAGTCAGGCAGCTGTTTTTACTGCTCTCGCATTACATTTCTCACTTTTTACTGAAGGAAGCCTAATGGAATTCTTTTGTTGCCACCTAGCTGTGAAGATCACTTCCACAAGCTGATAAAACGCGCTTTATTTTTCATTCAAAGCAAATGCTACGGTAGTCCACGAAAGTAATGTAGGGCTCACGCTCAGTAGGAAGAGTTAAGGAACATAGGAGAGTGAAAACAAGGAACGATAGCAGAACTAAAAAGAGGGAACTATGACACTAGGTCTAGTAGGGGATTGTAATAGCTTAAAATGACAGACCCGTGGTGGCTGGGAGTTTTATCTGCCTTTGTGGTTGTTCAGCATTCTGTTGCATTGTATTCCAGAACAACAAAGCCAGGTGGTGACTGTAACACCTGGGCTTTCCAGAAGCCCACAATTAACAGAGCTGACAGTCATGGTCTGGGATATTGCATGGCTGAATAGTACCTCTTAACCTTTTTGATGTATCTGGCATTTTGAAAATTAAAAAAAACAACAACCATTAAAAAAAATCATCATTAAGTAAATAGCTAGACAGGAGTTTTTACGTAAGTAATATGGAAATTTCAAAAACCTATCACACTGCATGCTTGTTCTCCTGTGATGTTGCACCCAGTTTTCAGAATTCTTACTAAATTGCAATCAAGCTGATTCATAACTATTTCCTTCTCTGTATTTTCCCTGGTCTCAAATGAAAGGACTGAGGAATAGAGCAATTTCAATAATCCAGCCATGGAATTTTTACCTTCAGAAGTCACAAATAGCCCTATTGCTACTTTAGGATCTGACCAATGAACTCATCTTCAGAAACAACATTTTGAGAAATGTAAAAGAATGTAAGGCTCTCAGGAGAAATATCAAAGTATTCCTATATGGATATTTTCATATCAGTATAGCCTATTAATTTTTCAGTAATGGCAGGTCTTGCAACAGAATACAGAGAATAACACTAAAAATACTTCATTCCTTCTGACAAACGTAGGTAACTTCACATTGGAGGCAGCAAATCCTCTTTGGAACCACTCTGCCCCTTTCTGTAGTATTCCTGTTCCACCAATGCGGTGCATAGAAACCTGAGGTGATCCGATGCAGAAGCAGCAAAGATCTGGTAGGACTCGTTAGTGTTCTATTACCAAGGCAGCTGTAATGCAATTGGATCCAGGTGAGCTTTGAAGCGATACAGCTGCATTCACACTGCTGCCTTAGCTAGCGTCTGTGGCACATACCATCCACAGCCTGGTTAATCCACACACAGATAATTGAGTCAGCGATGCCTCTGCACTCCACGCTCTGTGGAAACACAGGTGGATGAATAATTTATGATTCATTCATTTAGACATTTGTTACAGCATTTGCAGCCAAGAAGACAAGGGTAAGTGAACAAGGCTGACTCTTAAATTATCTAACAAACCAGACTTATAAAATCAGAGGTTTCACCTGTCTGATCTTAGGGATAGACTCATTAAGAAACCCTTTTAGTACTTAAAGTTGCACATTCCAGAGGTCTCTTATTTCAGTGTGAATGGTGAGACCACAAAAGCCTTCACGTGCAACTGTCCTGGTTTGAGGTAAAACAGGACCAGTTTTGTTCAGTAACTTTACTTTTTAGCTGGGCCTCTTCTAACTACTGAAATTAACAGTATATTGTACAGACACTGTTCATTCTCAGAGTGATAAGACCTGTGTTTATAGGTGATGCCAAGGAATGGTATGCAGAAAGGCTCTTGCTTATACTTATTGCTACAACAACAAAGGTCAGCTCGCTTTGTTCCTTGCTCCGTTGGGGGGTCAGAAGAGGAAAAGCGTAGAGGGGTCCCACCTGTGGGGAGGAGCAAACAGGACAGGTGACCCAAAACTGACCAACGAGGGTATTCCATCCCATCTGCCTCATGCTCAATATAAAAGCTGAGGGATGGAAGGGTCAGCTCTCTTTCTTCAGTGGCCAGTGTCTGAGAAGGACTCTGTCTGTTTGTCTGCCTTTGATCCCAATCCAGAAACCAGTTTCCATCCATGACTGAGTCCAGTCTGGGACTTCGCCAGTGCTAACCAGTGACGTGATTGTCATCCTGGGAGCTTGATATGGTTTTGTATATATTTCATTATTTCCTTTTCATTATTAATATTTTCTTAAAGTAATTTAGTTTCCTCTAAACTCGTAAGTCTCCTTTTCCCTCCTCTGCGTCTCTCTTTGAGGAGAGGTAGTGAGGAGCATCTGTTGCTTGTGCAATGGCTGGTTTGGCCTAAACCATGACAGCAACTAAGGTGTAAGGAGGCCCAGATGAGCTGAGGAAGACAAGAGGGAGGGTTTTCAGCCCTGCGGTCAGACACGGGGTGTTCACCCCTCGTGTAACGCAGTCGCTGCTGGTGACAAGGCAAAGCCCACGCATGGTGACTGCGTGCCCGGGTAATCTGACCAGCCCTAGACAGCACAGGAATTTTATTATTTAAATGAAACCTAAGACACAGAGATGGATAGGTTGGAATGGCAAGCAAAACCAAATACCTAGAACAAATCTCGAGTGCTGCTCACCCAGGGGAAGAGAAGGCAAGAAAACTCACCAGGAAAAGCTACGAGTTTATCTACAAACAGGCGAGCAGAGCAGTGAGACCCAGGAAAGGCCAGATGATCCTTGTGTTAAGGCAAAGCAGCTGGGAAAAGCCCTTTTTGGCAGTGAGGTGAGGGCATCGCAACACCTTGGCACACGTTTGTAACCAGCTACATAGGGGATCTGGACTATGTCCGAGGCAGCAGGTAATGATTTCCCACGTGGATGGCTCTGATGAATTTTGCTTAGTGCGTTGGACACATTTCCAGAAGGCTGCCGGGGGAGGGGGGAGGACGGACAGACAGACAGACAGACCCACCCCCAGACCTCACACACACACCCTGGTACACCACCACTGCAGAGGACAGCAAAAGCACAATCCTGCCTCGGCCGTCCCTTTCAGGGTCTGTCAGAGCCGAACTAACCCTGGGGCCGAGGCAAACCGTCAAAGGGGCTCGCAGTCCCCCGCCGCGCCTCCGGGC
>NW_009649619.1:171049-198114 GCF_000708025.1 Charadrius vociferus
CCTTCATGGCCGGGCGGCCGGCAGCGCTCGGGGCCGGGGGACAGCTGGGCCTGCGGCCCTGTTCTGCCCCGTATCGCCTCGAAAGCGAGACTAGGCGGTCCCTGCGGACGGGCTGCTCAGCCTCTTGTGGTGCTCCCTGGGTGGTAAACTGCACTTGCTGCCAGGGCCGTTCAGAGGGTGTCCTGAAGTGTCTGAGAGAGGGGAAGGTGCTGGAGAAGAGACGAGGGCATTGCCCCTCTCCTCTGGAGGACCAGGAGTGGCCCGGTGCATGTGATAGGTGTAGCTGCGTGAAGTTCTTGGTCTGTCCTCCCATTTTGTGTGACATCAGGAGCGGAGAGAACACTTCTCTCCAACCTCAGCACCTCCCTATGCCTCCACTACAGGACATGAAAACACTCAACTTCTTTTGCCTTTCTTGTCTATGTGATTTGGGGACTATTGAAAGTAAGTTGTAGCCTCTCTCAAAGAAACTACTGCACATAAGAGCAATGAGGAGCTTTTCTTGTGGTCAGTCTTCATCTTTATTTGTTGTTTCTGAAATAGAACATCTGGCCAACTGAAAGTTTTGGGTGTGTTTTGTTCTCTGGGTGTTTTCTTAGCTTCTTTGTTTTGTTGTTTTGGTTAGGCTGCTCATAAACATATTTGTCTGTAGATGTAGCAGACTGCTTAGAGTAGGTAGGGTAGTATGTAGGTTATTTATCTCTTATCTTTACTCTTACAGCTCCTCTCACCAAGCTTTTGTAGAATGGGACTGCTTGACCTAATTTGGATAAAACATAATAGACTCGGCATCTGTTTTCACTAAAGTTGTTGTAATGCATCTGAAAAAACGAGAATGTCTTTAAAGGTACTGGAAATACATGATAGGAAAGTGGTGAAGGAGTAACACGGGACGTTACTGTGCCCTGTGATAAAAAAAAAATTAAGACTAGCACTTTGTGATTGATGTGTGCATCTTCTGACCACAATTTTTTTTTATACGTGTTTGCATCTTTGGTACTGTGTTTCCTGTTGTTAGGAGTGCAGAGACAAGTCTTAAGAGTGGAAATGAGAAGCAAAGTCTTAAAGGCATAGCATATAATGTTTTGACAAATAGAATATTGCCCTGGTTTGAGGTAAAACGGGACCAGTTTTGTTCAGTGACTTTACTTTTTAGCTGGGCCTCTTCTAACTACTGAAATTAACAGCATATTGTGCAGACACTGTTCACTCTGAGTGATAAGATCTACGTTTATAGTTGATGCCAAGGAATGGTATGCAGAGAGGCTCTTGCTTATACTTATTGCTACAACACCCAAGGTCAGCTCGCTTTGTTCCTTGCTCCGTTGGGGGGTCAGAAGCGGAAAAGTGTAGCGGGGTCCCATTTGTGGGAGGAGCGGTGGTGACCCAAAACTGACCAACAGGGTATTCCATCCCATCTGCCTCATGCTCCGTATAAAAGCTGAGGGATCAAAGGGTCAGTGCCCTCTCTTCAGTGGCCGGTGTCTGAGGAGGACTCTGTCTGTTTGTCTGCCTTTGATCACCATCCGGAATCCAGTTCCCATCTGTTACTGAGTCCAGTCTGGGACTTCCCCAGTGCCTGCTGGAGACGTGATTGTCATCGTGGGAACTTGATCTGGTTTTGTATATATTTCATTATTTCCTTTTCATTATTAGTTTTTCATTATAATTTAGTTCCTTCTAAACTCATAAGTCTCCTTTTCCCTCCTCTGCCTCTCTCTTTGAAGAGAGGTAGTAGGGAACATCTGTTGCTCACACAATGGCCAGTTCAGCCTAAACCATGACAAATGTATACTGTTTTTGTCACCTGTGCCTTGCACACACAAAACATTTAGACTGAAATTATTGTTTTGTTCAATTAGTTACATTAGCATATTTGTAATGTTTGGGATGATTATGAAGTAAAGTCTTGTTTGTGTTAGTGAGACATGGTAAAACTGTCTACTTCTTGCTTAAGCTAATTTGCCTCAATTTGTGCTAAGCATATGGGAAACTAAAACTTAGTTTTCAGAGTGGTGTAAGAAAAGTTTTCAGTTTATGTTTTCTAGAGAATCTATGTTTTTAGAATTGTAATTCAAACATTAAATTAGGTCAACTTGAACTGAGTGAAAATATTAACTTTTCTATAGAGGAAAAAAATTTAACAGGAGGCTTTATTGAGTCCCATAATCATAATTTTTCTTTTACTCCTAATGTTAACATTCTTAATTTAGATGACTTTACTTTTATTTTTCTCAAGTGTCTACCTATATTGAGGAAGGTTGGTGGATATAGTCCTTAAAATGTCAGTGAGTTAGCTAGAATAAACCTTGAACTTTGTTGTTATGAGGACAACACTACTTACGCCCTTGGGAGAGGTAAATGACAAGAATAAAAACTGCATGAGTAGAGCTCTGTGTATGAGAGGAAGGAGGAGTGGCTTTTCTGGTATGGTGTCATCCTGCAGTGACGCAATAAAAAGTCTGTAAAAGTTAAAAGTGTTTATTGGCTTGCTAAGTTGATCTGCGAAGTTTACACATTTAAAAAAAGACTTCTTTTTTTTTTTCATTAAAAAAAAAATCTCAATTCTAGAACTTTAAATTGATGTCTGAATGCAGGAGGTTGATGCAGTAACTCTGTATTATCCAGTCTTGGGAGTCTTGGTGCCAGGTTTCATAGTGACTGCTGAAGGAGGAGCATATAGACCTTATCACTTATTTGGGCTATCCAGTCCTGTATAACAAATCATATCATTAAATTGAGTGTCCTGAGGTTTGGAAAATCTTTAAGGAATTCTTAATGATGAATATGTCTCCAAATGTGCAAAACTGTTTTGTTTACCTCTGTTCTTGTGCACTACTAACTTGGTCTGTGGTGTATTCAAGAAAGTAAGCTTTGCCTCATTTCTGCTACCCATTCTTACAGTTCAAGTAATTAACTTTGAGTGAAATTTCACAAGTAGGCCAATAACATGTGGAAATCTATAGCCCCACAGAAGAGGTTTGTTTGTACAAGAAAAAAAATATTGCTGGGTCATGAGACACCTTCCATAGTCTTAATAAATTTCAGCAGTCTGATTTTCTTTAAAAAATGACTCTCCTGAGCTGGGTCGTGTTGATATTGATGAACCTGCCTATGATGATTTATTTTAAGGTGGTTTTACGGTGAGCTTCCTTATGGGTATCCATGCTCAACTTTCTTCTTCAGAAGCTTCTGAAGACATTAAGATTTGAGTCACTAGCGCATTTGTACCCTACTCTCTGTATTAAGTATAAAGCAAGCCTACTGCCAATGTTGTAAGATTCTGAAAATTAAACCATCTAAATAGCAATGGTGCTCTCTGTCACTTAGTTCAAGAAGTGGCTCTATCCTGTGTTGCCTTTGAGGTCTGAAATTAGATCCTCTGAGTCATGTCGTAGTAATCCTATAAATAATCGGTTCCTTGGTATCCTGGTAAAGAAGTGTGTGAATATTTAACATGGGTAAGGTGGTCTGAGCATGACAGATCTTCTGTTGTTGTTAAAACTGTGCATAAATATATCTTTGGACTTAATAAAAGTATCAAACAGCATAAGGCTTTTTTCTCAAGCACGTTTTCTTTTAGTAAGGTCACAATTCAGTGTTAATGGGTCTCTTAAGAAAGTGATACGAGAAAATTTAAGAGGAAAAAAGTCAGTCAGGCTTCCTTTAACTCAGGGTTGTGATTGACCACCAGTGCCATTCTATCCCTCTGTGTGGTCTTAGTGTTTCCTAATCTGAGAATAATAGGTTAATAGCCTGTGTGCTGGTCTCTGCAGTGTAGGTCAAGGTCAGTATAAGGAAGACATTTTTGCAGTTCTTGTTTAATACAACTGTTTTTTTCCTGATCCTTCCCCTGTTTTCCCCTGCCCCCCAGCTCCTCATTGTGTGTTAGGCAAGCTTTGAGATGTAAACTTCAGTACCATGTTAGCTATTCATAACCACCATTATGCTTGCTTTTCACCTCTTCCCACTTAGCAGTTTGCTGTCTGGTGGGTAGGGGCATGCACACCCACAGTTACCACAGATTAGCTACTGTAAACTCATATTCTCTTGCAGATCTGTGCATATTTCAAAACTGAAATTTCTCTGCTCCACTTGCTTTAGCTTCCTCTGAAGCTGTTCAGCTCCCACCTGTTGGAATCTGGAGATGGGATGGAGAAGAGAACTTAAAAGTTATATATAACTTTTTGTTCTCTGAAGATGGCAGCTTATGACACAATTCCCAGTGTCCTGCCCACACAGAAGTATTGCCATGAGAGTCAATCAGTTGTTTTTCAGTTAAACTTAATTGGGATTCCTTAGTATTTTTCTAGTTGGCTAACAAACTAGCTTATTCTGGTGTTTAGTTAAGGAAATGGGTACAAATGACTGAGGCTTCAGGCTCAGCTGTAGGTGTCTGAGGCTCAAATGCCAAACTCTGGGACTTCCCCTCCAGCTTGGACAGAAACTGGTGACTCAAGAATGGGAATCTTGGTGAGGGGGCGTATTTAAGCATTACATATAGGTAATCTTCTCTCTCCTTTTCTTACAGGTTTGGAAGAACGTTGTTCTCAGACCCTGAGAAATCTGGATTTTCTAACAGTGTGCTACCTAAAGGAATTGATACTTGTAGCTTTCTTGCAATTAGTTTTTTGGTATTTGTACCTCTCTTTCCGTAGTTTTAGATCAAGAAACAGCATGAGCACAGTAAGTATTTTCCTACTCAGTGCGAACCTGATTCTTAAGTTATGTTGTTTGTGGTACCTCTGTAAACAGTTCTAAGAGTTTGTAGTACATACACTGGAGGATAAGCATATTAAAACTTCATGTTCTGTGATACTGAAGATTCTTAATCTCTCTAGGTGCTAGTAATAATTCAGAAATGCTTCCAATGTGAGAAAAAAACTTAGGTCAGACTGATTGCAATGGTTGGCTGGAAGTGAACGTATGATATAATTGTGAACTAGTCTTCTCATTTGCAAACCATCGCAATATGTTTTTTTATTTGTAACCCAACTGGTAAGAGATCTGGGGTAATATCTTTTCCTTGATGTGATGTGTTCAGGTAGGAACGACCCATGCCACCATTCTTTGCATATTACAGCCTTTCAGGGGAGTGTTTTCTGAATTCTTGTGTGCTTTCATTGGTGCTGCAAAGGTGAAGGCCACGCTAATATTACTCCTAAAGAAAAAGCTAAGGCTTTGTTCTCTCTTAGACTCAACGAAAGCGCCGGGGAGGAGCAGTTAATTCTAGGCAAGCTCGGAAACGAAACAGGCTGGTGGCTTCTACTGCAGAAATGGCTTCAGAAGCAGAGCCAATAGAACTTGAAGAAAGTGGTAAGCTTTCTTTTTAACTTGGTAAGAATATAAACTGCTTTTGGAGGCTTGGGGTCCCACTTAACCTGTATTTTTGCCAATTTCTAGGCACTTTGCTGGAGAGGAAGGGAAATCTCTGATTTTAGAACGCATCTAGTATGGCATCTATGAACAACAAGCCTACTGACAGCTGTTTTAGTTTGGTACTGAGATGCAATACATTCACCACTAGTGATAGATTAGTTGTGTGAGAAAGGTACTCAAGTGCTGCTCAAATATCTGAATGTCTAATCTGTTGAGCTGGGAGTTACTGCAGCTGCTACTACAGATAATGGCACACTAAGTTTGGGAACTCCCAAGTTTTAAGATGATAATTAAAAGTTTGTCATTAGTCGTACCCTGTCCCTCAAGAGAGATGCAGTGCTTGGTCAGTATGTTTTTACAAAAAGTATCAGAATTTAAAAAGCCTCTTTTAGGCTTTAAATACATATTTAAATTGCCTTCTGAAGTCCTAGGAAGGATTAAAAGTAACTGTTGGTCTCCAGGTAATATGGGTTTTTCAGTTTTTGCTGTGCTTTTGGCTGTGAAAGGTTGGATGAGACATGAGACAGGAACATTTGCAGCATAGTACTGTAAAATTATTATATCCTATATGATTGACATTTTATCCCCTGTGATAAACATTCTCCTATGTTAGGTGAATAATCTGTTGCTGTGTACCTCCCACAAGCTCTTGTCATACAGCAGAACTGTATGAGGAGTTCAGCCGCTGTTCCTCTTGCGTTGCAACTTGCAGAAGACAGTAGTGGTAATGCTCTACGTGGACTATTAAGGGCAAAGCTTGAGCGAAATGTTGGATACCTTCCTGAAGAGAGAAGCCAGTTACCTAGTGGCAGGCAATTTTATTCCTCTGCGGTCTCTGATCTTGACTCTAATGTTGTGTTTTTAAGCTGGTGAAGAAGTTGTAGATCTCACGTGTGAATCTTCTGAGCCTGTAGTTGTTGATCTAACTCACAATGATTCTGTTGTGGTAAGTAGTGAATAGCACACTTATCTAAATCTTGTAGTCAAATTAAGCTTGTATTGTGCTCCCTGATAGAATCTGGCTTTAAAGATAAGCTTTAAGTTCAAAGATGACTTGTTAGTGCATGAAAGCCATGCATTACAGGCTTTTACAGCACAGAAGCTGCTCTGGAGGTGCACTTGCAGATGGTTAGAGGGTAATCTCAAATAGTTTTTGGCCCCAGAACTTGGGGAGAATGTATACCAGTCATGGGTAATGTAACATAAGGAGACGCGATTTAAAGTTGAAGTTATTCCAGATATACCAAAGGTGTAGGCCAATGATTTAAATAAAAATTGAAGGAGTAAGTCTTTGACTTCACAAATATGAAGTGTTTAGCTGCAACGTCAGTTTAATGTTCTCCTGTCAGAGATGCCAAGTGCAACAGTAGGTGACCATGGTTCAAACTAGTTCAGTTTATTATGCCAAGAGATCTTACAAAAAATCTACTTTTTTTTTTTTTAACTGCTATTTTTAAAGGTAGAATAGTATTAAATCCCATCCAGAGCGTAGTTTATAACGTCAGCTCTGGGATGCCACTGCTGCCATGCAGAACCAGAAACAAGCTGGAGGAATAGCATGGGGTATCTCCTGCTGGGATTGTTGCTGAGCCTTTGCAAAAGAAAGACCTCAAACTTTGACATAATCTGCATTGCCCCAGCCCTACTTGAATCAAAGACAATGGCAGGTTTGGGGTTGATTTTTTGTTTTGTTTTGTTCTTCTTTAGCAGCTGTTAATCTAATATGAAGTGTTTATGGATCTCTCACCTGAATTGGCCTGTTTGGGGGAGAAAGAGGGAAAGAATCTCCTCTGGCCTAACTCAAATTAGGGTACTGAAACTGGGGAGCAGGGAGGAGGGTGTTCAGATGGTTCCTAAGCTGCCTCCATTTCTATCCCTCTGCAGCAGCATGAGCAGCACCAGAAGCAAACACCTACTTATTTTCAGAGCAGCAGCTAATTTACTACGGCTTTCCACGTTCTTAATCAAAACGAGAGGGATAGCCTACCATTCTTAGCTTGTTTTGTTGTAATTGCTTAGCTTAGCTGCTGTTTGTATGTAGCGCTAGGGGTGCCCACCAAAGTCTAATTGTATTTTCTTTTCTCTCCCTTCCCATATATGTTGATGCAAGATTGTTGAAGGTGAGTTGACGTTTTACAATTGATAATGGAATTGTCCTGAACTTATTTTTTCTTTTCTTTTCCAATGGACTTGAGCATCGTGGATTGAAATTGCGTTTACCAAAAGGCAAAAGGACAATGCTAAAGTATGTGGCCAGTGTTGGAGAGAATGGATCCAACCCGGGCTTGACAGTCACTGTCAGAGCTTGTCGAAAGTATCTGAAATAAAACACATCACAGCTGCTCACAATATGTTTTCTTCTTTCCCAAATACAGAAGTTCTGTAAGCCCATAGTTGGTAATAATTTTGATTAGCACTGGAATCTCTGCTTTGAATAAGAAACTGTTGAAAGGGTTTTTTTTCACCTGTGTTGCCGTGAAGGAACTAAAGAAGAAAGTTATTTATGGTCATAGTATTCACTTTCATTATCTAATATAACATGCCTCAAATTTACTACTGACAAGTACTAATAAGCGTGAATTTTTTTTTTCTACTTCAGGTGTTAATAATAGTTACAGCTATAAAGGAGTTAATCCTTTAGACCTTTCAGACCTTCTTCTGATTATAATATCTGAGGTGTATTAGTATGTTATTAGCTGCTTACTTAGAATGTAATCATTCTGTGCTCTGAATGAAGCTGGAGCAAGTAAAAACTATTTGCAATAGAAGTTGTAGCTGAATACGTACGCAGGAAGGAACTTTCATTTTCTGTCTGTTTCTGTAATTTTAATTGATCTGTGCTTGATCATTGTTACATGTACACTGGAGATGCAGAGATAATTATTGCATGCCGTTTCTAATTGTTAAAATGCAAACAGCAGTTCTTTAACCTTTGCATGTTACAGACCAGGCAATTAAATATATTTTATCTCCTTTTGTCTTGGGCAATATAACTTCCTTTTGCAAATTACCTTAACTCAGGAGGAAGATGACGAAAATGTCTAAGGAGACTCTGCTTAAAGTATTTTGATAATTTCCAACTACTGTTCTTAAAAAGACTCATAGAAAATGCCTTTGAGTGGGGGGTTGTTTGTTTTAACACAGATAAAGAGTGGAACAGTTTAGCATCAGACCTGGGTGAGCATCCACAGCAACTCCATAGTTTACCCTTTTAAATTTGAACATCTCTTCTGTCACTTCTGAAACTTTCTGAACAAAGCACTCTCTGTGTTTTACCAGGCCTTTTTGTTGTGTATGTACTACCTTGCCATGCTACTTGGAAACTTAACTTCAGTCCTCTCTCTCTCTCTCTCTCTCATATCACACAGCAATTGTCGCAATTCCTCAACATAGTATCATAGCATTCTCTGTTAGTAAGAATTGGGAGAGAGCACCTTCCCTTTATAGGGGAGACTTATTCACAGGTAGTGTAACTATATGAAACTTATGACACAGAGAATCTTTAAGATCATGTTCTAGCTGTTTGTAGGGTGAACTTATGACACAGAGAATCTTTAAGATCATGTTCTAGTTGTTTGGAGGGTGAATAGAGCAAATGTTTTGTGTTGATATGTTGCAGAATATTCACAATGCCTGGAACTATTCAGCCTTAATATTTAGGAAACTAGTTTGTTTAAGATTGCTTTTAACCCAGCTGAATGTGGTCCATTTAAAATATGAACCATTACAGCTTTGAAATGCATGATTATAAACAGTCTAATTCCAGGGAGAGAGAGAGATTACATCTAACTTACCAAAATTAAATTACAGAGAATCAACGACAAAGGAGAAATCTTAGACTAAGAAGCCAGCGACAGTCGGACAGCTGTGTATTGAGTAGCGATGATGAAGATGAACCAAGAGATAGCGATGTGTATGTGACAGATAAAGTTTCTCGAGAATTGGGACCACTGGAAGATGAAACTGCAGGTTCAAAGTATGTACGCCTTATGAACTACCAAATATTGAATTTTGCTTTTCTTATACATATAGGACCAAGTTATGTTGCTATATCCTGGCATTTCTTTGAAGTCTTAACTTACTCTAGTCAGTTCCCACTTTCAGTGAGTACAACATGACATTTCATGTGATGACTAAATGATACCATTTGCATTGTAGGATAAAAAGGCTGCCCAAAACAGATGTACAACTTTGCATACAACCGTAAAGATGAATCTGGGGGTATGGCAAGGAAGGAGGATTAGTCACAGACTGTAGCTCATAATGTATTGCATTTACTTTGGATGTGAATCTCTAGTAGTCAGGTTAGATACAGAAATATTTTCATTGGTGTAGATGAGGCTTGGTATCATGAGATCAGCAGGCAGAAGCCTGTTAAATTCCGGTAAAAACTATCACTCATTCACTGCTTTTTTACACACTGTCCAGTTGATTGCCTTTTTCCTCTTGGACCAGTAACTGTTCTTCTAAGGTATACTTGCAAGGTGATTATGGAGGTAATACTGTTAGGGCCAGTTTTTGTTCTGTCCCATGTATGCCATGGCGCTCTGATATGTTTGCATGTGAGATGCTGATCTCACACAGTAAAGACTCCATTCTGCAGAGAAACGTTAAACTCCTGCTGTAGCAGCATTCCATTATATTAATGACACAATGTATTAGACTAATTAAATGAAATCAGATGTCCGTGTGACCAGGGAAGACTAAGAACATAAGAGTTGTGGTATAAACATTTTTTGAAGTGTTTGGGGGGAGAAAAAAAACATGTTTTAATAAAGCACCTGTGCTTTGATCCTTTTAGATAACTGGAAGGCAATGTAAGAGAAAACTTGGGTATGGAAATTTTGGGTGTCAGGGCTTAAAAATGCCACCTAAAGGGTCTATAGCATTCTAAAACGTAGTGCATTTTGCCAGTGGATTTGTAGATTTCTGTTAAATTTTGGTCGTTAAGTATGTAGGTGACTAAATCCCACTAATTAGTTAATACGAAAAATTAATGTTTTGTTCCTTCAATCTCGGGCTTCTCTGTTAAAGAATGTGCCTTACTGGTCTGTTTAGGTAAGGCTAAAACAACTCGGTGCTGAAGCATTTAGCACTGACAAAAAGTTACTGATGCTGAGATTGCCACAGAGCAGTCTATCGTGTTACTCTGTAGTGTTAGGCTGCTCTTGCTTATGTGAAGGTTATCATCAATTGAAATTAATTACTGAGTTGGTGTTATAGCTGCTGCATAAAGAATTTGAGTAGTAAAAATTGGAGAATTAATGGAGTTAAATTATCTGTGTGAAACTAGGGGTAGAAGTTAGTAGTGCTTACTGCTTGTATTTAAGATTACATGATGAAGGTTATCTCGTGCTTTCTGTCCAGTTGAATAAATTACAAACTGTTGCTTAGCATGGGTGGTAACATAATAAAGCCAAGTGGTTATGGTAAAGACTTATGAGAGCAACTTACTGTGATTGTTTAAAATAGAGAGTAATCTGTGGGGGGAAAAAAAAAAAGTGGCAGGAAGTTCTTTCTCAAAGAGAATATTATTCAGCACTTACAGTATAACAGGTTCCTTAAGCAGAATAGCTATGTCTGTTAGTAAGCCTGTGTGCAAGACGTCTGTCCTGGAGGCTGAAAGCAGGAGAAGTACATCTGTAACCACAGGGCGGTAACAGCTACTGAGTTGGTCTTTCCTTCTCTGAACTAGAAATTTATTTTTTGATATTTCCTCACATTAGTGTGTTCCTGCCCTATGTTTTCTAAGGAAGGAGTTCTTGGTATGAGTACATTACTAGGCTTGGATGTTGCTAAGTTAGAATAGGGGATGTTCTCATTTCTGACAACCACTTTCACTTCTAGAAAGGACAGCTAGATGGTTTTGTTAGAAAATGCTTATTTATGACCTGTTGAAGATTAATATTGCCATACGTGTACTGCACAGTGCTAGAGACTGCTGTTACTTGTAATAACAGAGCAGGGTGACTAACTGCACCTTCCCCCTGCTGAAAACCAAGATGCTGTTTCCTTCAGGTAAGGGAGACCCTAACTACTTAGTCAATGCAAAAACTTGAGGGAGTTAAAGGTACACAGGGATCTTCAGATGAAATGTGTTCTGGCTAGTCTGTGCAGTCAGATGATTACCATTTTATGTAAGGGTAACCCTCAATGCACAGTGAAATTAATGGATGCGTGTTCTTTCTGGTTTTGTTCTCTTTCCTACAAGGCCGTCTGGTACCGTTAGCTGTCCGATTTGCATGGATGGCTACTCAGAGGTAAGGATCCACATGTTGTCATCGTTTCTTTTTTGTCAGAGGGAGAATGGGGCAGAGGGGGAGCTGTGCAAGTCTCTTGGGTTATGCGGGTTACTAGAGACAGCTGGCTTGAAGTACAGACCTTGGATTTAATGTGAAACTAGCTTGTAACTCAAAATGGTTTCTTAGTGGTGTACACAGAGGGAGAAACACTTCACAAGATGGCACTGAAAGATCTTTGGGTTCCTTGTTATGTAGTAGTAATGTACTGACCCCAGATACTCCAAGTCCGATTTGCCAGGTGCCAATAGACCAGCAATGTTGAATTCTTTACTGCAAATAGCAGTTGTGGTTTCTTTTCTTCCAGATTGTACAAAGCGGACGACTGATCGTGTCAACCAAATGCGGCCATGTCTTCTGCAGTCAGTGCCTCCGTGATTCCCTTAGGAATGCCAACTCTTGCCCAACCTGTAGGAAGAAACTGACTCACAGACAATATCATCCCATTTATATATGAGTACTTCTGTTTCTCAGGAGAGACTCATCTGGATTTTGGGGGAAAATGTCATGTTTTCGGTGCTCTGAAGATTTAAAGAGCAGCAGGTTGTGCACACATCCAAATAAAACTGATTTTTTTTGGAGAATAACTTGTACATATATAGACAGCTTTTTTTATGGTCCAAGCTGCTTCTTGTTATGTCCCTGGTTATAATGTTAAATTTGTGACTGTCTCTAAACTAGACCAGCAGCCTATGTCAGAAAGGAAGCAGCTAATCCATTCCCTTCTACTTTTTTAATGCTTAAATAAGAGGGGTCTGAGTATTTTGTTATTTCTTAGTCTTTAAATTATTCCCACCATCGCATACAGATATGGAATAGTTACCTTTCCAAATACAGATGAGCAATTTGCCATTTCATTACACTTTTCTTTTTTGGCTACAAGAAGCTCATGACTATATTGCTTTCTGCTATACCATCTTTGCCCAAGTTGCATAAGTTCTGTACCGATGGATTGTTTTATCATAAATCAATACTAAACTGACAACCAGGGTAATGCAATAAAATAGCCTGCTCTTGACCCGCAATCAGGTTTTTTAAGCAGAAGGCTTGAACATGTAGATGTCTTTATGAACTCCATGAGATCTAAAGTACATAGACAAATCACAACGTGTACAATGTGAAAATACTTCTTTAAATGTTTTAACTACCAAGAATTCCTGTATTTGAATCGCAACACTGAACTTAATTTTCTAGTGTGATGTGATGGTCTCTTGGGTTTACTACTGTTCTGTAGCGCTCTCTCCTGATAACTAAGGAGAAAATAGTCTTCTCTAGGCTTGCTAGTGATGAGTAAGCAGAAGCTTGGATGCTGTCCTCGTCGGCTGAATACCAAACTACCTACAAATCTTCTTACTGTATCAAGTGTACTCAGCGTAATGCTTAAAGTTCTGTGCGTTCACTGCACTGTTCTCTTCAGTTTTTATACTAACATCTGACTGATAGTAGCCTGGTGCATAAGGTTAAAAATTAAATAATTGTATTGCCATGGATTTGGGAAGTGGAGGCTTTAAAAGAGGTTTGGTAGCAATCTTGACTTGGCAGCTTTTTGAGATAAGTTTAGTCTCCCCTTGCCCTGAGGTTGTCCAGCTTTCTTTAAACGTGCTTTTTAAAAAAAGAACGGATGTCAGATACATGTCCTAGGAGAGAGAATTCCTCTATTGAAGCAAGGCAGGAATGCATAGGTTTATGTACTGTTACCCAGTCACTTCTTTTTTATCCAGGACTGAGTTATGTCTGCTTTAAACCTGTTCCAGTGAAAATCTGCAGGCTGATGTGGAGTCCCAGATAAGCTGATACAAACAGGAGGACAGTAATTAAATGTGGATGAGATGATTAACACCAGTATTTTATGATCCACATATGCAGTAGCCACATTTATGAAAACTGAAATTTGCTCTATAAAAAAAAAAATATCCAAAATTCAACTCAGTTGCCTTTTGGAAGTTGGTGGCTTATGATAAACCGTTAGGAGCACCATCCTGTGCTCTGATGCAGCACAATTGTAGGATGTGTTTAGTTAACGCTGACGTCTGATGTGTCTTCACTATAACCTGTTTTAAGTTCTGTATTGAAGATTGCAACCCAAAAGTAAAGGTTTTCTTATTAGGATGCTTAGGGATGTTTCTGGATGTAGTAATACAAAGTTTTGTTCCGTAAAGGCTGGCTTAAGAAATGCAATACCTTCCCCGCCCTGGTTTGGAATAGCTCTGGCTCAGCCCTCTTATCAGGAAAAAGCAGTTTCTGCAGGGTGACAGTATGGTAACTGCTAAAAAGTGACACACCTTTAGTTACTGTGTGCTCCCATTGGTAATATGAACTACAAGCAAGGACTACAGCAGTCTTAGGACAATGTGGTGACAACAACGGCTGGCATTTGTGGCCCAAAAAACCATAGAAACAATGAAACAATACTAGAGATTGCTAAAAGAATTAGTTGAGTGAAGAGAAGCAGCCCAGCATTAAAACTGTTAAGATATTTAAGGGCTACAGAAACAGCTTTCTCCCGGTAGCTTAACAAAGAAAAAAGAAGAAAAATTATGGCCAGTTTTCCTTGGGTGGCTACTGTACGAGAGGGACAGTAAGGATTTAAGGGATTACCTCTGGGGATGAGTGGCGTATCCCTGCATCTTTCACAGTGTACTAGCCATAGCCTAAAATGACTTTGCACAACTCCCTCTGTGTAAATATCACTTTATAGTTTGTGTCTCAATGAATATATCTAATTGAAAGTTAGATACCACAAACTATAAAACATTTAACAAAGTTTTTAGCTTTTATGTACCCTGTGAAGTGCCACAAACTTTGTGCATCTCAAAATAAAATTATAAGCTCTCAGTACATGGAAAAATACTACATTGTGTTACACGCCTGGGGTTTTTTTTGGGGGGGTGGGAGGGGAACAAACAAAAAAGACCCAAAATATTTGATTTCCAGTGATGTTTCACATTGGCAAGAAGTGATAGATAATATAAAGATTTTTTCATTATGTAAATGTATGTCTTGTTGTATATAGTTCAATTTTTCCTGTATTTAATTGTATTCATGTCTGTCTGTCCCATCCATGTTGGACTCTGCTGGTAGGCAAACAGTTCTTTTAACAGGTGGAAATAAAGCTAATCAATTTGATCAATCAGAAGGGCTCATTCTTTTAATCAGACTGCATTAATTGATTTGGGAGAGGAGAAAAAAATCTAAAATGCCTAAACTTTTTAGTTCTTTTGGCCGGTGTGTGTTGTGTGGGCAAAAGGAGAAAGGTGCTGTCTGGGCTGGGAGGAAGGAGGGGATGATATTGGGGAGCAACCCTGCTCCCAACTGGGAGGAGTGGGGGGAGCCTGGGAGCTGGCGACAGAGGGGGTTGGTTTAAATGACGGCAGGGCCTTGGGGTGTTTTTCTGCTGTAAGCTGCTGATGTTGCGAGTGAAATTCCGTGCTGGAGAGAGGGTGAGGAGGAATGCTGAGGGGAGGGCCAGGCACATAGCGGTTTGAAAGTCACTGTAAAGCTTATTTTATTTCTTCTGAGGCAAAAAAGAAAGCGTTTGATGCCTCTGCTTTTTCTTCATCCTTATTAGTCAGGTGACCATCTTCAACAAGTATCAGGTTTAAATGACGGCAGGGCCTTGGGGTGTTTTTCTGCTGTAAGCTGCTGATGTTGCGAGTGAAATTCCGTGCTGGAGAGAGGGTGAGGAGGAATGCTGAGGGGAGGGCCAGGCACGTAGCGGTTTGAAAGTTGCTATAAAGCTTATTTTATTTCTTCTGAGGCAAAAAAAGAAAGCGTTTGATGCCTCTGCTTTTTCTTCATCCTTATTAGTCAGGTGACCATCTTCAACAAGTATCAGGGCAATGTTTTCATTAGACTTCCTTACATTTTTTAATCCAGTGCCAGTTTTAAAAAGAAAAAATGGGAGAAAATTGATGAGTGGCATATTATGTTGCTTAAAACTGTGCGTAAATGTATCTTTGGGCCTGAAGATTTTTGAGTTAAGAAATACAGAGTGAAAGTTTAAGAGGAAAAAAAGTCCATCAGGCTTCCTTTAACTCAAGGTTGTGATTGGTTGCCAGTGCCGTGCCATTCCATCCCATCCCACTGGGGGGTCTCAGTGTTTCTTAATCTGAGAATAGGTTAATTAGTTTTGACATTTCTACTGACACAGACATTAAAAAAAAAAAAAAAAAGGGGGGAGATCCCAAAATCCATAATGAGATTTTGTGATGAGGAGATTTCAAAGGTCATCCAAGCTTTGGTAAGATGACTTTTTAACTCACAGGGATATGCACTGAGCTCAAACCTAACATTAGTGCAAGTCCTCTTCACCTCTCCTAAGTCCTTTGTTTTTGACTTCAGTACAGATGGTGAATTCTATGGGAGCCAGAGGAAACTCAGCAGTGCTCAGGTCTATACTGATCCGTGTTTTTAGGAGGACCATAGAATAGCTATGGATTTATTTTACACTTTTGGATTATTTCCTTGTGTGTCCATTGGTGCTCTTGCCATGTCTTGCCCAAAGTCCCTACAACTCTTGTTTAGAGAAGGCGAATTACCTGGAAACTACCAACTCCAGAAATCTGGCATTCGACATGATTTTATTTTCTCTTTGAGGCCGTAACACTATGTCTACACCTTGACAGTGGCCCCCTACCATCCTTTTTCTGGGACAGCAATGTTCATGGTCCGCATAGAGCAGACAAGGGCCTACACCATTTGCAGAAATTTGCTCCTTTTAAGGCGAGGTAATAATCCAGAACTGTGATGAGAGCACTGAGCTAAACTGTCGAGATTGCTCAGGACCATGGAGGACTCGCGTAGTGAAGCTGCTTTGTCACGAAAGCAGTGGATTATCCTGCGCATGCGTTTCTTCCCACCTGTTGGCTGAGGTTTGCTTTGTCACAGCTCAGGGAGTGTCGTTGGCCTGTTCCTGGCCGTGCCCTCGGTCTGAAGCACTGTGTGCTGGTCTCTGCAGCGTCGGTCAAGGTCAGTATCTGGAGCAAGTGGACTTCTGCCTTGCCGCGTTATTTGTTTGACCGCAGTGAATAGGCCTTCTAGTAAGACTTCTCTTTGGATTACACTACTTAACTATTCTGAGGCTTGCCAGGGCTTCTGTGCCGTCAGACTTGTAAAAAACATTCTTGATGTTTCCTCCAGACCCCTGGAGGAAAAAGAAGATGGATCTTTAACAAAGCTTTCTGTAGACTCGGTCATCGGACAGTGTACAGATGGTTCCTAAGCTGCCTCCATTTCTATCCCTCTGCAGCAGCATGAGCAGAACCAGAAGCAAACACCTACTTATTTTCAGAGCAGCAGCTAATTTGCTACGGCTTTCCACGTTCTTAATCAAAACGAGAGGGATAGCCTACCATTCTTAGCTTGTTTTGTTGTAATTGCTTAGCTTAGCTGCTGTTTGTATGTAGCACTAGGGGTGCCCACCAAAGTCTAATTGTATTTTCTTTTCTCTCCCTTCCCATATATGTTGATGCAAGATTGTTGAAGGTGAGTTGACGTTTTACAATTGATAATGGAATTGTCCTGAACTTATTTTTTCTTTTCTTTTCCAATGGACTTGAGCATCGTGGATTGAAATTGCGTTTACCAAAAGGCAAAAGGACAATGCTAAAGTATGTGGCCAGTGTTGGAGAGAATGGATCCAACCCGGGTTTGACAGTCACTGTCAGAGCTTGTCGAAAGTATCTGAAATAAAACACATCACAGCTGCTCACAATATGTTTTCTTCTTTCCCAAATACAGAAGTTCTGTAAGCCCATAGTTGGTAATAATTTTGATTAGCACTGGAATCTCTGCTTTGAATAAGAAACTGTTGAAAGATTTTTTTTCACTTGTGTTGCAGTGAAGGAACTAAAGAAGAAAGTTACAGACTAAAACTGTGCATTTCAAGCATAGTTCCACGGCTATATATCTTATAATATACCTGACTTACTAAAATTACATTACAGAGAATCAACAACAGAGAGGAAATTTCAGCCTAAGACAGTTGGAGATCTGTATACTGATTAGCGATGAAGAAGATGAACCAAGAGATAACGATGTGTATGTGACAGATAGTGTCTTTCTAAAGTCTTATTTCTGATATGCTGTAGAAACTGACTTTTTTTTCAAGCTTTTTGGTTCTCTTTGATAACTGTGCTAAATCTTCAGATCTAAAATATAATTGCATTTCTAGAAAAGAGCTCATTCAAAAAAAAGCCCCAAAACCAACACAAACTTTTATTATGTTGTTCATGAAATCATTATCTAATGTATCTTACAGTATGGCTTGAGATACACTGAAATGCTTGCAATACATAAAAGACACAGCCAAACAGTCTAAAAATATGCTTCATATAATCACACATTTTATAAGGAAGGAGTTCTTGGTAGTTCTGTAATGATGGATCATTTTATCATAAATCAGTATTAAATTGACAACCAGGGCAATGTAATAAAACAACGTGCTCTTGACCCGATGTCGGGTTTTTTAAGCAGAAGGCTGTGCAGACACATAGGCTGTTTGATGGGTGAGTCTCTGCTGCTTCAGTTAAGCTCTTGGTCTGCTTCTGCTCAAATACCAGCTTCAGCAGAACGACCCTCTGATCTGCAGTCAGATTTGACACTTCTGTGGGATGAAGCATGCGGCAATTGCAGAAAGCTGTTCTCACCTGGGATCTGATTCTAGACCACATTTTGGGAGAGGAGAAATAAGAAATATGAGCCAGATATCAAAGCCTGTGAAGCTGAAGTCCAGGAGCAGGGAAGGCCAGTCCTGGATTAAGAAGCCAGGTAAGAAGCACAGTCCAGGGATTAGGTGGAACATGTAATTTGGGGGATGCTCACTGTGCTGCGGTGTCTGGAGTGAAGGGGGAGATGAGTGGGGAGGATGGTCCTGGGAACTGAATGGAGACCAGTGCTATGGAGTGGGGCCACCAGCGCTGGGGCATCACGAGGCAGAAACTGGAACTACGGAGCAAAGTGCAGAGGTGTGGCTGCAGCTGAGTTGTGTGCGAGAAAGCCAAGCAGCAAAGGGGAATCGTAAAGGGGAATCATCACCAAGTGTAAGCGCTGGTGCACGTCAGATGGATCAGCTTAGCGGGGCCATAGCTGCTGCAAGGAGCCTTTGAGTTCTGGTTGCAGAACTTAAACCTCAATTTGCCTCGATTAGGAAAATCTGTACCAAGGAGAGTCTCTGATGCTGTGACCAGATGCAGTTCAAGAGTTCTTTGCCCTGGCGTGTCCCTTCCAAGAGGGGTCCCACGCATGCTGGTGGTGGAGGATGAATACAGATATGATCTGATGTATTCTTCTAGTTTTGTTAGGAATGAGATGGAGGTCTCTAAGACCATTTCAAAATGATATTGAGTAGTTGCAACATCTTTCATTCAGTAAAGCCCTCGATTACACCAGCAACGTAACCCTGAAAGCTTTACTTCCCACTAGTAACTCTACCACCCACATACTGTAGATTCAGGCTTGGTGTATTTTTATTTTCCGTATTAGATGTTACCTTAAGGTTGCAGGCAAGGCAGTAAAATGCAGATACATTATGAATGAAAATGTGAATGGGGAACTGCTGGTTTCTAAACCTCTTTCCTTTCCCAAATTGCATAAGCAAGACATTAGCATTAAAAACCTTACACAGAAAAATCACAGGTTATGATACTGATTTAATATACAGGTAACAGAGGTCAGGGGATTAACGGTCTCAGCAGTCTGTCTATGCAAGCAATTGCAGATGTCCATTTTAAACATATTTCAATTATTTATATGGAAACTTGTTTCCCAGGGAGTGCACAAAACGTGTCCACATCCAGTGAGGGATTCTCCTTGTTTCCTGGGAAAGGTGAAGGACCTCTGATTCCTCTGCCACTAGTTTATCCCTCGTTTCCTTTAGCAAGAGTTCAACCCTTCAATCTCTGCTGCAACACCCTCTGCCCTTCACACTCCCCAGTGGCACACGTGGTGGCAGAGCAGAAGCAACCCCTGGCTCAGCACTCTCTGCTCCTGCAGAGCATCGGAAGGGGCCAGGCTAAATACTCTCCCTGCTGCAGAGATCCCAGCTGAAGCAAGGTCCTTGCTGTGCTCCATGACTTCGCGCTACTCCTGATGGCAGAGACACAGAGCATCGGCACCTCCTGGCTCTGTGGGATGGGGTAGATGGAGCAGCATTATTTTTTTATGCGAACTCCCATGTAGCTCTCTTTGCATGTCTTGATTTGCAGCATTGTGACAAGTGGGCACTTTATAATTAGCGTGATTAAAAGTGCACACATTGCAGTGGAAGGGAGCGTGTAAATTAGGCGTTAAAACTCTGCTGCAAGGAGGTGGTGTGCTATGGCTTCTTTCCTTTGCCATAAATTCCTCCATAAATCTCATTCCATTTCTTGCTCTGTGGAGGAAGGGTATGAAGCTGTGGCTATTTCAGTGACCAATGTTCCAACACTGTTTCCCCAAATCATTTATTAATAGCCACAAAGATCGCAGCTTATTTCTAACTAATTCAGCAATCAAAATTTTAGACGTGGATCATGCATATATTTGCGTCTTCCTCCTCGCTGGAGTGCAGACAAATGAATTTTAAAAATAGCCTGGGGTGAAGGTTTAAGTCATTCATTTAACAAGGCTTTTTAAAAGCTTCTTGTCTAACCTGCCAAATTATAGGATGGTTATAATTTGTTAAAGTCTTTCAACGTTTAAGAAAATGCCTGCTGCATATTGAAGCATTAGCACCCCTCAGCTGAGCAAATTGAGCGTGGGGCTGCGGGAGCAGCCAGGGCTCCGCCGGGGAAGAGCGCTGTCTGCTCGACGCGAGGCCTCATGAATTGCAAAGAGCTAATTAGAAGAAATGCTTGCAAAAGACTGATTTTCCAACACTTCTGGCTAAAACATATTTGAAGGGCTTTTGTCATACACAGGGCTCTCTGTCAGTAGAGGTAGTTTATTACATTTGCCATCCGGTGTTCCTTTTGTTTTCGCCTTCTCCTACCTCTTGTATTTGAAAGCAGAGAGCACCGCAGGGAGAGCAGCGCTGCTCGGCCCTGTGACCTTCACCATCACTGAGAAACAAAGGGGACTTCCAGCTGGAGGTGCTTGGACGCTGAAACCAATTTTGGTTATTATTTTTGTATTTGACCAGCAAAAATCAGCCAGTTCCATAAACTTCTACAGCCATCTGCAGGCACTGCTAATTGTCTCCCGGAGCCGTCGCCCGAGGGGAGCAGCGGGGAGCGATCCGAGCGACGCTGCAGGCTGTAGACACCAGAAATCCCGCCTGGTTCCCAACAGCAATATTGTGAAGTCAGGCAGAGCCTTCGTTTCGGAGCCTCCTCCCCTGCAAAAGCGCTGGGCTGTGGTTTGCCATGCGTTTGGGGACACCGAGGGAAAAGTCCGGTGCCCTGTTTGCCAGATCTGCTGTGAACCCACCTCTCCCTCCAGCAGCAATGGGGTTTCACAGGGCCAGAGCAGGACAACTCCCATTCGTCTCTCCAGATGAATGAAATAACTGTGTTGGGTGCACAGCAGCTTCTTGACAATGGAAGGGAAGTAGGATGAGTTTGATTCGAAAAAAATAGAAAGTAAAGCTGCGTATGCTTTTGTTACACCTCAGCATTGTTACCTAGATATTGTGTAGGATTTTATTAGGTTTATTATTGTTTCATATCTGTTAGGATGCCTAGAAAAAGCTTATTTTGACATTCTTTTAAAAACAAACATTTCTGCATTTATGTATCCATACTATCCTATACACTGATTTTACAGCTGAACTTGCAATGCTTGGACACTCTGAACAGAAGTGAGAGTATCGAGTCTAACCTCAGTCATGCCTCTGGCCTTCCACATCTGAATTTGCAAATATCCACAAGCCTGCATCCTTCATATCTGAGGCATCCCTGGGGTAACGTGTTTATAGGCTGGGAAATGCCCGGGATCCTGGGCTTGCGTCCCGCATCCCCCGTTCCCTGCTGTACTGATGCCCAGAGCCGTGGTTAGCCAGACCCGGACACGGCGCAGTTCACTGGGACAGAAAACTCTTGTGTGTCTGTTTTAGCTCAGATCCAACACTTTGGAAGAGTTTGAGACAAGCCTGGTGTTTGACAGCACAGCTTTGGCTTGTTCCTGGACAGGCAGAGTTTCCAGGGCTGGAGCTCACCTCCCCAAACCAAGTCACGTTGCTCCTAACTCACGCGCTGCAGCCACCTCACCCTGCACCCCGTGGGAGAGACTGTCCAGTGCCGCGTGGCTTGGGGAGATCTGTGCCCTGCACCCGCAGGATTTCTTTTGGAAAAGGGTTTTGTCCCAGGTGGGAACACCTGGGAAACGTCCCCTTGGATGCACTGTCATCGCGGAGAGGGGGAAGTGACAGCACGATGGTTTCGGGACTTGGTTTCATGCCAGTCCCTTGTCTGGGGTTTTGTGCCATGTCTCTCTGTTTTCTGGTTGTGGGAATAATCAAAACATAGAAATACGATAAAAACTAAGTCGGGAAATATGCTGTTGGCTGGTGCTGCACAATTTTGGTGGGGACACACCCCCTGACAGAGGTCTGGGATCAGTATTTCTAACCAAAATGCAAAGTGTATGTGCTTGTAAGCCACCATTAGCTTTATTTTTCTTATATTGTAACGAAACATTGTCAGAACGCTGGGTTGAAGATTTTGTTCATTAAACAACAGTAACAAAACTTGATTAGAAATGAATGTCTTTCTAACTAGCCTATTTTTGCTTTATGCCCTGAGTACTTTGAAGAAATTAGTGGTGAATAGCAAATTTTGTCAGTGTTATGAATAATTATACCTGCAATTATTAACCACTTGTTATTAAAGCAGATGATGAAGCTGGCAATTTCTGTTTAAGCTGTGTACTGATAGTATTAAGGACGTCAAGAGAAAAACAATGGAGATGATTAGGGATCTTGGTGGGACGTACGGAAGAAAGCTGCCTTTTATTTAGCCTAACGAGGAAACTGTTAGAGACGATTTAACACAAGTATTTAGTGTATTGAAATATATTGCAATAACAGGCCCAGTACGAGAGGGAAGGGATCGTTCAAGGTTAATGGCAAATGTTAAAACACATCCTCGTTGTTCTCTATTTTCTTTCGTGCTCAGCTGCGAGCCAGGCATCGAACCAACATCTTACCTTACATTTTACACGTGAGATAAGAGAAGAAACACCTGGCCAACATACACATGGGTGGACGGATGAACAGCAAAATGACACAATTCACAAAAGGGAAGTTTGAATTTAGCACCAAACGTAGTGGTCAAGTCTTCCAGGACCCTGCTGGGAGCTTCCCAGCCCCTGGAAGTACCTGATGCTGGAAAGGGAGATGTCCCACCTGGCACAAGCCCCAATGGGACACTCAGGGCTGGCCACCTCGCAGCATAGCAGTAGAGGTTCATGCTCTTAATGCTGCCCATTTTGGTTGCAAATCCTACTTACCCAGGAGGAGAAGACCCTCCTGCCTCTCATTGAAGAAAAAATTCTGAAAATATTTGTAAAGAAAGTAAATAAGGCCCCTCTCGGAGCTCTCTGGGCAGCCTAGAAATGAAGAGCTACCCAGAGGCATCATAATTCAAAAGAAAGATATTTTTTCTTCTAAGTGTTTTCTCAGAAAACATTTTTATTTGTAATCATGATAGCCCTGTGCAGGACACTGATATTCCAACGCCCAGCTCTCGCTGACTTCCCCCCACAATAGCACATGGGTCTTGTGAGCCCTGCACTGACCTGAGAGGAATTCCTCGCTTCCTGGCTCAGATTTATTTAAATTCATGCTGCTTTTAATTCACATTTATTTGGTTGTGACGTTAATTCCTCTGTCAAATAGCTGAGCACCCTTCAAGGCGGTGACTGGTGAGAAGCAGTGTCTCTCCTTGCCATGGTGTGTCAGGGTTTGACCACTGGTGAGAGAGTTGTGGCTTTGCCAGATGCGCTGTCGGTGTGGACCAGTCCAGGAGCAAAAGCCAGACAAGCCATTTTCCTCATCCTCTGGTCGGAGGAAGGACAAGAGTCTGCCAATATCATAAGATATTGCCACTGCAGAAACAAAGGCTCACTCTCCCACGTGGAGGGACAAAGACCAGAATGCATCTATTTTTTTTTTATTCAGAAAATAAGACCACCTTGAAACCTACTTTTTCCAAGAACCCTACCGAGGGCTGGCACATTTGGATCATACATATCCAACAGGTATTACAAAAGGGTCAAAATGTAGGAAGGGAGCTTCATGACTACCTTCAGTAGACAGGACAACAGGGATTTCCTGGTGCTGGCTGTTGTGCATAAGTGCCAGGATCCTATGGATTTGCTTGTGACAGAAGGCGGTCGCTGGAGCTGGGGTGCGTGCCAACAAATCGCTCGCCCATGGGCCAGTGAGGATCTGAGGACCCTTGTGTTATAAATTCACATAGTATTTCGTTCCTGGAGGTAGGATGCCAGATGGGCTTAAACAACAATTGGCTGTTTACTCTAGGGTCTGTGCGGAAAAAGAAATTATGCCTCAGATTAGAGATCAGAGATGAGCAAAGTGAAAATTCATATTTTCCAAATGACCTCAGCTCCAGCAGAGAGATTAACAGGCAGCACTGGGATGTCTCCATTACACAGATTTCCACCTAATGGTTCCAGCTAGACCAAAATATTTTCTTTCTACTGCTGCAGAGCAGATGAAACTCTACCAGAGGAAAATAATGAATCTTAACTTTCAAAAGGATGGTGATTTGGGCTGAAATAAAATTCCTGTGGTTGACAATATGTGCTGGAGTTATAAGATCAAGTAGTGAATTACTTATGAAATTGCTACGAGGAGGTCTTTGAAGCGGTGAATTGGGGTAAAGTGTGCCGTAATATATTTAGCAACTGATAATGCAAATTGCAGAAGAAGAGAGGAGGAGAGGAAAATAAATTAACTCTCTAAAATGTTGTTGAGTATTTATGGGGAGGTAATAGGTTTCCTGACACTTCTTATGAGAACCTGATCATTAATCCCGGGGTCCTGGAGAAATGCCAGTTGAGGTAATTGTGTTCTCTCAGCCCGAGTCACGGCCGCAGCCGGGTGCCACTGGCTTGTGGCTGCTCCGAGCCCCTCCACCGCACAGGGAAGTGCTTCCCACCTCTCTTGCGGCCTCTTTAGGGTTTGGAAACTGACCCGTCTGAAGTTGCCCTGGTGTTTTAAGACCCTTTAAAGACTAAGGATAAAACGTCTATATTCTAGCACAAAATGTGTTTGTGTTTTTCCCCCCCACCAGCCGTGCTGTGGTCTGTCCCTATGCGTGGCTGGAAGCTGGTGTCACCCACAGAGGAGGCGTTGGGTACCTTTGGTGGTCTGACTTGGCCGAGCAAGTGATGGGCCCATTCCTGAGGGGGGAATTTCTACCAGTCCTGGGGGTTTTGGAGCTGATGGGAGTCCAGATCATTAAGGAGTTTGGTTGCCACTCTCCCTGAAAGGAACGGGCTGATGAGGTGGAGAGGGAGAAGTCACTGCTTCAGCATGGGAAAGCCCTCGAGAGCAGCTCCTGTGACAATGTCCCTTGCTTGTGAGTGAGGGGGTAGCCCCGCTCTCTGGCTGGGTTCCCTGTTTTCCCCCCACTGAGCTGCTCTGCCTGCTGCATCTGCAGCTTCTCACCCAAGAATGCTTGGTGCCTTGCTGACGGAGATGTGCTCTTTGGTGGAAGACTGGAGGAAGTGGCAGGGTCACCTCGCATGGCGCAGGTAGCTCTCATCCAGGCTGGAGGAGAGGGTGCGTAGTCACAGGTGGTTGAGACCTGCTGGATGAACGCCTGTCCCTGCACAGGCTGGTTAGAGATGGGGAAGCTGAAGGCATAGCATAGTGTCAGCAGTGAAGAGAGCAGTGAAGGATGGGTTTCAGAGGAAAACTCACTATTATTTCCATGAGCTCCACTCCTCGCAAGTGATGGGTACCTGGATCAGCTGCGGTTTACGGGGGTTGTGATTAGAGTCAGCTGCTTCTCAGTGCTACACATCCTGGTAGACGACTTTGAATATGGCCCTTTCATTACTTTTACGTTGAAATTCAATTGGTTTTCCATTGCTGTATGAAAAAGACTGACGTACATGTTCAGGTCTAGATAGGATTAACTGAAAGGTAACGTAACTCTCAAAAGCCATAAGCACTGAGCCACATATTTGACTTGGTTGAGACCTGACACGGACTGCAAAATAGTCTTACTCCTTCCGCAGGCAGCCGGGCTCTCTGATGGACATGATCTTTATTTCCTGCATGGATTTAAAATCTCTTAATCCAAGTTCTTTACATTCTCTTAGGACTTGGTCACTGTAAAACATCTTTGATGACTTTTAACTCTCCGGGGTCACTCTGCCGTACTTCTCACTGCCCTGGTGAATGTGAGCTGTGTAAACGTGCTCTTCCACTGCAACTTCAAAAAAAATTAGAGAAGAAACCGTTTCCTGTTAATCTGAGATAGTTTCTTGCATTTTTTCAGTGAATGAGAGGAACAATTTAAATAACTTTAAATTATTTTCTAAAGGTCTATGTAAAAATTGCAATTCAAAATATTAACATTAACCATTTCAGTACAGGTGAGTTTTTGTGTCACTGAAACAGTTCAGTGTAACTGGTGTGAACTTGTGAAGTATCTTGGTTAGCTTTCTTCTTTCTTTATTTATTTTTCAAAGGGAAGTGCTGCAAAATGACTTACCCAGCTCAGCTTAAGAACAGAGCAGCTATTTAACGAGTAGATGTACACAAGGCCGGAGTGCTCACAGGATGCTCAGCAGCTCCTTGAGTACTATGTTCAGTTTTGGGCCCCTCACTACCAGAGGGACATTAAGATACTGGAGCGTGTCCAGAGAAGGGTAATGAAGGTGGTGAGGGGTCTAGAGCACAAGTCTTATGAGGAGCGGCTGAGGGAACTGGTGTTGTTTAGTCTGGAGGAAAGGAGTCTCAGGGGAGGCCTTATCACTCTCTACAGCTACCTGAAAGGACGTTGTATCGAGGTGGGGATCAGTCTCTTCTCCCAAGTAACAAGTGATAGGACAAGAGGAAACAGCCTCAAGTTGCACCAGGGGAGGTTTAGATTGGATATCAGGAGAAATTTCTTCACTGAAAGGGTTACGAAACATTGGAACAGGCTGCTCAGGGAAGTGGTTGAGTCACCATCCCTGGAGGTATTTAAAAGACATGTAGATGTGGCACTCCACTCGGGGACATGGTTTAATGGTAACTTGGCAGTGCTAGGTTAATGGTTGGACTTGATGATCTTAAAGCTCTCTTTCAACCAAAATGATTCTGTGATTCTACCTGTGCCTGGTGAGCTGACTTGTGCCAAGCCCCTTCTCCTGTGTGGGCGTTTGTGTGCTCTGGCAATCTGCCCTTTGACTCCACCAGCCCCTTCAGTTCCCCTCTAGCACTGGAGCTAGCAC
>NW_009649619.1:198126-215835 GCF_000708025.1 Charadrius vociferus
CACAACTTCTACATTTAACATCCCGTCTGCAGAAGCACTGCTGCTGACAATGCCTCAGTGGTACCAGCCACCACAAATTAATTAGCACCCAATTTCATGCTGTGAAAGACCTCCTGGAATAACTGATGTAAGAACAGAAAGCTGTGATGTAAGAACACGCTCTGCATAACACAATTGATAATCGGGTACATTTAAAGCAACAGGCCCAGCGTGTGCCTAACGCCCTGTGAATGCACGTGTAGTCTGACCCTAGTCTGGACACACGGGTCTTCATGACGTCAGTCTGTAGGAAAACAGATAACAAAGGTTATCACTTTGGTCCCTCACGTTCCTCCTTCTGCCTCAACACTCCCAAAGGGACACTCTGTGGCAGTTTTTAATTGACAGGACTTGCATTTCACAATTCTCACAGCAGGACCAGCAGCACAGCGTTCACTGCTGCTCCACCAGTGCCCTGAGGCTCTGCGCTCACTGCTGCTCCACCAGTGCCCTGAGGCTCTGCGCTCCCAGGAGAGCTGGGCGCAGATGATGCCTCACTCCACAAGTCAGTTGTGGCACCTGCCTGCAAACACAGAGACAGACCAGCTGAGGGAATGGAATGGCCCAGAGGGTTGCTGGGTGAGATGAACTGGAGCCTGGGTTCAGATCCAGTTTCACCAAGAAGCCTCAAAAAAAAGCCTCCAGGTTTGGCTGGTGATTTGTGCTGGAGGCAGCCAAACCTGACTCTCTGAGCAAAGTGCCAAAATCATTCGTGCTTCCCAGTGATAGGGACGCACAGCTGGCTCCCGGGTGCTGAAGGGGCACAGGCAATGGCAATGGCTCCCCAGGGACAGGGCAGGGCATCATCTCACCCCTGTGGCTGCTGCACGAGCACAGCCTGCGGCGGTGGGTGAGGTAGCCCACGCTGGGGAGAGTGAGGGCCTGCAGGGGGGACGGCAGCAGCCCTCGCTTGCAGCAGCCTCTTTGCCTTTGCCCTGCCTGCCTTGCACCTCGTTCCAAGCCCTGAATACACTTCGAAGAATTATAAATCAATAACAACGAAGGTGTTGCAGAAGTTCAGTACATTGGAGGCGGATTAAAAGGCCGTAACTTTACAGGAACGGATGTAAGCGTTGAGAAAGATTTATTTTGAAACAGCTTTGGTGCTCCCCGGTGCTCCCTGCACCACTTAGAACTAATGCATAATAAGTCTATAATCCACCAGTGACTACATACACAATGTGATGCTGAACTGATGCTTGCACCCTAATTCAGATGCATATTGTGCCCTCTGGATGTACCACGGTGCTGCCTGGAACTCAGCACAGCAAATAAACACACATATTCTTACATAGCCAGAAAGCAGAGCTGCTGTAAACCTGGGATTTGCACAGCACAAGGGTCAGCGTGGTTTTGATTTTGCACTTGGCTTTCATCGTTTTCCATGGAAAATAAACTTCCACTATTTCCCTACCACACCCCACCCCAATTTCTCTGGGTACAAATAACAAACGTGTGACCTAACGCAGTGCTGTGCCGTGGGATGTGGAGGCAGAGGTTTTGCAGCAGTCCACACTGATGGTCAGGGACTGTGCCGCAGCCGCCAGCAGCTCTTGCGTGGTCACCATCCTGCTGTGGGGAGGGCCAGGATGGGGCCAGCCCTGAGCTGCACAGGGGCAGCAAAGCCCTGCTGCGCCCTCTCCGCTCTGTGCCAGGCTAAGCTGTGCTAACAGACATAATCGAGAGCTGTTAAATTTGCCCCAGGGTCTTTCCCTTGCAATACAGGTCATGCTCCGCATCTTGCCTGCAAAACAGGACAGTCCCCCGATCTTCTCGCTGCAAAGCAAATCCTGCCTTGGGAACAGGGGTGCTCCCATGGGTTTGTGCCTGAGAAGGAAGAGAATAAACCACCCAGGTCACAGAGACACAAATATGTTTGTCGTCTGTCATATTTTAACATCAAAACAAAATGCTCCTGTGGTGGCTGGCTTACTTATTCTCCTTGCTGCCCAAACAACCACAGACACCAGTCCAGACTCTGCAAATCTCCATTGCATCAGAGGCCATGGTTGAGAAGACCTCCAGCTCAGTGAGTGCTCAGTTGCATGACCACAACTATGTTACTCTCCTGGTGAGGAGTGGAGGGAGGAGGGCAGACGACCAGAGCTCTCATCGTCGCCATCCATCCTCCTACTTCCCAGTTTTCCAGACTTCAGGAGTTTCTTGGCCAGGATAGTGCTGACCTTGCCTTGTTCGCACCTCCAGTGCATTTCAACAGGCTGATGACAGCAACTAAGACGTCCGTCTCCCAGCCTTTAAATTTCAGCTTGAATGCTATGGGACAGGGCAAAACTACCCTGGGAAAAGGTGTCCTACAAACCGCCCATGTTCGAGGCCTGGGGCTGGTTTTATCAATTTTCCTTTAAAACGTCTAGCATTTATTGCTTGGAGGCACACGGCAACCTGGATGAGGAGATGGTCTGACCTAGGTGGGCATCAAACACTCCCCTGCAAGAACAGATTTTAATGTTTTAAAGAAAACCCCATTACATCCAAGTGTGTACAGCATATGCTTACGGTTTCCCCACGGCATTGCCAGAAGGAAAACCGAAAAGAAGACAAGCATCTTCTGGGGTCAGCTTTCTGGTTGTTTTCTTAGGACACTGACTGAAATGTATCTATTAAACCAAGCATCCACTGCTTGCAAAACCACAGGGTGTTATGAAATTTTGAGCTGAAGGATGTCAGCAGAAAGACCGATAAGGAGTAAATCAAGTTTAAAATAAATGTGGTTTTTGCTTTGTGGCAAAACTCTGGAAAAGAAATTCCAGAAAGATGTTTTAAAGTTTAGAAAATGTCCCCCAAGATTTCAGGAGGTCCCAGAGGCAGCAAGGGGCCAAGTGCTGCATCCTCAGCAAGCCCTTCCTCTAAGGAGCCCACAGAAAGAAACCTTTTGATTTATAAAGTGAGAAACCTTAAAATCAGAGTTTTTCTCAGGCAACTCAAGACTTAATATTAAGCACGAACAACATTTGTAACCATCACCTTAGAGGACAGAGCTAAATGAGGATCAAATGATTAATTTTGTTGTTTACAATGAAGGTACAGTGCTCATTCCAAGGTGCAAGGACTCGAACTGCATTAGCAAACACTCACCATCTCATAAAATAAATGCCCTAACTTGTCTTTTTTTCTTACCGGTCTTTAAAAAATAATTACAAATAGATCTTTTCTTTCTGCCTTTTTCCTACCTCCTTTCAAACAATGGCCTGTCCAAGGGCATCTCTCGGCTACAGCTGCTGCTACCTGCAAGAGAATATGTAACAGGCTTCACCTCCAGGCATCACCTTGGAAACGGCAGAGCAGCTTTCTGCAGTGTCCAGAGGAGAGTGGGATCCTTTGCAGGGAAAGGAAAGAGGCATTGCCCTGCTCCAAAGTGCTCTCAATCTGTTGTTTATGGTAGGTAATGGTACTCAGGTGGATGCATACTGGCATGGGTTGATGCTTGCGGCTGTCAGTCTTGACTCCACAGCCCTGAGCACGGTGGAGTCAGCAGGGTGAGCGTGGTTGAGTGCACAGTTCTCAGTTCTCAGGCCTGGGACGCTGTTCCCAAGACTTGCGTTAATACTGGCCACAGAGTTCTGTCGAGCACATCTCTCAACATCTCTTTTGTTATCACAAGGAGGAGTCTTTGCACTGCGTCAAAATGTTCTGCACCGCCGAGGGAGCCTGTGGCTGTTGCAGCAACATGACGCCAATTACAAGGAGTTGCATCGTGCTAAAATAAATCACTTCCTCCGCTAGCTGAGGTCACTGTGGGAAGGAATGGCTTCATAGCCTGCAAAGGCTCATAATGGTCAAAATGGTAATGGAATCATTCAGCTTCTCACGGGAAGGGTTTATTCATTAAAGACAAAGCAGCAAAGCATTATCAATCCCTGTAGAAAAAATATGTGAGTGACACGGACACTTGCAAAGCTGTAGAATAAAGTCAGGCTGTTGTTTCCTTCTTCCTTTAGTCGCACCTTATCCAAGCCGCCCACCATTGCCATCCACTCTCGCTCTGTGCACATGGAATAGCTCTGCTGGCTGCCACAGGCTTGGCTGCAATGTCTCCGTGGTGTTTTGGCCACCCCAGAGATGAATTCCAATCCATCACCACAAACAAGGCAAAGTGAAGGCCTGGGAAGGCACTTGTAGAGTAGGTCTGTCTCGTAGCATTTGTCCTGCTGCAAACCAAGAGGATCCTACTTGTTTTATCTAATTACCAGGGAATTTTGCAAGAGCCACCCTGTGCAAAAGGGAGGGTAGAGCTGGGGGAGATGCCACTGTGCTGGGGGGAGCGTTGCAGCCTGTGGTGACGTGACAGGTACATATGTCCCTGTCTGTGTTGCGTTTCTCATGAACTGAGCTGCACTTTGTAAGACTTTCATAGCAAAACACAGTAATGGGGATGCTGGTGAGAGGGAAGCTGGAAAAATAGCAGAAGGTCAGCAGAGATTGCGTGACTGGGTGTCAGAGAGAGCGAGCACTAATTGTCTTCAGCTTGTCAGCTGTCTGTGATATTTGTACGTACCTTTATTTCTAGAGGTGATACAGGGATGCTGTAAGAATAAGGATCACTTCAGCTTGCAGGCAGGAGGATGATTTTGCTAAAGGTGAAATGTTTTGAGCACGCTCCTGACACTGAAAAGACTTTTTCCTTCATGCTTGGTCTTGACAAGACAGAAAAAACTGCCTGGGTCAAAGGTGGAGATGTTGCATCTGCAGTGGAAATCGAGCTTTTCTGGGCTTACCCCTTTCTCTGCAGGTGAATGACTCACCGTCCATCCCAGGAGCTCACATCACGCAGACTTCAGCAGTCTGCACTGCCAGCTGCGAAGGAGGGAGGCAATACCTCCTGGTGCCAGCAGCCACCCGCGGCATCAGTAACGACCAGTGAGACCCCAATGCAAAATTTCCCCTCATGTATGGGGGCAAACAGGACTTTGGGACTTGGGACACAATCTCACAGAGATAAAGCCAGGAGAACCTGTCACCAGCCGATGTGTTGGTGCTGTGTGCACGTTGGTGGTCCCTCTATATCTCTGTGAACCTCAGAGGAAAGACATGGCCACACAGAACAATTCAGCAGCCATGCAGGATGGCTAGAAACCAGAAAGCAAGCAGGCTCATTTACTATGGTGACTCTTGCAGCCTGCCTCGGGCTGAGAAAATTGAATGATCCACAGAGAGTGAAGCAAATGAAAAAATACAAACATCTGTCTCTGGTGCTGGCTAAGAGTCTGGGAAAAGAAGCTCACCTGCATCTCAAGATGATGGAGGCACAAACAGTGCCTCAGGCTTTGCAAAGTGATTGTGTGTGACAATGGAAATGAAGTGAAAACCATTAATTAGCATCATTATTGGGCAAAGCAGAGCTCTTTTATAAGAATGTGGTAAGTTCATGGGCACAATAACCTTTTTATTTACAGATGTTTAATTTTTTCAGCTGAAGGCCTGAGCTTGAAGATGTGCAGCCATGCACAGCCTCCCCAGTGCTGCAGCAAAGCCAGGACTAACTTCCCCAGCAGTGGATACAACTAGGGGGAAAAAAGGAGAAAATGGGTGCTTGGTGTTGCCATGGTTACTCTGAGGCTGGACTCGCTGAGAAAGAATAGGAGGTTACAGTAATTTGGATGTATCCTAAGCATTAATTTATTAGAAAATGCTTTTTTTTTTTTTTTTTTTTAAAGAAAAAGGTTTCATCCCATGCAGAGGGGACATGCATGAGCTCACATGTCTTGCAGTGGGTCATTTTGAGACTACCACTACACTTAACTGTAGTGCACAGACGCACAAATGTGCTCTGCCTGTGGGCTGCCTTTACACGTGGGCCTAATAAAATGAAAGATGGGATGGCTCAGAAACTCGACATTTTTCCGTGTCCCCTTTGACTTTTGTTCTTCTGTTTTCCATGGGCTGCATTTTCTATGCCATCTTCTTCTGGTTTCTGCTTCGTTCCCCTCCCTCCTTCCCCTCTTGGCTGCTGGAGAAGCTTGCTGGCTTCTCTTCAGGAGACCCTCACCACAACTGAAGTCCCAGAAACATCTCCAAAATCCATGTCTTCCTTTCTTCCATCGAGTCACTACCTCCCCTCCTGCAACACTCGCTCACAGGACACCCATCGGCTCTCCCTTGCCTGCCTAAAGGCTCTTTTGGGAGTTAGAGCCTGGTGAGGTCATCAGTTTCTTGGACATTTTTTGGGGTACATCTTCCACAGCCACAGCATTTCCTTCATTTGCTCCTCACCATGTCCAAGCCGACTTCGTGCTCCTGGCCCAATGACTGCTGAGGACCCAGCAGCTCTTGGCTCCAACTGCTGCTTCATTTCTCTGCTTGGCCAGGTGGAAATGGCTTCTCTCTTTATTTCTTTTGACACAGGACATGGCAGCTTTGATACCATCACCTTCTCCCTCTCTCTCTTCTCTTGGATTAGGCTTTTTCATATAAGGCAGCAAGCAAATCCAAACCCAATCCTGCCTTGGCCCACAGCTGAAGCCAAGTATGTTCACACATATTTGCACAAAAGCCCTTCTGGTCTCCACAACAAGCAGCTATTTGACACCGGGTCCTAAACGTCGCAGGCGGATTGTGATGTACCCTGAGGGATGCGCTTCTCACCTCTCCTCCACTTCCCCTCTTCTTTCTGTTCTTACCAATAATTACAGCTGGAGTTAGACAAAGCCTTCATTGTACCAGACCTCCAAGGATAACAGGAGGAAAATGCTGTAAAAACTCACCCAAGTTAACCAGGCAACACAGATGAGACTTCTTCTTGCAGTTTAACAGCAACAATGGGAGCTTTTGCCAATTTTATGCAGAACTTAATAAAATAGTCAGTGATACTCTCTGGAAAGCAAGGTCACATTTTAAAACCTGGGAGGGGAAGAAGATTTTGCTTTAACAGCTAAGAACATGCTCAGTGTGAACTCAGATCTATTTTCCTGATGTACAGGCAGAGCAGTGTCTTATGGCGGGGAAAGTACTGCAGCTCTTTTGGCTTAACGTGATGGTGTTCAGACTCCAGCATCTCACCCTGGGAGAGGAAATTGGGACTATGGTCTTTTTGTAAGGCTTTAACAGTGAAAGCACTAAGGAAATACTGTATGGAACTGGTAGAACTAGAACAGTTATTAAATTGCTATGTGACAGTGATTTAGTATTTTATTGCCATTTAAAAAAAAAGAATTTAAACTGCTTTAATAAATGCTTGAGGGATGATGCTTGAACCAACTACCACAAACTGTGACAAGGCACTGGATATATAACTCCTTACTGCAGATATGAATTGCCTGAACATTAAGCCGTCCTAACACAGGATGACAAAACAGAGAGTACAGCTTTTTGAGTGCTGCTTGTAGTAGATACCACTTCTTAGATTGTTTTATAGTGATTTGACCTGTGCCAATATAATTCCATTGGCTTCTTGCATGGTGTTACTATTGTGTTTTGTAGGAGAAAATTATAGTTTATTTCAACTATGGTACCTTTTTTTATAGACCAACCTACTTTATAGAACAGATTTATATGGTCCTTGCAATCTTCAGCGATTTATTCTGGAAACAGTAAGATGCCATGCCAGAGAGGCTCAGAAGGAAGATTTCACAATGTTTTTTATTTCCATTTTATACAAGGGAAACTGAGCCCAAGGAGGTTAAATACATGGTCAGAATCACACGGGTCTTTGGGCAGAAAAGGAAACTCAACCCAGACCCTGCACATCCTAAGCCAGAGCACGAGCAGCAGATAACATCCAAGGGGTAACCCAGATTAGATCAAATTCTAGAAGGTATCATCAGTAGAAAGACATCTCCCAAGAAACACATTTCTGGCAGCCCTTCCCTTACCTGCTTTCTAAGCTTTCAAGCTGCCAAAAATGAACTGCTTTCTTTGACAAAGCTTTTGAATTCATTCAGGCTGAATCTGCTGCCCCTTCTGGATTCAAGTTATTAACCATTATTTTTATCGGCGGTGCATCCGGCTACCACATACTCTTACATAAAGACATTTTCTGCTTTTTTCTTCTGCACTTTGAAGCAAATACAATTGCTTGAAATGTAGAGAGGTGACCCTTCTTTGAGAAGGGCATGATTTTCAAGTAAATCTTTAGTATAGAGTACTTTTCACAGCAGCAAGTTATTTTACTGAAGCACAAAATGTAGTGGTTTTATATACTGTTTATTTGCAGTCATGTAATGAAATATCTTTTCTTTGTTCCAGCCTGTTTCTAATTTAGTCATCAAGAAATAAAATAATTCAGACAATACACCCATCTCTTATCTGGCACAACAGCAATGTCATATTTTTAATTTTGAATGAGATGACTAAAAGTGCTTCATTAGCCAAAGACAGGGAGCCGTTATATGGCCTGTAGAAGTTGAAATGTGATAGAAATAAGTATAAATAAAGTTATGATAACCAAAGCCAGCTACAGCCTGCTTCCCTTTACTTCAGTTGGCATGAATTGCCTACAATAAAGTAGACATTTTAAAAGGGTGAAGAGAAAATTTCTTATTTCTCAGTCAGCCTTGACACAGGTACCGATTAGCCAGGATGGGGAAAATTTACCCTTGAAAACAAAATTTCTGACTATTTAAAGTTGCTGTCTTGCTGCTTTTCAAAATTATTTGCGTGCCATCCTGGAGGGAACTGGGAGAAGTGGGAGGAAGACTTGCACCAAAGAAGACAGAAAGAAAGATGCTGCTTTTGTGCCAAAGCTTGCCAGTATTTGGCAAGGGGATCAAATAGGCAGAAATCAGTGGAGTGACCCACCTGAGCACAGCAACCTTAAAGCTGCTTTTACATGCTCTCTCTTGATGTTCTCTATAACTGGTACTGTTGTATGTGGCAAAATGTTTGCAAAGTCCAGTCTTTCCGTGTTCCACCCCTTTCCCAAACAAACGGCACATGGTTGATGGCGCGATGCACTATCTGAAGGCGGATGCTTTAAAGACAAAACGTGGTCTACAACTGTGCCCTGATTTCTCTCTGGAGTTAAATATAAAGGTATGTTCAAACGTGCATGCTAAATGCGACCATAAGGGTTAAGTTCCTTTTTATTCATACACATGAACAATCCGGTGCATGTGTCATTTTACTACTTCAAAATAAATAAATAGACAGATAGATAAACTCAGACTAGCAAAAGCCCTGAAACCCAGCAACCATAGCCCTCTACTAATGGTTTGTGCCCAGAAACAGTGTACGTTAACAAGCCCATTTCTGCTGAAGCTTTTGATATTGCTGTTGCACTTGACAACTCTGATACCGAAGTGGCTCAGAAAATGTCTCTGCCGGCCTTGCTAATGCACAAACTGCCTCCTTGCACTTACAGAAATGCCTTTTGGAAGCACATACTGCGCAAACATGTCAGTGTTTATTAAATCTGGGGCTGAGATGTGGAGCGGCCTCAGTCTCCTCTGATACCACGGCAGACAATGTTCTACCCCCTGCAGAATCAGCTCTTAGCTGGTAAATAATGCTATATTCTCATTCTTCCTCAAGTAAATTCCCTTTCTCTGGCAATCGCACACTCTTGGAGTGATGCCAGCCTTATCCAAATGTGACTTGCCCTTTGGGGAATTTCCTTAAGTATTTTCTCTCATAGGGAGGAGAGAAGCTCAGAATTGTGACACCCTGTATTCATATAAATACCATGAAATGGTTGTTTACAGTGAACTGCTTATCAATCCAGCAAAAAGCCCCGCTGCGCAAATGATGTGAAGTGGTTACAGTAACAGGTAGCTCTTAAAGGACCGGCAGCTGAAACCCAGACATATTTATACTTGCTGCTATGAGGTTTCTGGTGCTTAGCATCTTTTTGGATCGCATCATTTTATTAACCACTCAAGTCTCCCGAGGGTTAAAAGACCTGGTTTGGATTTCAGGAGGCAAGATGGAAATGATTCGACAATCCAGGGGCAAGCCCAGTCAGTTCCAATAATCTCATCAAGCAAACTAAATATTTAAGTTGAAGTACAGATGCTTACTGCGGTAAGGAATTTGGTCTGGACTGGAATTTCACAACTGGTTTTTGGTATCTTTGATCTTGGACCAAATGCTAGCCCCCAACGCCCCAGGCTTGGAGGCATCTCAGCGAGGCCACCTCTGAACCTCAGTCTTCACTGAAATATGCTGCTCTATGAGGAGTGGAAATCTAGTTTCCCATGGGGTTGGGCTTTGCATCTCCACATTCCTTCCCTTCCCCCCCTGGCTCTCTCATTTCCTCTCTGCCTAGCCAAGGCAAGTGGCAGAATCTTTTATACCGTGCTTGAAGTTACGGATGAGCTGACTGGCTGGTGGGTTCTTGCCTCTGGATAAGAGATAGTCTCAGATAAGAGACTGAAAGTGTTTTTCCCTTTGTGGGGCTACCCTGGGGATGTGAAAGTTAATGTCCACCTAAAACTTGTAGGAATGCACATCTGAGGGATCTCTGTGTCTGCCAAATGGGACTGAAAGCGATCAGTGGATTAAAAAAATTCTGAAGCAGGTCACTGAGACAAGGTGGTAGCATACGATTTGGTTTCCTTTGCACACTACTGCTAGAAAGAGCTTATAGAAATTAGCTTTTCTAGCTTACTTCTTTCTTAGTGCTTAAACTGTTACGGTCTTCTGCAGGCAAAAACCTCACTCCAAACATGGGATGTGTCTACTGCATGGTGTTGGGTGATTCACATTAACCTTGTGTCAGGAGCAAAAGCAGCAAAACTTAGTTTGAGTGACTTGTTCTCCACTCTGTAATGTAGCTAAAGCATCATGGTTTGGTGGTAGGTGTTTGCACCACAGTCTAGGGTGCAAAGATGGCAGGATCATGGGGATTTGAATCCATTCCTCTTCTCTCTCAGGCTCTGCTTAGGTGGGGGACAGAAACAGGGACTGGCACATTGCAGAAGACCTGGAGAAGAGAGAGGCAGAGATGAAGAACCTGAAACACACAGGTTTATCGTCTTCATCAGGGTTCCTGCTAGTCTGTTTGAGCAAGGCACCATAAAAACCAGTGCCATGAAAAACAGTGTCCTGCCATGGCTTCAAAACTTCTTCAAAGTGAGTGCCCCATGTTTTCTCCCCCAGCCTGCCCACATGCAGAACATTACTCCCACCCTTCCTGCCCCACCATGAGACCTGCAGGCCCTGCTCCTTGCCAAGCTGCATTACAATTACTGCCAGCATGGAATCTTTATTGCTTGGATTTGATCTGTGTGTTGCTTTTCCAGCTCGCTCTCCACCCACCCCATAATAAAGGATGGGCCATGCCCTCACTTTGCTGTCACCCCTTCCCTCCTCTTGGGTGGTCATTCCCAGGGGAGCACCCATGTGCTCCTCATTCATTAAGTGGGGAAGCTGTCAAAACGTGCAACGAAGAAGGAGTGTGTTCCTGATGCATGAAATGACACTGGGCTTCCTAAAGACGGCAGTGAGCAACGCTCCAGGTGTGGCTGGTCCAGCCTGCCTGGCCTTTGCACCACTAACACTGCCATTTCCCTCTGCCAGGCAAGGCCGTACCCAGCAAAGTCTGGGCCACAGGAGAGGTACTCACATTTTAACTTTAACTCACGTTTAACTCACACTTTAATTTGCTTCCTCAGTTGAACTTTTTCTGTGACCACGTGTTCTCCATTACTCAGTATTTTTTCCAGTTGGGACCAGAGATCTTTTGGAAAACATATTGTCATCCCAATAATAAGTGATATTTTATGAATGGTCAGGTAAATTGGGCTTTTCTAGGCTTAAAGTCCATGACTGCAGCATCCTAAGGCCCCCGTTCTCCACTTCTTTCTGTTCAACCAGGATGGGCAAAAGATGCTGTCTGTGACTGCTGCTATTTCCCCAGAGTCATGCTGGTGGAGAGATGTTCCCATCCAGGACTGCCTCTCTCCTGCCATCAAAGGAACGTGGCACGAACCCATAAAACCCCTCACTGTTACTCTGGGTTCAACTGCTCTACAAATAGCAATTAAAATTCACAAACTAGATTGTTCAGAGACAAGCAGAGGTAAATAGGACATTTTTATCCCCTTTCTCTGCTGGGTTTCTCAGATATAGGGTGGAAACCTGGGTGATCCATGAGCTCTGTTGAGCATCCTCGTGTTATGAAGAGATCTGCTACTACAACCACAACTCAGTGGTAGGGCAAAATAAATTATTTGGGATATTTTGAGGAAACAGCTGACAGAAGAGATACTCTTTTTTCCCCCTGTAGCGATAAAATTAAAAGCCAAAGAAGCAGACAGATAAACTGCAAGAAAGACTCACAAACTGCATTGTTCAATTTGATAATATTAAAAAGCTCCAGATCAACGAGTGCAAAAGCAGAACATGCTCCTATCGGTTCAACTCGCAATGAAATTGGACATGTGCTTGTAGGTTCTAATGGCTGTCAGGAGGCAGGTTCTGATCTTTCAGCTGTCATACTGTGGATTAAAACTGATGGATGGATTTAGCATCTTTTAAAAGTTGAAATGAAAGAGTCAAAAGAGCCCCAAACCTTGTTATACAGCAGTAGCTGGAAACAGGAGAAACACTACAAGAATAATTCTGACCCGACAGGCAGAACCAATCCAAAATGCTGAGAGACCTCTCAGCAAATGGCTGCCAGTGCTTAATTTTAAGGGTTATTGGCAACAATGACGGAAGGAAAAGGTAAAGAAGAAGAACATCCCTGGTGATCATGGCCTTCAGAGGGAGCGGAGAGCCTGGACTCCCCGAGGCACGGAGCTGGCTGGGCAGGCAGGACTGGAAACTGTGAGGGAGGAAACTGCTGCTGTGTTTTCCTACTGTGTGGGGACTCTGTGAATAGAGAAGACCACACTGTAGAAATATCCTCCTCTCTCCCCCAGCACACCAGCAAAGCTCTGAATCTGTAGGTTAACACCTATGCTGAAAGGTGGAAATTGGATTTTCTTCCAAAACTTGAGCTGAGAGACTAAACTTCATTCCCTGTACACTTTCTTTCCAGGGTTTGAAAGCATCTGAGGGCAGACTTGTTGGAGCTGCTCTGCTTCATTTTGAACTGCTGCTGGTATTGCTGGTAGGACATCCTCCAGCTGTGTGCCAGCAACCCACAGGTATACCATTTCCTACGTCCAGGTACATCTCATGCTCTTGTTAGGAAAAACTGGAACAAATACAGTCTTATCTGCAGTTTTAGTACCGATGTGCAAAATGTTTCTGTGTAACTGTTTCAATAGGTAACAGCAACGTGGCTTTTTAATGCAAAAAGGTATACCATATTTCAGTATGGAAAATGTCAGCTCGCAGAGAGCAACATTACATGACATAACCCGTATTTCAGTGGCCAGAATTAAGCAATGTCTTATAAAATGCAGGTTATGTTTCAAAAGACATTCTTTAGAACAGGCTGAAGGCGTTTACTCTGAAGGGGAGGAAGCTGAGAATCAAAGGAATATTGAGGAAAAAAGTTGCTGAATTAAGATCAGTTCAGTAGACATACACATTCTAGCATTCCCACAGTAAGAAACAGACCATTCGGTTTATTGACTGAGGTATTGGGGAGGGAAAAAATATTTCGGGGTTTTCTGCATCTGCATTTCTTGTTTATAAGTTCAGCACAACACAGGAGTCTTTCAGCGCTGGCACTGTGGACAAGCACCCAGGAGCACATCTTTTCAGCTATAACAGGCACCAAGTCAAGGTTTTCCCTGGGATATTGTTCTCTGTAGTGGATGCTCTGGAGCAAGTCTGACTTTCTGCAAGATCTCTGTGCTTACGGCTTTAATAAACACACTGTTAAGGGACCAGTGAAGATTGTCTAGAAAAAAGCCAATAACCATAAAGCAAAAGAGGTCATAAAGCTCCTGAAATGAAATTTCATTCTATAACATGTGAGATTCCTTTTATTTTGCTCTAAACCTGTTCAGCTTTAGATAAAGTTTTCTCAGCTGAGGCATCTGGCTGTGAAACAAATTCCAGAGGAGATTAGGTGAAACCAAATTTGGCCATCTAAAGGAGAAACCTGCAGTTTTACAGAAAGCCTTGCTAGAAGAACAACATTGCTCATATCATTCTTTGGTTTAGTCCCACCAAGCAACCAAAAACTCTTCTCAACCAAAGCCAATAAATCACTAACCTTAGCCTGAGAACATTTTCTTTCTTTGAAAAGGAGGCAGTACCCAGGACTCCATGAAGGCCATACAGGAACTTGTCAATATCCACCACAGGTAGAAGAAGCTCAGATACTCTGGCACAGGTTAGAGAACTGGAGGTAAGCTGACTGAAAGGTACTCAGTGTAGATATATGCTGTGATGCTGCTTTAGTTTGTAATCATGATGTTATCGCGGTGTGACCACAGACAGTGCTTCTCTGGGAGACCTCGGTCACCTCCAGGTGCTTTTCCCAAAGAGTGGTGGGATGTGAGTATGGTACATGGACCATGAAGGGGGTCTCTTATCATTATGATGATCCTTAAATCAAAGTGATCGAAATGCAAGGCTGGAACAGCCCTATCTAGTCTCATACCGTGCTGTGGCAAGGCCCAGTACAGTAGGTCCTCTTCAACCAGCCTGGGGAAAAGACAGAACAGTCTCTGGAGGTGAACGACATGGACCTCTGATGTCATAGCCCCTGTCATAGGGTGTTCATAGGAGATGAAGTGTCTGGGCTCAGTATTTTCTAACTGCTTTCATTTATGTGTGAATATATCCTTCCCTATACCCACAAACGTGCATGTTCACCTCCTGTAGGGAAGCCTTTTAGAAAAATGAACTTGCTATTAAAATGACAGCTTGTTGGACAGCAAAGACAAATTAGTGTTCGTTGCAGAATAATTACATTGACAAATTGCTTGAGTTGTATAATGTTAATGTCAATGAAAAGCCCAGGGTCCTCAGCAAAACTGTAGCAGTATGGGAAAAATGGCATGAAAACCAGTACCCCAAACTGAGTTTGGAAATGTAAATAAATCAATAGGCCGGTGGATCGGGGTAATTAGAGAACAGTGGAGAACAGAAGGACAGCTTTGAATTCTTTGCAGGGCTGCCTTGCACGTGAGTTGTTCCTTTGACTTCAGTCTACCACTAATGTCACAAGGTAGCATTTGCAGAATTGGGAAGTAAATGCATAATTAAGAACCCCTTGAAACTAAAGAAACCATAAATTTTAACCTCCCTGGCACAGAGACTATTATTTCAAGAACAGTAAAGATTAGCAGATCTCTTATTTTTTAATTGCAGTTATAACAACTGTTCAGTGTATAGACTCCTTACATTATTGTATGTGCAACGTGAGACCACAAATATTCCAGTGAGGTGGTAAAAACATATTAAGTTTTCCCAGCCCACCTCGGCATCTTGAAGGCAGAACTCGAAGGTAACTGTGACCTGCACAACCCTCCATGCAGCCTTTTATTGACCTGATGGCTCACAGAGAAAACTACAATGTTGCTGAAACAGGGCTGGTTCAAAGGAAGAGCATGGGAAAGCACTGCAGTGATCTGCACTGTTTATGCAGTGAGTTTTTATAAATGTCGTTCCTGCAAAAGGTGAAAAACTTTTGGAGTATAAATAATTTCCCCCCCAAAGGATATTGAAGTGTATTGCCATGCTTTAAATTAACAATGAAATAAATTAAAGTTAGTTTGTTCAAATGACTGAGTTTATTTTCTTAGGGATGAGGTGGAACATTTTAAGTAATGTGATTCAAGTAAGGGCAAGAAACTTAGTTGTAGGCCTTCACAGCAGTCAAATTAATTTCTTCTCCCTTTTGCTCCAGTTCATACAAACGTTCAAATCCACACCAAAGTGGCAAGTTCATTTCTAAAACAACCTACTGGCTCTGCAGCTAATTGTAAGTTAAAAACAAGGTGTGGTAGCTGAGTTCAGTTCAAAACCATAAAAGTAATTCATTTTCCTGAGCACTAGTATTTACTAGCAGGTTTTAAAAAAGACCCTGACCTCTGCAGTTTATAAAAAATTACTGTCCCGCAATGTGAATTTTCTTTAACATTGAAAACTGGATCTAGAAAAAAAAATCACCTGAATGGCCCTTATTTTCTGAAGTGTAAAAGGAAAACATTTGTTTCTATAATGAGAGTATGTGAATTAAATGCAGTGATGTCAGACTAAGTAGTATTACTTTAGCTCCTGTACGGTTGAGTGATTTTACTATAATAGTTTCTCATAATAATGCTTTTTATCTGTAATACATAGGGGATAGAGAGACTGACAGAGCTGTAATCTTTCTTTCAGTGGCATGGTGTTAAATGAACAGGGGCCAAGTGAAAATATAATTCTGAAAGGAAGATAAAGACGGCCCTATATAAGACTGAAATAAGACATGTCACCATTTCAAGTGAAAGATGTTGGCTCTGAAAATAACGCCATATATTAAGAGGAGATGTCACATGAAGCCAGCTTCGAATTTATACTACAAGGCCTAGAATTTATTTGTTTGTGGCAAAAGGCTTCATACAATTGTGTGAGTTTTGTATAGCCCCTACTCTCGCCACTGCTATTTGCTGTTCATGCAGCATTCTGCGTCCTGAGCATTGAAAGCGTTTGTGAAGGCTAGGGCCCTGCCCCCCAAAAACTCACCATTTACTAGACCACATAACGAAGAAACACGTTCTCCTGGTTTCACAGCTGCCTGTGTGTACACGCAAAGCTCCTCCGTGTATACCACGGCAACCTGAGCCTGGAACAGCTTCAGCACAGAATCACAGAATGGTAGCTCCTACTGGGGCTGCCAACCGCCCAGCAGGACAGGCTGAAATTAGTGCCGCCTTCCATTTCTCTCCCAAAACTCTGGACAGGCTGAAATCAGTGCCGCCTTCCATTTCTCTCCCAAAACTCCTGAGCTGTCTTTTCCATGACCTTTTCAGCGTCCATGGTCATCGGTGAATGAAAGGCAAAGCAGCTGGTGCCCCTGAACTACAGTCTGACCCACCACCGCTACCATGCAATGCCATCAAAATGTTAACGCTGCAGTAAGATTTTATACCGCCGTCAAGTTATCACCAGGTTTAATGTGCTCATATCTGTTGCTTTTACACCATGATTCCCAATTACACCAGAGCTACAGCGTTTCATCTTTCCTAGGCCTGTATGTGCAGTTGCGTGTTGCCGAGAACAACTTGGGGAAATGATGGGGATCGTGGCAGTGGTTTATCGCCTGTGGCGGGCAGGCGACAACAGTAGGATGAGTAGCAGGCCACTGTGGGTGATGGTGCCAGGGCTACAGGAGAGCCTCCTTCGGCCTAACCATCAGGCTGGCACCTCGGGAGCGAGGAGCAGAGGACCATTTGCCTCACGGGCAAAGGCCTTGGGGCTCTTTGTGGGGAACATGAGGCCCTCACAGCCACCCAGCCTGAAGGGTGCAACCTTCATTTTCGGCCTGCCCTGCACCGGGGTTTGGGGAATGCAGCGTTTGTGGGGTGCTGATGGCTGCGGGGGATGGGGGGGAAGTCCCCACAAAGCCGGCTGCACCGAGTGACACCACAGCGTCACACTGAGGGGCCCCGTTCCCTCCGAGCTCTGAGGCAAGGCGGGCCCGCGGCGGCTCTGCCCCCTGAGGGAACGGCCGGGAGCTGCGGCCCCTTTAAGGTGCGGGGGCGCGCGTCACGTGGTGCTCGCCGGCTCCTGGGCGGCGGTGTAGTCCCTTGACCGGGGTGGCAACGTCGGCCGGCCGGGCTAACGGCGGGGGGGGGGGCCCCCAGCCCCCCCGGGCGACCCGGG